>NC_045600.1:116158599-116466679 GCF_009762305.2 Zalophus californianus
ATTGTAATCCCCACCCCCACCTTGTTTCCTCACCTATAACAAAGGCCGATAGGGATGGATTAGATCGATTCTTTTCAGAGTGTGGTCCCTGGACCAGTGCCAGCATTGGGATCACGTGAGAGCTTGTTAGAAATGCAGATTCTCATCTTGTCTCAGACCTAATGAATCAGAGATCTGTACCTTATGATTCCCAGGAGATTTCTAGGACATCACAGTTTGAAAAGCGTTGGGATGCATGATCTTTAAACTCCCTTTCAGTTCTAAGCTTCTACAATCTGTGTCAATTCTTTTGACCCTGTCAGGAGGGAGGCTGCTAGGAGTTCCCTGGGAGGATGCTGACTGGCTGGGTCCGAAGAGAGCCTGAGGGTGCCTCACCAACCAGGCTCCAGTCCCAGGCATCCAGGCAGGTGGGCAGCCACCGGCTGCCTGTCAGCGTGACCCTCCAGGAGATTCATGCTGCCCTCCTGCCAGGGAAACAGCTCAAGTTGTCACGAAGGAGCATGACCCAAGAGGGAAGAACCTAGGGGTGGTGCCCATGTGAGGTGTGAGTTCTGCCCGTTTATGCAGCTTCCCTTAGAAACCTGGCTCCCCATCACTGAGCAGGCTTGGCTGCCCTGCTCGCCTTTTGGGCTGCTAAACAGAGAGAGTGAAGGGAGAGAGGGGAGTTTGCAAGGAACATACACGGCAAGTTCCGAGACTGTAGACGCAATAGTGGGGGAGGGACAGTGTGTGCTAAAATCTCTCTCTGTAAATACAAAGAACGTTTCAGATACAGAATTCCTTTGGTTTCTTTGGCCTGATCACTTGCACAACAGAAGGACACGGAACACAAGCTATGTAGTGGGAACCAGCAGTGTAGGTTCTAGCCCTGACTTTTTTTTTTTTTTAAGATTTTACTTATTGAGAGAGAGGGAGAGAGAGAGCCCGAGCAAGAGGGGCAGAGGGAGAGGGAGAGAGTGAATCTCAAGCAGACTCCATGCTGAGTCTGGCACCTGATGCGGGGCTCCATCCCAGGACCCTGAGATCATGACCTGAGCTGAAACCAAGAGATGGACGCTTAACTGAGCCACCCAGGCACCCCCCTCGACCCCCCAACTTCTCTCTTTTGAGGGATTTGAACAAGTCTCTTTCCCTTTCTGGACCTCAATGTTCACATCTGTGAAATGAGACCAGATTTGCTCATTCAAATATCTCAGCTCCTAGGATGAGCCTGACACTGGGATAGGTGTGGGGAACACAAGTGATATTTATGGAGTTGACAGTTTGCAAACACTTTTAAAGGAACTTCCAGCTCAAATATTCTATTTTAAAGAAAGGCTTTAGACTTAGACCTAGGTTCAAATTTGAGCTTTGTAACATACTAGCTGGGCACAAGCAACCTCTTAAATCTTGGTTTTCTCATCTAGAACATGGAGGTAGCAGTTGTTCTTTCACAAGGTTGCGATGAGGATTAGACACGCTTCAGGAGGAGGACTCAGTGGGGTACCTGACACATTCACCATGTGCCCTGCATGAGCTACATCCTCTAGTGTGTGAGCCACCAGCCACACGTGGCTAGTAAAAGGTGCACTGGACATTGAAGACCTATGTACAAGGGAGCATTGTCTGTAATGTATGTACCTTGGCAGGCCTAAACACTTATTCTAGCACATCCATTCATCTCTCATCCTTTCAAACATTTCCTGAGCTCCTACCTGGTACCCAGATCCCACACTAGGTATGCGGCTGATATAGATAACAGACACCATCCCTGCCATCTCCTTGTGCAGGGCTTGGCAAACTAAGGTCTGCAGGCCAAACCCAGCCCACTGACTGTTTTGGTAAATAGAATTTTATTGGAACATAGCCATGCCTATTCTTTTATGTATTGTCTAGCTGCTTTTGTGCTACAATAGCAGACTGAATGTGACAAAGACCGTATGGTCCACAAAGCCTAGAATATTTACTACCTGGTCCTTTGCAGAAATGTTTGCTGACCCCAGCCTTTGAGCAACAAACATTTAAGCAAATAATGACAATGTGACATGACCAGAATTTGAAGAGAGGGAGGTGCCAGAGGCAATTCCCAAGCTATGCCTTGCAGGACCATGGGTTTGTTGGGAAGACAAACTGGTAGGGAAGTGGAGAGGACTCTCCAATAAGAAAAAACTACATATGTGACCACACAGAGGCAAAGCAGGGTCAATTCTAAAAGCTGGATCTGGCAATCATTAATCCCATCACTCTCCCTCTTTCCCAGATGACTACTTGATGCCTTTCCTCTTCTCACACCTCCAATGCCTCTGTTCACACCCAGCTGATGACCTCCTTCTTATGGCCCTGGGGAAACTAAGACAATCAGCAGAGAAGCTCCAGACGCTGCTACCCTGCCCCCACTGCCTGCTGAGTTTCCTTCTTATCTGCAGCCTTGCCATTGCTTCTGCCTTCCCCCCTCTCTTCCAATGAACTGTTCAAATCCTAGCCAAGGCCTACCCTACACCTAAGGACTAGATCCTATCTGCTTAATAACTCTCTCAACTGTCCCTCTTCACTCCTGCATCACTAATTTCTCCCTCTCTGCTAGATGGATCCCAAGTGCTTCAAACATGCTACATCACTCCTCCCATTCTGAAAACATTCCTTACCATCACCAGCCTCTCCAGCAGCACCCTTTTTTCCTGTTCCTTCCAAGCACATTCATTTGAAAATATGTGCACGGGTGCTGCCTCCAATTCCTTTCTTCTCATTCTCTTTTAAATCTACTATTTCACTCAAGCTTTTGCTTCTACTTCTTGAAAACTGCTCTCATTGAGCTTACCAACAGCCTCCTTAGTACACCTACTGGTCAATTCTCAGTCCTCAATCTCCCTGGCCTAACTGCAGCATCTGACCTGGTGAATCACTCCCTCCTCTTCAACACACATTCATTACTGGCATGTAGGAATCCACTCCCTCCTGGATTTGCATCCTCATCTCCCCCAATCTCAAGACATATAAGCACTGTCCAACAGAACTTCCTGCGACAACGGAAGTGTACTATGTCTGTGCTGTCCCATATGGTAGCCCTTGGCCACATCTGGCTGGTGAGCACTTGAAATGTGGCTAGATGACTCCTGGCTGGTGGCTTCTTCTTCTTCTTTCTTTTTTTTTTTTTTTTTTAAGATTTTTATTTATTTATTTAATTGACTGAGAGACACAGCGAGAGAGGGAACACAAGCAGGGAGAGTGGGAGAAGGAGAAGCAGGCTTCCCGCTGAGCAGGGAGCCCGATGCGGGGCTCGATCCCAGGACCCCGGGATCATGACCTTAGCCAAAGGCAGATGCTTAACGACTGAGCCACCCAGGCGCCCCTGGCTGATGGCTTCTCTGTTGGATAGGACAGGTCTACTTGCCGATGACTCACAAATATATCTTTATCCTCAAGTATTTCCCTTACTTCCAGACTCATGGACCCAACTGCATACCAGACCTCTCTGCCTAGACGTCTCACCTGCCCCACCACAGCCTTTCCCATCTCTGTTACTGACAGCTCCATTCTTCCAGTTGCTCAGGCCAAAAAGCCTTGGAGTCATCCTAGACTCCCCCTTCCATGCCCCACACCCAACGTGTCAGCCAATCTGTCAGTTCTACCTTCCGAGTACATGCCCAATCTTCTCACCACCTCTCCCGTCCTGGTCCCAGTGCCGGGCATCTCTCAGCTGGGTTACTGCAATAGGCAACTAACCAGTCTCCCTGCCCCTACCTTCACCTGCCTTCCACACAGCAGACACGTCACTTCCCTGCTTACTATCTCCCAGTGGTTTTCCCTCCTGGCCAGTGTGTGATGGCTTTTACGGTCCTACACTCTGCCTCCTGCTGCCTCTTGGACTTCCAGCCCTCCAGCCACACCAACTCTGTCCTTCAAACACACCAAGCACACTCCCACTTCTGGGCCTTTTCTATGCCAGGAGTGCTTTCTTCAGAGGTCGCATGGCTTGTCCCCTCCCGTTCAGGTCTTTGCTCAACTGTCACCTCATTGGCAAGGTCTTTCCTGACCATCCTCATTCAAATAGCATGCTCTGCTCACATTTCCTGTCTCTTCTATCTGCTTTATCTTTCTTCACAGTATGTCCCACCATCTGCATAATAGATATAATGATTATTTATTTACTAAGTATCTCCTCCATTAGAATGGAAGCTCCTTGAGAGCAGGGCTTTTATCCCCAGCACCCAGAATAGGTGCTCAGAAACATTTGCTGAATGAATGAATTATAAGCGGAGGAGTAGGGAAGGTGGAGAGGCTAGAGGGGCAGATGGCTCATGAAGAGACTAGTGACACACAATGCTGGGGGTCTGGACACAGTTGGAGAGTTGCTTCAAGTTACCCAATCTCTTTGTGCCTCTGTCCAGGTGGTTTCTTTATCCTCCCAATACTGCTGACCTCCTCCCATAAGCCTCCGTCTTTAGGCAGCAGGAGGAAGGCATATCCCTACTTCCAGTTGAGGAAGCCAGATCTTTTTTTTTTTTTTTAAGTCTTCCTCCCTCCCTTCCTTCCTGTAGTCTGTATACCCCACGTGGGGCTTGAACTCAACAAGCCCAAGATCAAGAGTCGCACGCTCCTCCGAATGAACCACCTGGGCACCCTGGAAGCTGGATTTTTACTGTGTGAGTAGCTGGGGTGGTTCCCAAGTCTGTCATCCAACAGAAGGCATTATCTGAAGTGTAGTGATCTGCTCTTGACCCCCACTCCTTCGTTCACCTGGAGTGGGCAGCTGGCTAGGGATGGGGAGGTTACCTGCTTTCAGGGTGCCCTCCCTCTGCTCTGGCTGTCTGTAGGTGAGTGGAGTCTGAGGGTAATAAACGGGTAAGGAGAGGATTATTTCCTCTATGTGAGTCTGATGCTGGAGTCCCCAAAGGTGCAGGATCTGCCTTCTCAGGATACTAATGAGACACTTTGCAGTTGTGGTGTTGGGGCATTTTCATTCTGGAAGAGCCGCTGGACATCATCCTGGGACTGGTCTAACCATCTCACTTCTTAAGTAAAGAAAACGACGCTCAGAGAGGGGTGTTGGCCTACCCAAAGTCACTTACGGAGTTTGTGCCTGAGCCAGGACTGGAATCTGGGTCGGTCTCCTCCATCTCTTCACAACATGGTGCTGCTTGGATTAACAGTGTCCTCTGGGTCCATTTCTCTTGGCCCCTTCTTCAGACAAGGCTCAGTGGTTTCAACAAAATGCAGATTCCGGAGTCTAGGAGCGGCTGCACTGTCACAGCCTGGGTAAGGAGCTTCCTCTTTTGGGCCTTAACCTCT
Source organism: Zalophus californianus (assembly GCF_009762305.2). NCBI lineage: Eukaryota > Metazoa > Chordata > Mammalia > Carnivora > Otariidae > Zalophus > Zalophus californianus. The sequence goes on from NC_045600.1 coordinate 116,163,868, forward strand.
GTGGCTGTATTTAAGGGTCTGACCCTGACCCTTACACAGATGATGGAAATTAGAGAATGAATTGTAGTTGTCATGGCAACTCTGAAGGGCTTTTGCACCAGGTACTTCAGCTGCTTGGTGTCCCTCAGTGAGATGGTTTGCTAAACCTCAGCAATGACCAGCCATGTTATCCTGGGGGAAAGTCACCAACTGATGCACCTATCCACCCACTCATTATTCCCTGACACCCAAAAAGAATTTGTGCCAGCTTGCATCATGACATCCAACGTGTGGCCACCAAAGGAAAAATAAAAGCTCAAAACCATGCTCAGATAAAAACATAAAAAGATTATAGGGAAAAAAACCCAAGCTAAGCATTGAACATGTATTGTTTTGGTTAAAAAAAACCCAAAAAAATCAAAAACCAAAAAACAAAAAACAAACAACTGGGTGGCTCAGTTGTTGGGCGTCTGCCTTCAGCTCAGGTCGCGATCCCAGGGTCCTGGGATCGAGTCCCACATCGGGCTCCCTGCTCCATGGGAAGCCTGCTTCTCCCTCTCCCACTCCCCCTGCTTGTGTTCCCTCTCTCGCTGTGTCTCTGTCAAATGAATAAATAAAATCTTAAAAAAAAAAAAAGAATCTAAGCTGATACCGTTATTACAATTTAGTTGTGGGCTTTCAAGTCCTTTCTACTCGCTGGCCTCAGTTTCCTCATCTGTAAAATGATGGGATTGAACTTAAAGATCTAAAATCTATGTCAGTGTTGTTATTCTGTGATTCTTTCTTTCTAGAGGGCCGGAACAGAGTGTCCACTCTACACCTCTCTCTCTTCCCACCCCATGTCCCTGGTGGCAAACAATGACTGACACATGGACATACTTAGGCTACGTTTTCCAAGTTCCCTGACATGAAGAGAATGGGCATAGTCTGGCATCAGCAGAAGCCACTCATCCAGTTTATTCAACATTTACTGAGCACATACCATAGACAGGGCATGGCGCCAAGGCTATGGAGATAAGCCAGAGAAATCTGACAAAGATGCTGTCATCAAGACATTTTCAAAGGCAACTGTAGTAAAGTCAGCAGTAGCAGGTTCTAAAGAGGGCAGAGACAAAGCCCTGTGGGAGCTCAGAGGATGGAGAGGCCATGTTTTACTAAAGGAATTTGGGATGCTTTTGGAGGAAACTCTTTCATATGGCCTTGAAGTAGGGGTAGGATTTTTAAATGATGAAAGCAACCCATGCACATAGTAAAAACAATTCAAATGGTTCAAAAGTATATAAAATGACAGAAAGTAAAGGTTTTCCCCTCAGCCCCCCACCCCTAGCCTTAACCTACAGAGGCAACTACCCCAGGTTACTTTAAAAAATATTCTTCAACATCTTGTCTGCTGCATCAACTTGGGTTAGTATATCCTGTCGCTTCAGTGTGTGTGATGAGGTCATTGGCGCCCGGACTGCCCCTCCTGAGGAGACAGAACAGTGCAAGGCAGAGGTAGGTCCTGGAGCCAGACAACAGGGGTACCAATCTCAATGCTTCCAGTTTCTAGCTGCATGACTTTGGGCAGCTTACTCCACCTCTCTGAACTTCAGTTTCCTTATCTGGAAAATGGATATTAAAATAACATCTAACTCGTAGCATTGGTATGAATTCAATAACCTACAAAAGCCTTAGGATAGTGACTGGGACATGATAGGGATTCAATAAACATTAGCTTTCATATTGCTCCTATCTTTCTCAACAAGCAAACTTTGAATGGCTATACCAATACTTTTTTTACATGTCACAGTTTAAATAACTTAGATTCTGTTCTGAAGCTATATAAAGTTTTGGATGCTTTGCAAATTGCTCATAAATTGAATTTAAAACTTCAAGACCAATAAGCAGCATTTATGTTTATGCTTATAGTCACTGCAGAATCAGGTAGTATGAATAAATCATCACAGAAAGGGATATAATACTATTTCATTGAATCCATATTGTTGGATGGAAATGTTCAAGTATGTGGGTTTCTTTTTTCTTTTTAATACTCCATCAAATTGCTCAAAATCATGCCATATTTCAATGTGTTTCATATTTGGTCCAGACTTCTTCCACAGGTTTTTCTTTATCTTTCTGAAGTTTCTCATTGCCTTTTTTCTTACAGAAAGTAGAAATATATGTTTTCTTTGTGATAAGGTTGCCCAGATCCCTAATTTTCCTGTTAAACACACATCACTTTGGGATGTGTCAATTTGGGACACATCACTCTATGGACCTACTGCATGACTGTCGTCCTGCCTTGGCTACATTTTTTTCTCTCACATCCCATGTCTTCTTCTTTGTTGGATCCCTTTTATCTTTGCTGGAGTACATTCTCAAGTAATTTTCCTCAGTAAAACTGTGGAAAGGAAACTTTCTGAGTCTTTACTTGTCTGAATGTGACATTATTTTACATTATACTTTCTCTAAATTTTCTCCTCCTACTTCAACACAGTGGCTTCCATCTCTGGCCTCCAACAGAGCAGTTTCGTTGTTAGCCAGTGATCAACTAATTACCCAAAGCAGTGGACAATTTTTAACCCTACACCTTTCTGTAGAATTTGATATTGTTGATGACCCTCCGATTCTTAAAATTCTCTGTTCTCTTGCTTTTGGGGACACTATGTATTCTTTGTTTTTTTCCTCTTTCTCTTTTTATTTCCTTTGAGGTTTTTTCCTCCTCTTCATAACCCTTTAAAACTGGTATTTTTTTGATGTCCCATCTCTGCCCACTGATGGTCTTTCTCTGTACGGGCTTTCTGAAATAGCTCATCTAACACTAGGGCTTCAGCCACCATCTGTGTGTTGAAACAGAGCTCTAACTAAATGTTGCATAAGAATTTCAAAATTAGTATGTCCAAATCTTAATTCATTATCTTACCTCGTCCAAAGGCTGTTTCCTCTCTTGTAGTTTTAATTTTGGTTCATGGAGTCACCATCCACCCAAATCTCCTTATTTAAGAACTGTGGAGTCATCCTCAACCTTCCCCTCTTTCTCATCTCCCAACCAGGTACCAAGTCTTCCCGAGTCCATAGCAGCAATGTCTCTGGGATTTCATCGTCATCTCTGTTCTTACTGCTACCTTGATTCAAATCCTCACTATCTCTCACTTGGATTATGGAAACGGCCTCCTAACTGGACTCTCTGCCCACACCCTCTCCCCCATCTCTTTACCCTTCATTCAGCTAGTTACCTTCCAAAAGTTTTTTCTTTTGTTATCATGCCTTTCCCTATTTAAGACCCCATCTGTCTCTCTCCTGTATATAGAACAACACTTAAAATCCTTAGGGTCACACACACCACCTTGCAATTTACCTCTCACCTCTCTACACTGATTTACATTTTCAACCCCTCTCACCCCTCAACCCCATATTTTCTACACTTCAGCCACAGAAATTTCTGAGGATCCCGTCCCTCTCGTGCACTGTTCCCTTCACAGCTTTCCTGCTGTTTTGTTCCTAAGTTCTTCAAGCCCAGTTGTTCCCTCTACATTCCCAGAGGACCCTGCTAATAACTTAAAATACTGTTGATATCTTTTTTTTAAGATTTTTATTTATTTATTCATGAGACACACAGAGAGAGAGAGAGAGAGAGAGAGAGAGGCAGAGGGAGAAGCAGCCTCCCAAGGAGCCGGGAGCCCAATGCGGGACTCGATCCCAGGACCCTGGGATCATGACCTGAGCCAAAGGCAGATGCTTAACCATCTGAGCCACCCAGGCGCCCTACTGTTGATATCTGTTTCCACCTTCCTTTCTAGCTCTGCCGTCCAGTTCTGGGACACCAGGGCTACGCTTTACTCGCTGGTATTGTCAGCACCTGGCACAAGTCTAACCACTAGAAGATGCTGCAACTCAATGTTGAGGGAAGAAAACAAGACAAACTCTTGGGGAATGATCACATTTAGGAGTAGGAAGAGGAGCCATGGTGAGGGTCATGTGAGGGTAACAACCCTGCAGAGCATTAAAGGACTAGGGGAGAGAATTCCAAGGACGAGGAAATGGTCAGCAATGTCAAATGCTACAGGGAGGCTGAAGATGAGGCTGGGGAACAGGTCACAGATCTGAGGATGTGGTGGTGTCTGGCTGCCTTCAGGAAAAACATTCCAGTAGCATGAGAAAGGAGTAGAGATTCGAAGGGCTCAGGAGAGAGGGAGTGGTGAGGGAGCAGTTCTTTCCTGACCTGACTACTACAGCATTTGACATCCACCCTTCCTTTATTAAATCACTTTCCCCTTTTTTGGCCTCTATGATGCAACATTTTAACATCACCTCAGATTCCTTCAAGGGCTCCTTGTTCTCTATCACCCTCTAAATGTCAAGGATTCAGGGGTTCTGTTTTTAGCTCTTGTCTCTGCTTACTGGATAAACTCTCCTATTCATGACAATTTCAATGATGCCTACCTCTAGGCAAACCCATATCCTTATCTCCAACCTGAGTCTCCCCAGGCTTCAGGCCCATATTCATTCATTTATTTATTTTTATTTTTAAAAGATTTTATTTATTTACTTATTTATTTATTTGAGGGGGGGAAAGAGAGAGAGTGTGTGCAAGTGGGGGTAGGGGCAGAGGGAGAGGGACAGAACCCCAAGCAGACTTGGCCTGAGTGCGGAGCCTGATGCGGGGCTCCATCCCATGACCGTGACATCATGACCTAAGCTGGAACCAAGAGTCGGACGCTCAACTGACTAAGCCACCCAGGTGCCCCCAGATCCATATTTAGTTCTGCCCAGTGGACCTGTAGATGCCCCAGAGGTACAACAACCTCACATTTCTGAAACTCAGCTCCTCTCCTCTAACTAAAACTCTCCCCCAACACCTGCTTCTCAGTTTCCACTGATTATAGCTCTACTACCAAAGAATCTAATACCCACTACCACTGCTTAAATCCTGGCCCTAAAATTTCTCAGCTGCATTAATACAATCTCCCCAAGTCAAGTCTCAATTCCTTCTTCCAGCATTTTCCACCCTGCTTCCAAAGACATCTTTTTTCCCTAACGTGTAAAAAAAAATTGACGCATAATTACACACAGTAAAACATACATTAAAAGTGTACAGCTTGGGGCACCTGGGTGGCTCAGTCGTTAAGTGTCTGCCTTCGGCTCAGATCATGATCCCAGGGTCCTGGGATCGAGCCCCACATCGGGCTCCCTGCTCAGCGGGAAGTCTGCTTCTCCCTCTTCCACTCCCCCTGCTTGTGTTCCCTCTCTTGCTGTATCTCTCTCTGTCAAATAAATAAATAAAATCTTTAAAAAAAAAAGTGTACAGCTTGATGGATTTGAACAGAACTATCATCCCAACTGAGATACAGAATATTTCCATTGCCCCAGAAAGTTCCCTGATGACTCTTTGCAGTTGAACCCCTGACACCCAGAGGCAAATACTGTCCTAATTTCTAGTACCAGAGATTGGTTCTGCCTGTTCTTAAACTCTATGTAAATGGAATCACATGGCATCGATTATTTTGTGTCTGGATTCTTTAGTTCAACATAATGTCTATGAGATTCATCTAGGTTGTTGCATTTACCAGTAGTTTGCTCTTTTATATTGCTGAGTAGTGTCCAGTTGCACAGATATACCACAGTTTATTTTTCCATTCACCTATTGATGAAAAATTGAGTTGTTTCCAGTTTGGGGTCTTATGAAAAAGTTGCCATGAGCATTTTTGTAGAAGTCATTTTTGAATACATATTTTTAATTTTAGGTAAATATCTAGGAGTAGAATTGCCAGTTTGTAGGGTAGGTGTATGCTGAACTTTGTAAGAAGCTGCCAAACAGCTTTCCAACGTGGTTATACCATTTTATAATTCCACCAGTTATGTCTGAGAGTTCCAGTTGTCAAAAGAAGTTTTTTTAAAAATGCAAATCTGTCATACTATTTTCCTACTTTAAACTCACCTCTGGCTTTTCCCACACAGGTTCAAATTCCACACAACATAGGCAAGGCCCTCCATTTTCTGTCCTATTGTCGGGCCTCACGTGTCTTGCTATGTCTCCACATGCTCACTTCTCTCCAGTCTACCAAACTCAGTTCCCTCAACTCATGATGTTCTTTCACAGTTTTGCATAAGCCTCCCCTCTGCCACAAGGCCATTTTCTTCCTCATTTGCATATCTAATGCTTACTCATTTTTTCAGAGGTGTTTGCTGATTACTTCACATCTGTACCCCCACCCCTGTGAGCTAATTGCTGCTATTCCCTGCTCCCCTGACGTACAGGGTTTAACTCCATTATAATACTCTGCTTGAAGTACTAGAATACATTATTTCCTTCTCTCTACCTGACCAGTTCCTGGAAGACACTCTCCTGTTCCTCCTACGACTGAACGATGGCCTACCTCCAGACAGACACTATGCTAGGAGCTGTGCATCGAATGAGTAGTAAAAACAGTCATGGTCCAGGCTCCCACGGAGCTTAGGGTAGAGTGGAAAAGACAGTGAAGTAATTATACTCATAAATGCAAAATTAGAAACTGAGTTAAGTGTTCTAAACAAAAGGAATGATGAGTCTATAAGAATGTAAAAGATGAACCTGTCGTAAATGGGGTGGAGGAGGGGGCATGAAAGGAAAGTTTCCCTGAGGAAATAATGTTTGAACTAGGATCAAAAGGAAGCACAGGAATTAAGTAGGTGAAGTGTGTTCCCTCCTTGTGGTGGGAGAGAACTTGGGTCTGTTCAAAAAAACCTGAAACTAAGCGGGTAAGGACAGAACAGGGACTGATGGCCCCACATGAGGGCAGAGAGCTCGGAAAGCCCAGAGCACAAGTTGCTGACGACTTGGTCCCTATCTTGCTTGAGACCAGGGGGCAGGAGAACTGGTAGTAGTATCCTTTGCTGACAGCCCTGATGGCTGCCCATCGTCTGTCATTGTACCCAGCACATGGTCATGCATAATAGACATTTATGAATAAATTTTAGAAGTGTTCAAGAAGTTGACAGCTAAAGGAAACAGACTATGTTATCCTGAGTGGGCTGCAGCATTGAAGGAAGAGTTTTTAAGAAAAGGCACAACGTAAAATTTGTTGAGAGACTACAGCTAACAGAGATCAAGAGATGAAGTACGTAAAAGAGTTGGGAAGGGATGCAATCACAAATACAAAGATTATTAGTTTTGAAAAAGAAGAACAATTCTTCCTTTGAGGTGAGAGAAAGGGCAGGAAAATGGGGACAAATCTAGAGAAAAAACACTTTTGGGAGAGACATTATTATAGTCACGTGGCACCGGGGACATGTTCTTGAATCCATGTGATGCTGTCAGCCCCTTTTTCTCAGCTGTGCCATGGATCCTGCTCATGACCACAGTCAGCTGATCTATGGAGTGGTGACCGTACAACTGATTAGGTGCTAGAAGTGTTCACCTACATTCCCCATCCCAATAATTTTTCATAATAACTCTGCAAAGTATAGAGTTTTAGGCCCAATTCACAGATATTTATGGAACTTATGTTCAGAGAGGTTAAGAAGCTTGCCTCAGTCTATACTGTCAGTGAGTGGCTGACCTAGAATTGGAATCCAACTCCATCTAACTCCACCACAAGAAGCCACAGCACATTGGGAGCCTGGTAACTCTATTCCCTTTTCACTGGTTTCAGATGTTTTGCTCCAATATGGCTGGAACATCATCTTTAGTGAGCCTAGGCACGGTGCAAGGTGGTAGAGGCAGTTAATTTGTATAATGTGACTCCCAGGGTCTCAAAAGAATGAATGAGGAATAAAAAGGAAATTTGGGAACCTGGAATGTAATATTCTGACATAAAACACATTATCCTCTTATTGAGAAGGATCAGAAAGAAACCAATACTGGAGCGCATCACAGGCTAACCCAACTAAAGATGGGACAATGACTTGTCCATAGTCAATGGTATGGCCAAAAAATACTATGGAGGTGTGTCTTCCTGTGACCTTTTGAGCTTAGTACACAAATGCTATCATAACTTGAGTGGTAAGTAGAGTGATTATGGGTGGGGCAGCACTAAAAGAAAAACCTATCCCATGGAAAGCTACAAAGCTGTGAGGGTCCTGGGCCAGGAGACAGGTGGCCACACCAGCAGAGAACAGTAGGTGATGTGGGAACCAGCCCCATCTGTAGAGAATAGTACTGCTGGAGTGATCGCAATTAGAGCAGGGCAGGAGAGCCCAGTTTGGAATGGTGCTCTTAGGGATCTTAACGGGAGACATGATTGTGTATCACTACTGCCACCAGATAGGGTGGCCTCTTGGTCATTACCAAGTTTCTTTACGATATCTTACAGTCTGCACTTACAAATTGGGGCCTACTTAGTCTGTTGCTGTAGTTGACTCATATTTATTTAGCATAACCTAAGACTCAGTCAAGCCTTGGCATCTTTTCCAGCTTTAGGAGCTGTAGTGGGTTGAACAGTGTCTGCTCCCCACCCCCAAATTTATGTCTACTCAGGATGCGGCTTTATTTAGAAGTAGTTTGTAAAATAAGTTAAGATGAGATCCTACTAGATTAGGGTAAGCCCTTGGTCCAATGACAGGTGTCCTGATAAGAGACAGAAGAGAAGTCACAGAGGAAAAGGCTGTGTGAAGATAAAGGCAGAGACAGCCACAAGCCAAGGAACACCTGGGGCCACCAGAAGAGGCAAGGAGAGATTCTCCCCCGGAAGCTTTGGGGGGAGTGTGGCTCTGCCAACACCTAGATCTTAGGCTTGTGGCCTCCGGAACTGTGAGAAAATAAATTTCTGTTCTTTTAAGCCACCAGCTTTGTGGTACTTTGTTACAGCAGCCCTAGGAAACTAACACAGGAGCTGAGGTTGTTCTTCCTAAAGGGACAACGTTGAAGGGCTCTCCAGCCCCTAGCAGCCCCTTAGGGTACCTCCATACATATTATAAGTGCCAAGAAAAAATGTCTCCTAGACTTTGAACTGTGGGAGAAGCATGATGTCTCCTGAGGTAGCATGGAGGGCTCAATGATAACAGCAGATAGAATCTGGAAGACCCAAAGGCTGCACATCAAAAGGTCTTATTGTATGGCTTTAGCTTGGCAAATTTACTAAGTGTCAGGATGTGGCCTCTAGTTTTGTCGATCTCAAGGCTGAGTTAGCCTAAGCATGATTAGCTAAATTATGCTAATCAAACTCACAAGAAATAAAAATTAGGTCGCAAATGTATTCATCTGCATGTGTGTGAGAAAAAGAGAAAGCTTCTCTTGCAGTAGCCAAAATACTCAGGTTCACAACCAGGGCCAAGTCAGCACACCTGGAAGCTGATCAGTGCCTGTAAGCTGCTTGGAATCAAAGCAAGGAGGCACAGTACCACCCAGCAAGCAAAGAGGAGGGAATGCCATCCAAGCGATGAAGAAGCCTAGTAACCCTCCCCATACCACAGCAAGGTATTTGTCTCCGGCACCACAAAATTCAGGCCTGAAAGTCTGCGGCATTCACTACAAGTTTCTAGGACTCTGGCTTCTGTTATGTTCTGGGGCCAACTGCCCCAGTTCTACCCACATAGCTTTCCTCTAAATAAAGTGTTAAATAATTAAGTCTAAACTTGCTACATTATACTTATGTTCTGAACTGGCCTCCCTAAGTCCACAAACCAGGTCACCTTGACTAATGTACTGGGCTCTTCCAAATTCACGTTTACAATTTGCTTATTCCCCTAATAACTAATACCACCTGTATGAATTTCCTCTGGCTGCTATAATAAATTACCACAAACTTGGTGGCTTAAAAGAACAGAAATTCATCCTCACAGTTCTGGAGGCCAAAGGTCCAAAATCAGTGTGTCAGTACAGCTGTGCTTCTCTCTGGAGGAGAATCCATTCCTTGCTTCTTCCAGCTTCTGGTCACTCCAGGTGTTCCTTGGCTTGAATCCACAATACTCTCATCTGTCTTTGTGGTCACACTGTCATGTCCTCCTCTGCTCTGTGTCTAATCTCTCTCTGCCTCTCTGGGGACACTTGTGATAGTATTTTTTCCAACCACCGATAGATAATCCAGAATGATCTCATTTCAAAATCCTTCACTTAACCACATCTGTAAAGGCCCTTTTTCCACATAAGGCAACACCCACAGGTTCCCAGGATTTGAGGTGGATACCTTTTGGCATTGTAGGGCCTACCACACTGCCATGTGTGGATTTTGAAGACTGGGACCTATGTGTCTTGATTTATCTTCAGTATCTCATACACGAACGGACTGAACAGGTAAAGTAAAGCAATCTTATCTCCAAATTCTAAGGCACCTCACTACCACTAAATACTACCAACATCCCTCTAAAAGGGAACCCAGAACCTTTATACCAAAGGCTTCTCAAGCACAGGTCAAAATGATAGGGTTTCATGTGTACATGGTTCAATGTGAATTATTTCTGACAGTGAATCCATCCCTTCAGGCCAATCTTTCTGTATAAATATAATCACAATCAGCATCATCTTTGACTATGATATCAAATATCTTATGTGATTATCTTTTGCCCTACCTGTTCAAATCCTTTCTACCCTTTCAGGCCCAGCTAATGACCCACCTTCCTGGGAACCCCCCATGATACTTTCTTACCCTCACATCTCATGATCCTGTCTTCCTTTTTGTGAGTTCTTCCTGCCCACCCAGAGGAATCATTTCTGCCTGGGACTTGGTAAACTCTTCCTGAGTGGGATTTTCTTTCTCAAATAACATTCAATGATGGATGTGAGGGCGATCTGGCTGCGACATCTGTCACCCCATCAATCGTCAGGGTTGATGCAGCTCATCTGGCTGGCTAGGCGGTTGTCCCCTTCCTCCCTCACCGCTCCATGTGCATCCCTCCCAAAGCTGCGTGCTCGGTCAAAGAGGACGACCTTCCCCAATAGAGGAAGACTGTTCTTCGGTCAAGGGTATAGGAGTAGCTGCACTGCCCTGCTAGAACCTCCAAACAAGCTCTCAAATAACACTCAATGAATACAATACAGTATATTGTTGGAATTTTGTTAAATAATTGTTGGTTGATGAATGTAAGGGGAACTCTTAATTGTTAGAGTGCAGATTAGAGTCCATAACAAACTAAGACTGTTCTGTATGCTGAGCCAGAAAAAAAAACAACAAAAAACCACAAAAAAAACACTGGTTTTCTTGGAGGGCCCAAGAGAAGAGGGGATATGTTTTGGGTCAACTGACTTTAGAAAATTAGGTGACTGTCTCCTGGAGGATGAGATATTTAACATTCAACTAGAAAGGAACGTTCTCTCACCTAACTGGTAACTGGTAAGACACAGTCAGGAAATGAGAGAAGTGATTTTCTAGCAAGAAGACTGGTGGGAACCATCATCTTCCAGTAATGCAACAAAATGACCAACACAAAGAGAGGAGAGGTACCCGCTATACATTCTCTAGGCCTTTTAGAAAACATGGAGTTGTTCCTTTGGCCACATATACACAAATCCACAAGAAAGGTGATATTGTGGACATCAAGGAAATGGGCAGTGTTCAAAAAGGAACGCACCATAAACATTACCATGGCAAAACTGGAAGAGTCTACAATGTTACCCAGCATGCAGTTGGCATTGTTATAAACAAACAAGTTAAGGGCAAGATTCTTGCCAAGAGAATTAATATATGTATTGAGCATATTAAGTGCTCTAAGAACCGACATAGTTTCCTGAAGTGTGTGAAGGAAAATGATCAGAAAAAGAAGGAAGCCAAACAGAAAGGTACTTGGGTGCAACTGAAGTTCCAGCTTGCTCCAACCAGAGAAATACACTTTGTGAGAACCAACAGAAAGGATCCTAAGCACTTGGATCCCATTCTTTATGAATTCATGGCATGGTAAGTGTAAAAATAAAATAAATAAATAACCTCAAGACTGTAAACAAAGAAAAAAAAGAAGGAAGACCCTGATGACTGGAGTCACATTTCAACTACAAGCCATGATCTTCATATTGCTAAATATAAACCTCAACCACCTTAGACACAGACACAACTGATCACTCATTCCTCCTGCTTGAAACACTCTCTCCACTTTCAGGAGACCATACCATCTGGTTTTTCTCTCTCCTCACCGGATGTTTTTTCTCAGTTTTCTTTGCGAGGTCCTTGCCCTCCTCTGGACCTCTAAATGTCCACATGCCCCAGGGCTCTTTATTCAGACCTTTTATCTTAGCCATCTATCCTCCCTGCCAGGGACTAGGTGAGCTCACTCAATTTCATGGCTTAAAATGTCATCCACACAGGCTGTCTTCAAAATTTTCATCTCCAGCCCCATCCTTTCTCCTGAAATCCAGATTTGCATATCCAACGGCTTACCTGACATCTTCAGTTAGACATCTAATAGACTGTAACAATGAACACTGAAACACAACTCTTCATTTCCCCCCACCTAAAAATCTCCTCCTCCTCCATCTCTACCTCAAAAAATGGCAACTTCCTCCTTCCAGTTGCTCAGGCCCAAAACATTGATGTCCACCTTGGCTCCTCTCTTTCTCTCCTATCCCACACCCAATCCATCGGCAAATCCTACTGACTCTAGCTTCAAAATATATCTGGAATCCAACGACTTGCCCCCCTTCCACTGAGAGGACCCTGGTCCAAGTCACTGTCCTCTCTCACCTGGGTTACCGAAATAGCCTCCTCACTACTCTCCTGTTTCCTATCCTACCCTGCTGTCTACATCCATACAGCAACCAAGTACACCTTCCAAAACAAATTAAATCATGTCGTTCCTCTGCCCTCAACTATCCAAAGGTGTCTCAACAAACTTTAAACAGAATCTAAATTCTCACCATGAAATACAAGGCCCTACGAACTCCCTTTCCAGTTTTATCTCCTATCCCCTTATCACAGCACTCCCCTTACACAGGCCTCCTTGCTGTCCTCAGCAAGTTATTAAACTGCCTGTATAATACCTTAAAATATAAAATATGGTATAAAGAAGAAATTGCGACATCAATAACATAAATTGTGTGGGTGGAGATGTACCAGAGTAGAATTTTTGTGTTTAATGGGTTCAAAGTTTTAGTTTTGTGAGATGACAACAGTTCCGGAGATGGGTGGTATTGATGATAGCGTAACAATGTGAACGTATTTGAGGTCACTTAACTCTGCACTTAAAGATGGTTAAAATGGTATATTTTGTTATGTGTATGTAACCATAACTAAAATCTTAAAAAATCATGCATATGTCTCAAAGGATAGGCACAAAAGGTAAATAACTACAGTAGGATTATAGATGATTTTTTCCTTTATTACTAAAAGTGTTTCCAATTTATGTATTACTTATGTGTGTTTTTTATGTATTACTTCTATAATAGAAATACATCAAAAGCTGTGTATAAAACTTACACCTAGGGGCTCCTGGGTGGCTCAGTCACTCAGTGTCTGCCTTCAACTCAGGTCATGATCTCAGGGTCCTGGGATTGAGCCCCACATAGGGCTCCCTGCTCGGCGGGGAGCCTGCTTCTCCCTCTCCCCCTCCCCCCTGCTTATGTTCCCTCTCTCGCTGTCTCTCTCTGTTAAATAAATAAAATCTTTTAAAAAAATAAAACTTACAGCTAAAACTTACATAACTTACACAAACAAAGGAACAGACTCATATAGAGAACAAACTGGTGGTTGCCAGAGGGGTGCGGGGTGGGGGGTTAAGCAAAACAGATGAAGGGGGAAGAAAACCATTACACTTCGTATAGTATTTAACTACATAAATATCTGGAAATAAACCATATGTGTCACCAGCTATGAACCCCAAACTCCCCACTGAGTGTCATCAATTTTAATGGACTCATTTCCAAAGGAACTGGACAGGAGGTCTTTAATCTAAATATAGGAGTGTTCAGATTTTCAAACGCAGACTGTGGATGCTACTTGACACAGGCCAATCATGCTACAGATGAACAAGCTGTTGCAAAAACTCTCTACACTGTGTCATTTGATAATGTGGTGTCTTTTGACACAGACCAAGCTACAGAGCTGCCTACAGTGTATAATTAAGGGTTTCGGATGTACTCCTGGCAAATGCCATTCATCTATGCTTGACTCTTCCAACAACTATAACCGAAGTATAATTTGTAAAGCAAGATCACTGTGTGAATTATTTTGTCCTGCTGTTATAAGGCACTGCGCAGTTCAGAGTAATTACTCTGGGATCCCTAAACCACAAAGTCTAACCCCATTGTTTGACAGGAAAGGATGCCAGGACTCAGAAAAGTGAAGTGACTTGTCCAGGGTTATACTTCTAGTAGATGGAACAACATATGGGCTAGACTCTAGAAATTCTTATGCCTTAATCTGATGCTTCTTTTCAAAATTTAGAATTTTACCTTTGGAAAAGGAGAATAACAAGTAACAGTCTCAATGTGGTTACAACTAGAAATGACTTTATAACTTTTGTCTGTAGACTATAGAGCTTTCTGGTTACACTTTCAAGAACTACCTCATTTCAGCAATTAAGGCTAAGTTTCACGTGTTTAAAAAAAAAAACAATTTTCGGGTGCCTGGGTGGCTCAGTTGGTTAAGTGGCTCAGGTCATGATCCTGGAGTCCCAGGATCGAGTCCCACATCGGGCTCCCTGCTCAGCAGGGAGTCTGCTTCTCCCTCTGACCTTCTTCCCTCTCATGCTCTACCATTCTCTCTAATAAATAAAAATCTTAAAAATAAATAAATAAATAAACAAATAAATAAATAAAACAATTTTCAAAGGCAGATAGATTCCTGATAATCGGGCAAAATCTGAGTTGAGTGTGATACTTACATCTGTAAAATATTCGGTTTAGAAACTTAAATTGCCTTTTTTGTACCATCTAATCAATCCTCACAACAATCCTGAGATAAACAGGGCAGGTATAAGGACCCTGATACTTACAGAAGAGGTGAGCCACAGGTTCTAGAGATAATGAACAGGAGCCTATATGACCTGAGGTGGTACAGAAAGGGGAATGTACAACAGACTAGTCAGGAAAACTAGGTTCTAAGTTCTAGTTCTGCCATAAACTAGTAACTTGACCTTGGGCAAGTCATTTGCCTCTCTGGGTCCAGTTTCCTCATCTGTACAATGAGGATGCAGAATGTGTTAGCTAGGGCTGTGAAAATAAATACATATACTGAATGGCTTAAAGAACAGAAATTTTTTTTCTCACAGTTCTGGAGGCTAGAAATCCAAGGTTAGGGTCAGATTCTGGCCAGAACCCTCTTCCTGGCTTGCAGATGGCCTTCTTACTGTGTCCTCAAAGGGTGAAGAGAATGAAAGACTTCTTTTTCATTCTCTTCTTCTTCCTCTTTTTAAAAAATTTATTATTTTTTTTAGTAATCTCTACACCCAACATAGAGCTTGAACTCATGATCCTGAGATCAAGAGTTGTATGCTCTTCTGAGCCAGCCAGGTACCCCTCTCTTCTTCTTCTTAGAAGGCCATAGTACTATTAGATTAGGATCCCCTCCTTATGACCTCATTTAACCTTAAGTATCTTCTGAAGACCCTATCTCTAGTCATGTTGGGGGTTAGGGATTCAACATATGCATTTGGAGGGGGGACACAATTCAGTCCATCATGGTCTCTGGAGTTCCTTAGCACAAATCTGGAACACAGAAGATGTTCACAGTTGTCTGTGGAATGAGTAATTCTACCTTGCCTCCCAGATTCAAGAAACTGGACAAGGCCTATTTCTAGACTATTGGTCAGTGATCATCTTGAAGGTCTGTATGCTTTCCCTTTTCAAAGGCAATTATGAGCCAAAGGTGATCTTTGGCCAAAGCAGGTCTCTCACAAGGTTGGAGCCTTAATTTTTTTTTTTTTCAGAAAGTAGTATGTTTAACTTACTTTTGGCCTTTGGGGATGACATGCAATCTGTGCTACTGCATTTAGACAGAATGTAATGGTGAATGTCAATTGGAGGTGGGCTTTAAATCAGAAGTCTACAGCTAGATTTTCTAACAACCACGAAGATTGCTGAGCCCTTCACCAAAGCACAAAGTACCTTGTCATTCCTACTTCATCCCTGAAGCACCTGAGCATGCTATCTCAGAGCGGCTTTGGGATCAGAAGCAGCCTCTGGTAGGGAGAGCCAGCTTACCTCAGGTCAAATATAATTCCCTCCAGTGGTAATTGGAGTCATTATTTTATGATTTAATATACTTATTGTCAAAAGCAGAAAAGTATTTGGGCACTTAAATACAATTCCAACAAAAATATTCTGAGGATGATTGGAGTATTGCATTGGCATTGTTGTATTCAGACCCAAGACCTTTAGGAGTATGATGGTCTGAATTTCTGTAACTAGTTTATTGGTTTACTTCTCCTTATTCATGATACAATCCATAACTGCTTATAAAGAGGGTCCCCTAACTGTAATGGTTCAACCTATGAATCTTTTGATTTCATGATGGTGCAAAAGCAGTATGCATTCAGTAGAAACCATACTTCGAATTTTGAATTTGGATCTTTTCCCAGGCCAGTGATATGTGAGTGGCAGCTCCCAGTCAGCCACAACACCGCCAGGGTAAACAACCAACACGTTTACAACCATTCGGTACCCATACAACAATTACTTTGTTCACCTGGAGTATTCAATAAATTACATGAGATATTCAACACTTTATTATAAAATAGGCTTTGCATTAGATGATCTTACCCAACTGTAGGCTAATGTAAGTGTTTTAAGCATGTTTAAGGTGAGCTACGGTAAGATGTCCGGTGGTAGGATAGATGTATTAAATGCATTTTCCACTTAACAACATTTTCAACTTACAATGGGGTTACGTACCAAAGATCTGTAGATGCTAAATTTTCTCTATGTTAGTAATTTCAAACCCAAGTTTATCTTTCATGTCTATTATCATTTTCATCTTCATTTGATTCAAACTATCCAAATTCTGATATTCTGTGAATTGGGAACATACTGAGTTTTCTGGATTGATCCTAAAGAGCAGTGGTTCTCAAATGGGGATGATTTTGTGTACCCTAGGGGACATTTGACAGTATTTGGAGACATTTTTGATTATCACAGCTGGGGTGGAGGGTGGTAGTGCAACTGGCACTCATTTTGCTTGGAAGGGATGGCATCAGGACAGAAAAAAGTCCCAAACACTGTATAAAATCCTAACAGCTTCACAGGTTGGGAGAATTTCAAACTCCTTTTAAAAAGAATTAAGTTACTCCCTGTGCTCCCATTATTTTAGTGATTTCTATATATCCCTCCTCATTCCAAAGGTTCTGAGGTAGTTAACTCTCCCTATAGTGTTGACTCAAGTTTCCCAAATAAAGCTTACACAGGCTTTAGGACTGATCAATACAAGTTTCAGTTTAGGAGGAAAAATGATTCTGGAAGGACCAAGAAAAGCTATCATGTTTTGGCAGCTAGAAGACAGGAGTTAAATTCCTAGTATGCATATAGCGCTAAATGCTGAGAAGGATATTTTTAAAAAGTATAAATCACAGCTGGTGTCCTTAAGTAATTTATAATTTGCCAGAGAGAGAGAGGCTCAGTGCCCAAGGGAGGATGGCTTCCATTACACACAGCCAGTGCTCAGGGCCTTGAGGCAGGCAGGCGCAGCCTTCAGCATTCTCCCTCCTCTGGCCAGCTAAGGAAGGGCAGGGCAGGAAGGAGTGAAGATGGTCCTCAAGTGGGGAGTGCATAAAGGCTTGGAAGTGAGCACACACTAGGAAAGGTTGGGGGCAGTAAGTAAGCTAGTTATAACTAGTAACTTGACCTTGGGCAAGTCATTTGCCTCTCTGGGTCCAGTTTCCTCATCTGTAAAAGTTACAGTTTTATCCTGCAGATACAAGGGAGCCTTGGAATGTATCCAAACAGGAAGTTATAATGATCAAAGATGACATTTACTAAGTGTTTACTCTTTACCAGGCACATTCATTTAACTTCTTCCTGACAGCCCTATGGCCTAGCTACTCTTCTTCCCATTTTACGGATGAAGAAATCGAGGCTTGGGGGGGTTAAATAACTCACTCAAGTCACACCGTTAGCAAGTATTAGAGCCAGGATTCAAACCCATAGAGCCCACACTCTTAACCACTTCTCCAGACTGCCTCTTGATAGGATAGGAATGATGAGAGCAGAGGAAAAGACCAGACACATTTGGGAGGGTGCTGCCAACAGAGCATTTCAAGGAGTAGAAGTCGATAGGGTCAGATGTTGCTGAGCCATCAGGAACGTAATCTGAGAAAGAGCCATTGGATCTGTGATTAGGCAATCACGGGTGACCTTTAAGAGTTCCATTTCAGCAGAGGGGTAGGGACAGGGGTTCCTTGTAGGACATCATGGGAGGAGTAACAACAGAGAGAACCCCAGGAAAGAAACTGACAATGAAAGGACAGGGAGAGATGGGAGACAGATTCCCAACCTTTTCTTTTGAGACTATGCCCCCAAACAGTGGAACACTTTCTTTGAGGGACTACGATGTATTTCACCCTGTTCTTTTGTTTTAAAGGGCGAGACTAACAAATTGCAGTAGGCATGGTTAAAGGAGAATTAGCAAGTGTCACAGAAATTGTTTATTAAAAACACTGCATCAAATTGAGGTACAATTCAAAGATTTAACTGTTTGAAGGGACATTGTTATGGAGAAAGGTTACTTGACTTCTTGACTTTATATACTGCACTGGCTGGGTCCTAGGGGATGGCAGTTTGGTAACTAAGGTAGGAGACCATGAGGGCATCACAGCTGAAAGAACTCATTTCAGATCTGTTTTGAGCCAAGAGAGAGCAGCCAAAAGCAACTCTCTCTTGGTGTGTGTGACGGTTTTAGATGGAAATCCAGAGAACAGCTGCCTGATTGCAGCCGGGACTTCCAAAAACCTGGGCTGTAAAGGGCAGAATACTTATTAAAATTCTTTGTTTTAATGAGCTGTAGGAACCTGAGTTATCAACCCCTGTTCTAGCTACTGAGTACTTTTTATGACAAATCAAAAGCAGTTTTAGGGAGGCTACATTTTTTTTGAAGGGGAATTCTCTACTGGCAGGTAATTCAGACTGCCTAGGGCAGCAATTAAAGCCACTGAGGAGGAGGAGGAGGGCTCTCTGTGGCTGAGGAGCAGTTTCACTGACTTTATCCCATAACCATGAACTTCCTCCAGCATCCCAGTGTACCCAATTCCAAAGTGTTATAAGTCTGAATTATTCCCCCCAATACCCATCATTTTGCTCGGGCCTAAGAACTACTGCAAACAAAAGATGTATGAAAGGTAACCAGGAGTCTGGGACTGCTTGGGCCAAAAGAATCTCAGGCTGTGACGCTGTTGGTACATGCTTCCTGCCAAAAGTCAGACACGCGAGCAAAGTGCTTTGGCAATGAACTCTCACACTCTGGCTTAAACAGGAAAGTTACCAACAGGTATTTAATCTTTAAAAAGTGCAACAGTTTGATGCTGGTAGTGCAGTGATTAGCCTACCTGTGTGAATGTCCATAGATTCTTTTTCCTTTCTAGTAACTTAGGCCACTAGGAAAGTTGGTGGAATCTGGTGTCTTCTTTGGAAGTCTTCAAAAAACATTATGTACCCCAAATAGAGGGGAACCTGAACAGGTCTCCTCTTCATCCCTGGCCATCTCCCCATGTACTTTTTGCTGCCTTGTCACACATCCCAGCCCTCAGGTGACTTTCTTTCCATCTTCCTTTGTCTACCTGGGAGGTTTCTCTCTC
Source organism: Zalophus californianus (assembly GCF_009762305.2). Taxonomy (NCBI): domain Eukaryota; kingdom Metazoa; phylum Chordata; class Mammalia; order Carnivora; family Otariidae; genus Zalophus; species Zalophus californianus. The sequence goes on from NC_045600.1 coordinate 116,183,449, forward strand.
CCTGACACCCATTTAAGACAAGATCCCTCCTGATTCTTCTCTACTTCCCTTGCTATTCCTCCAAACACACACATAGAGTCTCTGCATTTTAGAGTTTCACTGCTCACTATGGGGAAGCTTAAGGGCTAACAAAAACAAGGAGAGTAGGAGGCTAGAGAGATTCAAGGATGTCACAGTGACTTTTCAGTTCTTTTGCACAACTTCACGGTTCGGGGAGTGAGCAAAATAGACAAAATCCCTGGGCTCTGGAGCATTCATTCCCTGGGGGAGATGGACAATAAACAAAACAACCAATTCATAAGGTATATAAACTAGTAAAATAAACTAGCAGAGGGACTATGAATGAAAACAAAGCAGGGAGGAGGGCTAAGAATGCTTTTGGGAGAGTGCTTAGTTTTAAAGAAGTAGTCAGACTTTGAGCAAAGCCAAAAGGAGGTGAGGGAGCAGACAAAGCAGGTATCTGTGGGAAGGGGCATTCCAGGAGAGAGAACCACTAGCGAGTGTTAAGGCGCTGAGGCAGGGGGAACAGCAAGGAGGTCAGTGTGGATGGACAGAGGCAGAGCGCTCTTCATTCTGCAATCAGAACGAAAAAGCCCCGAATCTGAGCCACACTGATCTGGGCTTGAATCTCAGCTTGGCTCCTTAAATCTTGTGGACCTGGGACTCTGTCTCTCTTCATCTATACACAGTTAACCACGAAGGATAATTGCAAAGGGTTAAAAGAGATACAGAATGTAAAAATACCTATCATAGGACATGGGTCATGCCCAGTTCCTACCCACCACACTTTAGTCCCTTGCCTCTTCCCCTGGTTACAAGGCTCCTCTCACCTAGCTCCCATTGTGGCTGAATAACACATATCTAGAAGGAGGCCATTCACAGGGCTCTAAGAATGCAAGATCCATTACCCCATGGAAGAAAAAAAAATACTATACATGTATAGTATTGTTGGCAAACAGTAACATTTCAGTATCCACATTAAAAAATTTAGAATTCACACCAAACTATTTACTGACTATTGCTGAGGGTAAGATTACTAAAGATTCTAGCCACTGCCCTTCTACCTTCTATATTCATGTAATGCTTAAGCATTTTACAATGAGTACATACTACAGTTACAAGTAGAAATCACAATATAGGCTAGAGTTGATGCTGGAGAAGTGACTCCCTGACCCTCTCCTAGATCAGTATCGAGTAGCCACTATTCCACCTCACTTACCCAAGCAAGGCCTGCCTTGTGGGACCTAACTTTAGGAACCCTTGCACCTTTTATGTGGGGAAACTGGGTACAAATAAGGCCAAAGGGAGTTACACGGTTCACAGATGAAGGTCCTATGGGAGTGTGCGTGGCCAGCAACTGTGAACTCTGGTCCAATTTGGAAAGGGGATGGATTAACTCATGATTGTGAACCATTTTCTTAATAAAATTAAAACTCTTGCAATGGCTGCCACTATGGAGAGAAAAAGAGACCGATGAAAATAAAGTATCTTAAAGTAAGCTGACTGTGAACTTCTTTTATGATTCAAGATTGTTGACACTGAAAAAAAAATCTCATTTTAAAGAATACTAAGTTAAGAATACTATAACAAAAAACACATTTCACAACTAAGTAGCTTACAAGGTCAGTCAAACAGAGATAAATAAGCCAGTTGCCAGTGTCTTACTCAACGATGCATTAAAATGTGCATTACAATCAGTCACTGCAATGCATGCTACCTGTAGCTTGGAAAAATTTTGTTTTCCTCACCTCCAAAAAAACCCAAAAAGACACTTGGTGAGGGGAAAAAAATAATGCTTAAGCACTCTTAGTTGACCATATGGCCTTTCCCAGTTTAGATATATGATTCAAGAAAAAAAAAGGTAGTCCAGAAACACTTTTACATTCCTCAGATTGACTACTGCACCCAAAAGGATGCTCAGCTCTGCATTAAATAAAATCCTACTTGAATGGAACAGAGTAGACTTCTTACTTCTTGGATGCTTTTTAATTATGAGATTTCTGACTGAAGAAAATAGTGATGCTCTACATAGGAAAACCCATTTCCTCTCCAGAAATCAAGCAACACCTCTCTCTGCTTTCTGCTGCTTCCCCAGTAACATCAGGACTCATCTTGAGTTTATCTGATCATAGACTGGAAATCCTCAGGGCGGAAAGACTCCATTTCAGCATTTCCATAAGCACCGGGGAATATGCTCTTCTAAAACCCAGTGTTTTCCATGAGGCAAAATGGCTATGCAAATTGCTTTACTGTCAACACAACAAAGCATAGTGAAAAAAGTAAGATCATGGTGTTCTAAAACCAGTCGTCTTGCCCAAGGAAGAAAATAGAGCTTACAGAATTTATAAGAGTATCTTATATTTCCTACCTAATATTAGCCATCAATTTATAATTAAAAGCTCTAATTTCCATGGGATATAATTTTCAAATAATCCCTTGTATTTACTTATACCTTTCTCACTACCATCTTAAATATGTGACCTGAATATAAAAGTTTGTAGCCCCACTGAGTGGATTTTCCACTGATGCAACTACAGCAATTTCGAAGTCTATGAGAACTACTGGAATGTGTAGCAAAATCCAATATTTGCATTATAATAATGCACTTGCAAAAAAAGATTAAGTATACATCCATAGCTGAATGCACAGATTCTAAGATTTTCAAGTGAATAATTGCTACCATAGAGAGACTGGATTATGGTCCACGACTGGTCTGGATTCCTTCATCCCATTAAGGCACTCACATACAAGTGTGATAGACAATGTTGTTCTTATGACTGACACTGAGACCAGAAGCCAGTGTGCAGGGTGGCAAGAAGACTGGAGTGGGATGCGATAATGAAAAACACGAGTGATTCATTCTATCTGATGTACATACATTTTATAGATTTAAATCTGAAGGGAAACAACTTTTTTGAACTGCTTGTTTGAGAGAGTTAAATGGAAGCATGTCTAGGACACCATTTTTTATAGGCTCAGTGCCACCTCAAAAAATTCCACACAGACCCATTCTGAAACAACCGTTTCTCTTACTGGAAATCCACAAAGACTGATGTGGAATCTATGAAATGGAAAATCAGATCCAAGCATGTACGCTCATGCATAAGCTTGATCTTAATTAAAATATAGATGCAGTGGCAGCACCAGGGTTAAAGGTTCCTCCCAATGCCACTCCACCCCCAGCAATCAGATGCACTTGAGTTTGCATCTTTATTCCGATTCTCCATTCTCCACTGTGTGACCTTGGGCAAGTTAGCTAACCTTTCTTAGTCTTACCTTCTTCATCTTCAACATGGAGATAATAGGTTTGTTGTGAAGATTAAATGAGATCATGCACAAACACCCTTTAGCTCCATACCTGGCACATTTGAGCATTTAAGAATGTGTCCTCATGATTAGATGTGGCACACAGACTATGGTTTACAAGCAATTAGTTCTGCCGCCATATCCTAATGTCTTGGGATACCCATTTTCATTTTATCCTTCTAGTTTGTACTATTCTTTTTACCACAGTATGGGGGCAGGGGCAGAGAAAGGTAATCAGTTACATATACCCCACTTTTTGGACTGCAGCTTGAAGCAAGGTGAAAAGCTAGGAAATCGGTAACCTAAACACTGAAAAGAAATTCAGTCTTTAGGATATGATGTTATAAATGTATGGAATATATACAAATCATGTAATTTATAACATATGGAGCATCAAATCACAGATTGAATTTTAAAAGAACAAATGACAAGCAATATTAAAGAAGATAGGAAGAACCAGTATGGGCCTATCGCTAAGTATTAGTGATTGAAACAGGGATTGGTGGGCTAGATTATGGGAAGATTTCATGGGGTCTGACTTCCAACAGGTGGCAAGCTTTAGTCATCTTCAGATGCAAAACCTTAATGAGTTTGAGTATGCACGTCTCCAGGATTCTGTTCAAGGCCTCCTCTCGGCAATCACGGGAAACAATTTTCTGGGTTTAAGCCTCCTTGGCAAGTTAGCAAGCAGGGAACTGTGTGCACCTGCCCCTTGAAGGGGATTCTGGCCTGACGGTGAAAGCCCACCATCCTTTCCTGACAGCCCATCCTGCCGCTGTAGCGCCTCCAGACAAATGGGGGAAGCCCACTAGGAAGTGGTCACGACCAACCAAGCCACAAATGCCCAGGGTGTGGGATTTCCACCTCAATACCACGCCTGAAAACCGAAAATAGGCGCCACTCAACCCATACTGCAATGGGATTCCCCCCAGCAGCAATCCACCTCCCCCCACACCCCAGCTTGCATGTTTTATTAATAAATGCAAGATGGCACACGGAGGCAAAGAATGGGAGGTAAAGCATCTGCAGCTGGACCCGAACCAGAGCAGTTTGCAAAAATAAATAAGAAGCATGTGACAAGAAGCAGATTCCCCAGGCTGGAGCTGAAGCCCTGGACTGACCCACGCACCCATCTTGCTCCCCCGGCGAGCGGGGATGAAGGTCAGTGGTAAGATCCCAGCCCTCTCGGACACGCACCCCGCAAACCTTGACCGGTCCCCACCCCCGCCCTGGCCACAGGACCCGGGCATCGAGGCAGGGAGGCCCTGGCCACGGCCGGCTTCGAGGACACATACCTGCTACCTGGGCTCGGGATTCGCTCGGCTCTGCAGCGGCGCCGGCCGCAGCTCGCGCTCCCGGGGCTCCCCTGTCCGCCCCCCACCCCCCCCCCGCCCCCTCGCGGCTCCGCCGCTCCGCCGCTCCCTCGGCTCCTCCGCCCACCGCGCTCGGGAGCGCGCGCGCGGCCTCGCTCCGGCGGCTCGCCGGGCCCACGCCTGCGCCCTCGTCTTCCGCCGTTCGCGCGCCCGCGCGCGCCCCGGCGGCTACGGAGCGGTGGCGCGGCTGTCTAGGAAACCGCGGCCTCCGCGGGTCAGACTGGCGGCGGCAGCCGGGCGGTGGGCGGAGGCAGGGCCGCCAGCAGGGCTGGAACGCAGCGTGCCGGCGTCGTGGCGTGGGTGAGGGGGTCGCGCGGCCGAGTCGGGGGACCCGCATGTGCGCGTGTGGAGAGGAGGGGGTCACGAAGGGATGGTCTGCGGTGGAGGCGGGCGGGGCGCCCCGGGGAAGCAACAAGTGTGGAGGCTGACCGGGCCCCGCCCGGGGGTCCTCGTACAGTCGAGCAAAGAAGCCTCCTCTGGCTTTGGTGCAGCGCTTTGCAGTTTACAGAGCTCTTGCCAGTTTTTCGTTAAACCCGCACGTGGCACCCTGTGACGGAGCGAATGGCAGGCGTTGCCCTCTACGTTTTGAGGCCATCCAGGAGGGAAAGACCGCTTTCTGGCCCAAGTCGTGACAGAGACCACTGACCCTCCGTGGGCTGTCTTGGGAGAAAAATGCCTATCAGGACCTTCATTCGATAGTCTCAGCCCAGGACCCTTGTAGGACAGTGTGTCTCAACCTTTTTTCCCCCTTTCCATTATCGCCCTCTTTAAGAAATCTTTTTAGACATTTTGCTCACGAATCACCGCCCTCCCCCCATAAAATTCAAACATCACTGATAAACTGTATAGCAGTTTATGTACCAGAGGTGTAGCTGTGCTTTATACATACGGAAGATTTCGCCCCTTGGAGATGATATCGACCTCGTTGAGAGTGTCTGTTATAGGACTGTTTCTGGTTTCGCAGGTGCGGCAAGTGGAGTAGGTGAGGATTCTGGTTGCACCCACAAATATTCTCTGTAGGTTAGAAGAGTCCTCACATGTACATATGTACAACTCTAATGTCTCCAAGTACTGCCGTGAGCAGTGGAACACGGTCACTAAGGCAGCTTCTGAACTCACAGCTTTTATTTTTAGTCTCCACCCGTTCATGCTAAAAATATAGCCATGGGGTCCTGACATTTTTGTTAAAACGCTTGAAAAGTTTGGAAACCCTCCTTTCTAGAACACTTACTCCAGTGTAGCCTTTGGCTGTGCAGACAACCTTGACTTCCAGTTGTCCTACCTCTTCTGAAGGCATTTTGTTTTTGTTTAGGCCCATTTGGCCTCCCAGGAATGTTTCTGTCATTCTTGCCTCCTTCTGCCCTTCTGCTTTGCTAGCTAAAAGATGGAAATTTTGAAATTGAAAAACTTCAAAACCTAGGTCATGAAATCGACCCTGAGCCTGGATCATGCTTTTCTCAGACCGAGGAATATCTAGGTAGGGAGTGAGTGAGTATCTAATTTGGCAAGCTGGGAATAGGTCAAGTTTCTTCAGGTCATCCCTCAGATTTCAGTGCTGCTTATGCTAATTGTGGAATTTCAAAGGGGAAAAAAGCCCTTGGAAGTGATATTTGTAGAAGCTACCTGGGTTGCCAGAGGATTTCTCTTTTATATTTCCAGAAGGAAGAAATGTGGACTGGAGGGGAGAAAGTGGGGATGGGTCAAGAAAATTTGGGAGTATGGATGACATGGAGGTGAGGGGAGTATAGTTTGCTGACAAGTGGTGGCAGCATTTCGATTATACTTGAAAAAAATAAGCCTTGGATTGGTTGGCTCATATTGTTATCCACTGCATTTTTTCCCTACTTAGAGAACTCTCAAGATTTGATAACACCGTTGAAAAGCACCCAGTTACAATGCTAGTTAAAAGAGTAGGACAAGTGTTTTGAAACTTACAGACGAAATGGAAGATCACTTTGGTTTACCTGGAGTCTTTGTAGTCCAATTTTTGGTTCCAGGTGCAATGCTACTTCAAGGGAACTTTTTGTTTACAATGGTTGCCCTAGAGACAGCCAGGGAGAGAAAAAAACTATGTAGAAATTATGTGCTAACATCTTTTACCTGTATCTTCTAAGTGTGCTACCCCAACCCCCTTTTTTGGTAGTCTGAGTTCATGGAAAATGTAGGTGCAACCATTTTATGTGGTGAAGTAAAAATAACAACAAAAAAACCCACTCCGGACACGTATAATTTGTCAGATCTATGCTGCCCCCTGGCGGTATCCTACTTCACCGCACATACTCAAAATCTTCCCTCTCTTAGGTAAATTTAGGTATTGAAAACAGAGGTAGATAGGATGGCATTCGGCTTTCTCCAAACAGGTCCTGCTCTTGTGTTCAAATACCCCTAACACCCAGAGGACTAGCCCTTGAGGCTAATCAGTTTAGAGGAACTGTGAAAAGCTCTGGCAGGCCTCTTTAGCTTGTTCTTAAACTTGCCTGTAAGAATCACTTGGGGACTCTTGTTTAAAATCAGATTCTGGGGGGCGCCTGGGTGGCTCAGTCGTTAAGCGTCTGCCTTTGGCTCAGGTCATGATCTCAGGGTCCTGGGATCGAGCTCCGCATCGGGCTTCCTGCTCCGCATCGGGCTTCCTGCTCCGCATCGGGCTTCCTGCTCCGCATCGGGCTTCCTGCTCCGCATCGGGCTTCCTGCTCCGCATCGGGCTTCCTGCTCCGCATCGGGCTTCCTGCTCCGCATCGGGCTTCCTGCTCCGCGGGAAGCCTGCTTCTCCCTCTCCCACTCCCACTGCCTGTGTTCCCTCTCTCGCTGTGTCTCTCTCTGTCAAATAAATAAAATCTTTTAAAATTAAAAAATAAAATCAGATTCTGGGGCCTTATCTCAAACATATTAAAATGTAATCTACAGGAGAGTGGCATGTGATTTTTATTTTCAACTGCGCCAGGGGATTCTTATCAATAGGAGAGGTTGGGGAATACTAGAGCTATAAACAGAGCAGGTGCTGCTTCAGAAGACCAGGTGACTAACAAGAGGGAATTTTGTGGGTGAGGGAGTTCCACAGTACTAGTAAAATAGGAGCTATAAAGCAGGAGTAGAAGAAATTAACTGGGAAATTAACACTTTCTTGCTTCTAATGTGGCTGTAATTGGCATGATATCCCATACCAAAATGTCTTTTGAGGTAAGTCAGATTTTTAAAAAATTTTTTTAGTGAGATCAACACCCAATGTGGGATTTGAACTCCTGACCCCCAGATCAAGAGTTGTATGCTGTACCAACTGAGCCAGCCAGGCACCCCAGATTTTCTTTAAGTTAAAAAGACTGTCTTTTCAAGAGTGCCAGAATCACATAATCAGAAAATTTGTGCGCGTATGTAGCTACAGTATCATGAGAGGGCAGATTAGAGATTATGTTTATCTTGTGAATGTCTGAAAAATATTGACATCAGAGTTAAAATTTGTTCTCTTGAAGTAGTTGCTTGTAAAAATAGAACATACGAATCTGACACCACATGATTTGTGAAATTTAACACCAGGAGATCTTAAATTGTTAATGTTTATGTATCTGTTAATATTTTAAAACCTTTTCTAAATGTTGATTTTTAACACCACCTCATTTACTTAGAACACACAAGGAGAAGGCCAATCTGAGTGAGAATCCTGAAAAATGGAATACGTGTGACTTTGTGTGATACTTATTTAAACACTTAAGTATATACACAGTAAGTGCTACCAAAACAGATTTTAAAAAATCCTGCTGAGGGGCACCTGGATGGCTCAGTCAGTTGAGAGTCTGACTCTTGATTTCAGCTCAGGTCATGATCTTAGGGTTGTGGGATCTCTCTCTGTAAAATGAATAAATAAAATCTTAAAAAAAAAATCCTGCTGAAATGGCTTTAATGAATAAATATGATTGACTTTAAGTTAGTCAAGTTCATGTGCATACAGTCTGTGTGGGTAAAACACAAAGCGTACTACCATGCACTCAGTAGGTCCTCAATTAACATTCGTATTAGAAAGGTTTTCTTACAAGTGGATTAAATATACTTAATTTAGCAAACCCATCTTTACAGATAGTACTTCAATGGCAGATTTTACCTTGAGCAGTAGCATACCAAGAGTGGGACAATAAAAGCATCACCTTGGGTGTAGGCAATAATAATTCTCATTGTCCTTAGAAAATTTAAACTCTAATAAACCCACTCAAAGTCTCTCTGCTTTGTACTCCTGGTAATTTATATGTATCAGAAAGTCTAAGCAGCCTTGATGATTAAAAAAAAAAATCTATTGGGGTTCCTGTGTGGCTCAGCTGTTAAGCATCTGCCTTCGGCTCAGATCATGATTCCAGGGTCCTGGGATTGAGCCCCGCATCCGGCTCCCTGCTCAGCGGGAAGCCTGCTTCTCCCGCACACACCCCCTGCTTGTGTTCCCTCTTCTCACTGTCTCTTTCTCTGTCAAATAAATAAATAAAATATTAAAAAAATCTATCAATCTAAGTTCTGAACAATTTCTGTAGTTATTAAGTTTTAATAATACATATATAAACTTTAGCACATTTTAATTATCATTTAATAAATATATTCTACATGGAAGATAATTCAGAGAACTCCCAGTTATTCAATTGGCCTTCAGTAAACATAGAGTCATCTATGTGGGTATTTTCCTAAATAAATTCATAAAAATTTAGGGTAATTCAGAGCTCTGGGCACAGTTCATGTCCTCCTTAGGTCTACATCTCTCATTTAAATAACTCATTAATCAATAGTAGTAGCATGGTGATTGTAAGGATGAAGAAACAGAACCTGATTGCTTCAGTGTTTTTATTCTATGTGACCAGTTAGAGTTTTCACTTGTGTGGAAAATTTAAGACTGAAACAAAGTGCAAACTTTGCGGTGTAATTTTTCTGGTTGGTAAGTACAAATTTTATTTTATATGTGAAACTATTCTTTTAAATAACTGAATCAAATATTTTTAACTTTGAAATTTATTCTTTTTGTTAATGTTTACTTCAAAACTAAAGAACAAATAAGAGAATAGGAGGTGTATTGTTTTTATTTAGTACTCTTAACAGACCAACATGTAATTTAAGTTTTTCCTTTCTTCAAAAATGTTAATTCCATTACTTTTTTTTTTGGTACTATAATATTTATTTTATATTGGCATATAGGTAGAGTCGAATAAAAGAATTTTCATAATCTGGGGGCACCTGGGTGGCTCAGTCAGTTAAGCATCTAACTCTTGATTTTGGCTCAGGTCATGATCTCAGGGTTGTGAGTGGGCTCCACCCCACGCCCGCCAGGGATCATGACCTGAGCTCAAGGCAGACCAACTGAGCCACCCAGGTGCCCCCAAAAGTAACTTTTATAATAAACGCAATTCCTTGCCATCCCTCCAAACTCCCTGCTTGAAAGGGCACTCCCCCCCCACCCCCGCATTCAATACTTTTTTTTCTTTTTTCAGGGAGGGGGAGAGAGACAAAGCATGTGAGTGGAGGGAGGAGGCAGAGGGACAAGCAGACTCTGCTGAGCATGAGCCCCATGTGGGGCTCAATTCTATGACCCTGAGATCATGACCTGAGCTGAAATCGAAAGTCGGATGCTTAACCAACTGAGCCACCTAGGCACCCCAATACTCTTTTAATAAAATTCCATTTCCCTCTTAATCCAGCTTTTAGCCTTGTATTTAACAAAAGTAGTTTTCCTGGAGCTAAAAAAAAAAAAAGGGGGGGGAAGGAGGAGAAATTAAACATTAACAAAGTAAGATTTCTGCTGCTTATTATGAAGTCCTCAGGAGTATCACCAAGTAAAAGAAAAAGCTCATATGAAATTTGTAAACATTCTACTTTCCTTCTCTTCATGTGCTACTAAAATTGTTATGTAAAATATTTTCCATTTTTATTTTTCATTATGGCTACTGTAATTTCTATCAAAGCAGAGGAAATAGAGGTAACTATAAAGTGAGAGCCAGTTTCTTCTCTACTCTGCAATCTCGGAGAAAAACCTTTTACCCAAGGACAAATCAGGTAAGTATTTGTTAATTAATTCTCTCTAATGTTTTGGGTCCATATATGTAGCCATAATTTGTCAATTATAACCATAGATCATGGATTTAATTTAACTAAGAGACAATAAGGTAGATGCCACAGTATATAAAGTTCTGTAACTTTTAATTTATAGAAGCTTGGGTCTCAATTCTGATTTTGAGAAGCCTGTAGAACCATAAAAACATTAAAAACAACAAAGTTCTGTAAACTGGTTAAATCTAACTCTGGTCTTCATGACTTAAAAACAATATGAACAGAGCTAAAGAAAGTTAAGAAAGTTTTGGAGAATAGTCGGAGTCTAGAAAATAGTCCAAGTTGTAGAGCTTAGAGAAGCAAAGACTAAGAGGTGATAATGCTTTTCAAGTAGGTAAGATATTGTCATACTGAGCATGGTGCCTATCCTTTTCCCATCTCCAGAGGGGAAATGCAGCAGGATAAATTTACATTAGAAAAGGGTTTTCAAAACCACAATGAGATACCACCTCACACCGGTCAGAATGGCTAAAATTAACACAGGAAACAACAACATGTTGGTGAGGATGCAGAGAAAGGGGAACCCTCCTACACTGTTGGTGGGAATGCAAGCTGGTGCAGCCACTCTGGAAACCAGTATGGAGGTTCATCAAGAAGTTAAAAATAAAGCTACCCTATGACCCAGCAATTGCACTACTAGGTATTTACCCCAAAGATACAAATGTAGTGATCTGAAGGGGCACCTACACCCCAGTTAGCAGCAATGTCCACAATAGCCAAACTGTGGAAAGAGCCCAGATGTCCATCGACAGATGAATGGATAAAGATGTGTGTGTGTGTATACACATATATATATACACACACACATGCACACATACACACAACGGACTATTACTCAGCCAGCAGAAAGAATGAATATTTACCATTTATATTGATGTGGATGATATTGGAGTATATATCCTGAGTGAAATAAGTCAATCAGAAGAAGACAATTATCATATGGTTTCACTCATATGTAGAATATAAGAAACAGTGCAGAGGATAATAGGGTAAGGACGGGAAAACTGAATGGGAAGTAATCAGGGAGGGAGACAAACCATGAGAGACTCATAACATAGGAAAGAAACAGGGTTGCTGGAGGGGAGGTGGGTGGGGGATGGGGTAACTGGGTGATGGGCATTAAGGAGGGCATGTGATGTAATGAGCACTGGGTGTTATACACAACTGATGAACATTACATCTGAAACTAATGATGTACTATATGTTGGCTAATTGAATTTAAATTAAAAAAGGAAAAATCAAAAATTTTGAAATTAAGGATGTTTAATATTAGAATGATTTACATCAGGAAGTTGTAGAATCCACTTTCTAAAAGGTCTAAGTAGCCTGATCATCTGCCAAGAATAGCTTATATACCCACTTACACATCCAACTAATTTTATGGTGCTATTATTTATTTTGAAAAACACATAGTGATTTTTGTCTAAGGCAGTAGCTAACATGGTATATTTCTAATGATAGAATATTTAAACTTGTAGAACTGACTTTAGGAATATTACAGAAAATTATAAAGTTATTTTATGAGCCCAGAAATAGTCATGTATTTTATTCAGTTCCATTGTTGACTGTGTGACCATCATTAACATGTTTAATTTTTCTGTGTCATGTAATACTCTCCAAATATGGGGTGCCTGGGTGGCTCAGTCATTAAGCGTCTGCCTTTGGCTCAGATCATGATCCCAGGGTCCTGGGATTGAGCCCCGCGTCCAGTTCCCTGCTCAGCAGGAAGTCTGCTTCTCCCTCTCCCATTCCCCCTGCTTGTGTTCCTGCTCTTACTATCTCTGTCAAGTAAATAAATAAAATCTTAACCAACTGAGCCACCCAGGCGCCCAAATAAATAAAATCTTAAAAAAAAACTCTCCAAATACATATATGTTAACACTGACAGAAATTGAATTATGGACTCTTAATGAATCACCTCTACCAAGACTCAAGAGAAGGATGGGGAATTTAAAGATGACTGTTTTCAGGATTGTTGAGGGCTGCTTTCTGAAATGTATGATAAGGTGCAGATTTCAAACAATAAGTGGACCACGGTGTGATAATCTGAAAATGGCATTTAAGAACAAAGAAAAGGCTGTTTCTCACTTATTTCTATTGATTGAGATAAAGTGAGGAAAGTAAGGACTAAATAGTTATATTGGAAAAGGCAACTTGTGACTTAAGGGAGAACCAGATTTTTATGAAGAGTGAACTGCAGAGGATAAAAGGAGTTTATCCTCAAAGAAATGGATTCTATAGTAGGTGGGGGTAGAGGGTAAAGAATGGCTTGAGAAATTGAAGAATTGGGTGTGGAGTGAGTATGGTTGGGTTTGAGGGGGGTTGAGTGTGAAGCTGTGATAGAAGCAAAAGGGAAAAAAGATGTGCTGATGGAGGTGACTGACTAAAACAGATGAAGAGAAAAGTAGACACAGTAGAGGAAAATCAGGGCCATTAAGATATTTCATTATGAGCAAGAGAATATTAAAGATAACCAGTCATGTAGTAGAGGAAAACTGGAGGGGATGGTAATTACTCCAGGACTGAGAAGGGCACTCATATGCAAAAAGTCACCAGGGTGACTGACCCTTTATTTCAAGAAGAGTTTTCCTAGGACAGCATTCAGAGACTTAAATGTGGATGTTGATTGTAGAGTGTCTGGTCCTCAAGGACATAGGCCTCTAGGAAGACCAAGGTGCCAGGGACAACACTAAGGGGTCAGTAGGGTTGGAAAGCTATGATTTTTATCTTTTTTACATCTGTGTGTAGAGCTGTAGCATTTTTCCGAGACCTGCATAATTCAAGACTATTCTTGGCAGCAAAGAATGGAAAGTTTGCTATTGCTATGTGGCAGTAGCTTAAAAGAGTTTTTTAAATCACTCCCCAGCCAGGTTTAAAACTGTGACTCTTGATGAGTTATTAATTTGGGGGCATTTGTGTTATTTCATATTTCGCATATAAAATGAATCTTTATTATCAATTCATTTCCTGTTTGCATAAAATGCAACCTTAACAGGAAAACCTAAATAGTTTTCCTGTTAAGAGTAATGATAGCTAGAGCGCCTGGGTGGCTAAGTTGGTTAAGCGACAGCCTTCGGCTCAGGTCATGATCCTGGAGTCCCGGGATTGAGTCCCACATTGGGCTCCCTGCTCAGCAGGGAGTCTGCTTCTCCCTCTGACCCTCCCCCCTCTCATGCTCTCTATCTCATTCTCTCTCTCAAATAAATAAATAAAATTAAAAAAAAAAGTAATGATAGCTAACATTCATCGAGGGCTTCTTATTGCCAAGTGCTTTATGTGTATAGCTTCACTTTATATTCAGACCACTCTTTGAAGTAGGCACTATTATTCTGTCCAAGCTCTCTTGTATAGGTGAGGAAGCTGGATGCAAAGATTTTTATCCAATGTCACACACTTATTCTGTGGTGCAGTGTTCCAATGTGGAACTGGGATTTGCTTTCCAACTCTCTGGCTCCAGAGCCCATGCTTTTGTCCCCTATACCACATACCTTTTTATATATAAAAATTGTGAGTTGTGGGTTGCTTGGAAACCATTATTCTTTGAACTGTTGATGACTTGAGTATATCGTAGGTGGCACACAATTTATGTCAAAAGTGGCTTTTGTGTACTGCTGCATAGAATGAAAATTGACTTATTGCTTCTATAAATGTCTTAAAGAAGTTCATGCCAATATACTTAGTGATGTGAAGGGCTGTTGCCTTGGTTAGGCCAGTTGCTGTTATCCAAATAAGACCACATTGGGTGATATAACCTTAGTTAGTGAATTTCCCAGGATTTGACTCAGTTTTGTGGTCTTAGAAACATGGTCTGGTCATCAAGTGTCCCAGAGAGGATTAAATTAGCCTAACAATCTCAACAGCCGAATATGTAAAGCCAGAATGCAAATTTATTAATTTACAATGAGATAAAACTGTTACATAAACCAGTCATACCAGAATGATCAATGTATTTTCTTTCAGGTTTTGAACCTAGATGGGAAATCAAATTATAATCAAGAGGTTTCTTGGTGAACAACAGGCACCATGAATATTTCTTGTTTCCCCTCCCCCCCCAATTTGTTTCAGAAATTCCTCAAGGATATCAGCAATAATAGCTGCTATTGGCATTGTACTGTCAGTCCTTAACTTATAAATAGCCTCCACCCCTGTCCCCCACCACCAGGGGCTCTGCTGCCATAGAAACAGTTGTTAATAAACACGTATTTAGAGAATCTGTGGGTACAGAATTGAAGGAAGGGAAAGTCTGTGAAAAGCAGAGTTGCCAAAGGGGGCTAATTTCATGGACGGGCCCCTAAGTAGGATGAGTGGGGATCTCTATACCTAAGATGTACTTTTGTAGCACTGCCTGAAGGGCTTTTTCCCTCACTTCTGTTATATTGCCTGAAGTTTCACCAAATAGAAATTGGTTTCTGTTTGTCAAATGTTCTCTTATAACTATAAATATCTTTGTGTGGTGGTTATTCTTAGTGACCTCACTAATACCCATTCCCTGTGGCTCACCTTCATTTTCTTAGGGGCGGCAATGTGCCCAGCTTTAAGCAAAAAACCCTAGTTAAAGCCAGTCATAACAATCCCATTCTCTTTGGCCAGTGATTCTGAAGACAAGTCTGCTGACTTTAGGGAAGGTTTTTGTTTTCCTGATAAAGAGACCATGGGTGGCTGTTACTCTCCTCTTTCCACTTGCTTTGTGCCTTAAATGCAGACATGAAGTTGGGAGACTAACAGTCATCTTGCAACCATGAGGTGACAAGTATGAGGCTGAAAATGTGATTCCAAACAAACTGAGGACCATGGAGGGGATGGATCAAGAGAGTCTGGAACATTGTTGGACAGTGCATCCAACCTTGGACTGCCTACCTCCAGGCTTATTATGGGGGAAAATAAGGGGCGGGGGGAATTGTAACCTTTGTTATATGATAGCAAAGCTTTTGATTAACCTGTGCCTGCTGTTTCTTGGAAGGCTGACTGTGTGCAAACTGAAGCTGCAGTGTTAGGAAAAAATTAGAATATTTTCATGTGTTGGTTACTTTTTGTGGCTTTTCAGAAGGATCCTAGAGAAGGGGGTGAACTCAAATTAGTGTTCCTCAGCATGAGAGCAGAAAGGACAACAAAATACAGCTTAGGTATAGAGGTATTCTTTTAGCTCACACTCTAAATTGACAAAGTCCCATATTTTGGAATTTTGTAGGGATTAAGGGCAGTACCTCCTCACCTAAGACTATTTTTAGAATTGCTTCAAATCTTTTATGAGAGTTCAGAGGTCAGTAGCTAAGAGATGAAAATCTTCAAGCCTAAAAATTATTTCTAGAAATGTTTTACTCACAGGAACTGATCTGAAAAAAATAGACCAGAGGCTTGATGTGTTTTTGAGGGAATTTGAGGGAAGCTGGCAATTAATTGTGATTGTTTTTTACCTTCTAAGCAGTTCTTGTACCTTCCTCCCTAAGGCAAACCAATATGAAGTAGACCACAAAAGCTGTGGAACCCCTGAGAAGGGCATCCACTTAAAAACCTACCTTAGTTATGGTTATACAGGACAGTGATAAAGCAGATACTCTAGAGATTTAAACTAACAGCTGCCAGACTGACTAGTCAAGGAGTTCACTTTTTTGCCTACCAAAGAATCTGTGATTTCTGACCAATTTATTGAAGATTTGATATGGATTGTGAACTGTTGACCACTGTGTGCTTCCTATTATCCCCTTTCTTAATGGAATTTTTATTGAGGTCACTCTGTTCTTTCTTTTTCACTATTTTATAAATATATATAGGAAGGGGGTGGTTTAGAGACAGGTTATGTTTTAGCAATACAGATGGTCAGATAAGAGTAGCCATATTTGTACTACATAGAACAGATAGAAAGTCACCCAGAGATCCTATTTCATGTGGTATTTGGATGAAATAGTGGGGTTGTCTTCCTTGAGAAAATGGTATGTCTTTTCTGTTTAACGTATATGTGTAAGAGGTGTGTGTGTGCGCATATGGAGTTGAGGACTGGCAGACATTGTTGGTGGCCAGCCCATATCCATTCCTTACCTGTACCATAAAAATTAGAAAGTTGAATATTTGGTTTTTGAATCTTTCTTACTGCTGTAGTAGCCATGCACTACAATTCCAGATTTCAGTCTATGAATCTGCTGGGGGGCTTCATGGAGAGCTTTCCCTTTTTCTAAATATAGGGCCAGACAGGGCTGGGGTCAAGCCTTTTTCTTGCTTTGAACTTTGATATGATGTTTGGAGCTGCAGTGATCATCTTGGAAGTATTAGGCAACAAATACGAATGCAAAAAGTTAATATGTTAAGATGGTGGAGCAAGAGTATTGAAGATATTGATGGCATTATTGATTGCTAACCCAAACTTAGCAATTACTGACTTCAAGATTTTTTGTCTTGTGTGAAAAATGAATCCATATTTGTATATGCTATTGTCAACTGGGTTCTCTGTTCCCTGTAACCCAAAACGTCCTTAACAATTACAGTATGTCTCTTTTCTGTACTACAATGTCAAGGATAGTTTTTGTTCATTTTTAGTCATGATGTCTTACTAGTAAATAATGGCTAAATGAACAGAATCTTTTTTAAACTTTCGAAGTGTTGCTATGTACAGGCATCTTCTCAATATGTGGCCCAGATTGCTTTATTTTTTTTTTTTTTTTACTATTTGGAAGAGAACATTGGCATATCTCAGCATTGCACTTTTAATATAATTAAGAAACACCTTTTTTAAAAAAATTATGTTAATCACCATACATCATTAGTTTTTGATGTAGTGTTCCATGATTCATTGTTTTCATATAACACCCAGTGCTCCACGCAGAACGTGCCCTCTTTAATACCCATGACCAGGCTAACCCATCCTCCCACCCCCTCCCCTCTAGAACCCTCAGTTTGTTATTTAGAGTCCATAGTCTCTCATGGTTCAGCTCCTCTCCGATTTCCCTCCTTTATTCTTCCCATCCTGCTATCTTATTCTTTTGTTTTTTTTTTTTTTAACATATAAGGTATTATTTGCTTCAGAGGTACAGATCTGTGATTCAACAGTCTTGCACAATTCACAGCACTCACCATAGCACATACCCTCCCCAATGTCTATCACCCAGCCACCCCATCCCTCCTACCCCCCACCATTCCAGCAACCCTCAGTTTGTTTCCTGAGATTAAGAATTTCTCATATCAGTGAGGTCATATGATACATGTCTTTCTCTGATTGACTTATTTCACTCAGCATAATACCCTGCAGTCCCAACCACGTCGTTGCAAATGGCAAGATTTCATTCTTTTTGATGGCTGCATAATATTCCATTCTATACACACACACACACACACACACACACACACACACACACACACACACACCACATCTTCTTATCCACTTATCTGTCGATGGACATCTTGGCTCTTTCCACAGTTTGGCTATTGTGGACATTGCTGCTATAAACATCAGGGTGCACATACCCCTTCGGATCCCTACATTTGTATCTTTGGGGTAAATACCCAAGAGTGCAATTGCTGGATTGTATGGTACCTCGATTTTCAACTTTTTGAAGAACCTCCATACTGTTTTCCAGAGAGGCTGCACCAGCTTGAATTCCCACCAACAGTGTGGGAGGGTTCCCCTTTCTCCGCATCCCCGCCAACATCTGTCGTTTCCTGACTTGTTAACTTTAGCCATTCTGACTGGTATGAGGTGATACCCCATTGAGGTTTTGATTTGGATTTCCCTGATGCCGAGCGATGTTGAGCACTTTCTCATGTGTCTGTTGGCCGTTTGGATGTCTTCTTTGGAAAAATGTCTGTTCATTTTTTCTGCCCATTTCTTTACTGAATCATTTGTTCTTTGGGTGTTAAGTTTAAGAAGTTCTTTACAGATTTTGGATACTAGCCCTTTATCTGATATGTCATTTGCAAATATCTTCTCCCATTCTGTCGGTTGTCTTTTGGTTTGGTTGACTGTTTCCTTTGCTGTGCAAAAGCTTTTTATCTTGATGAAGTCCCAGTAGTTCATTTTTGCCCTTGCTTTACTTGCCTTTGGTGATATTTCTAGGAAGAAGTTGCTGTGGCTGAGGTCGAAGAGGAACCTAAAGGTGTTCTCCTTTAGGATGTTGAAGGACTCCTGTCTCACATTTAGGTCTTTCAAACATTTTGAGTCTATTTTTCTGTGTGGTGTAAGGAAATGGTCCAAATTCATTCTTCTGCATGTGGCCGTCCAATATTCCCAACACTATTTGTTGAAGAGACTGTCTTTTTTCCATTGGACATTCTTTCCTACTTTGTCGAAGATTACTTGACCATAGAGTTGAGGGACCATTTCTGGGCTCTTGATTCTGTTCCATTGATCTATGGGTCTGTTTTTGTGCCAGTACCATAGTGTCCTGACAGCTTTGTAATAGAGCTTGAAGTCTGGAATTGTGATGTTGCCAGCTTTGCTTTTCTTTTTCAACATTCCTCTGGCTATTCGAGGTCTTTTCTTGTTCCATACCAATTTCAGGATTATTTGTTCCATTTCTTTGAAAAAAGTGGATGGTATTTTGATAGGGATTGCACTGAATGTGTAGATTGCTCTTGGTAGCATTGACATCTTCACAATATTTGTTCTTCCAATCCATGAGCATGGACCGTTTTTCCATTTCTTTGTGTCTTCCTCAATTTCTTTCATGTGTATTTTATAGTTTTCTGAGTACAGATTCTCTGCCTCTTTGGTTAGATTTATTCCTTGGTATCTTATGGTTTTGGATGCAATTGTAAATGGGATCGACTCCTTAATTTCTCTTTCTTCTGTCGTGCTGTTTGTGTATAGGAATGCCACTGATTTCTGTGCATTGATTTTATATCCCGCCACTTTACTGAATTCCTGTATGAGTTCTAGCAGTTTTGGGGTGGAGTCTTTTGGGTTTTCCACATAAAGTATCCTATCATCTGCAAACAGTGAGAGTTTGACTTCTTTGCCGATTTGGATGCCTTTTTTTCTTTTGCTGGCTGATTGCTGTGGATAGGACTTCAGTACTAGAAGTTGAATAGCAGTGGTGAGAGTGGACATCCCTGTCGTGTTCCTGACCCTAGGGGAAAAGCTCTCAGTTCTTCCCCATTGAGAATGATATTCGCTGTGGGTTTGTCATAGATAGCTTTTATGATATTGAGGTATGTACCCTCTATCCCTATACTCTGAAGAGTTTTGATCAAGAAAGGATGCTGCACTTTGTCAAATGCTTTTTCTGCATCTATTGAGAGGATCATATGGTTCTTGTTCTTTCTTTTATTAATGAATTGTATCACATTGGTTGATTGTGGATATTGAACCAACCTTGCAGCCCAGGGATAAATCCCACTTGGTCGTGGTGAATAATCCTTTTAATGGACTGTTGGATCCTATTGGCTAGTATTTTGGTGAGAATTTTGGCATCCATGTTCATCAAGGATATTGGTCTGTAATTCTCCTTTTTGATGGGGTCTTTGTCTGGTTTTGGGATCAAAGTAATGGTGGCCTCATAAAATGAGTTTGGAAGTTTTCCTTCCATTTCTATTTTTTGGAACAGTTTCAGAAGAATAGGTGTTAATTCTTCTTGAAATGTTTGGTAGAATTCCCCTGGGAATCCATCTGGCCCTGGGCTTTTGTTTGTTGGGAGATTTTTGATGACTGCTTCAATTTCCTTAGTGGTTACAGGTCTGTTCAGGTTTTCTATTTCTTTCTGGTTCAGTTTTGGTAGTTAATACATCATCTCTAGGAATGCATCCATTTCTTCCAGATTATCTAATTTGCTGGCATATAGTTGCTCATAATATGTTCTTACAATTGTATTTCTTTGGGGTTGGTTGTGATCTCTCCTCTTTCATTCATGATTTTGTTGATTTGGGTCATTTCTCTTTTCTTTTTGATAAGTCTGGCTAGGGGGTTATCAATCTTCTAAATCTTTCAGAGAACCAGCTCCTAGTTTCATTGATCTGTTCTACTGTTCTTTTGGTTTCTATTTCATTGATTTCTGCTCTGATCTTTATTATTTCTCTTCTCCTGCTGGGTTTAGGCATTCTCTCTCCAGCTCCTTTAGTTGTAGGTTTAGGTTGTGTATTTGAGACCTTTCTTGGTTCTTGAGAAGGGCTTGTATTGCTATATACTTTCCTCTTAGGACTGCCTTTGCTGCATCACAAAGATTTTGAACAGTTGTGTTTTCGTTTTCATTGGTTTCCATGAATTTTTTTAATTCTTCTTTAATTTCCTGGTTGACCCATTCATTCTTTAGTAGGATGCTCTTTAGCCTCCATGTATTTGAGTTCTTTCTGACTTTCCTCTTGTGATTGAGTTCTATTTTCAAAGCATTGTGGTCTGAAAATACGCAGGGAATCATCCCAATCTTTTGGTAACAGTTGAGACCTGATTTGTGACTTAGGATGTGATCTATTCTGGAGAATGTTCCATGGGCACCAGAGAAGAATGTGTATTCTGTTGCTTTGGAATGGATTGTTCTGAATATATCTGTGAAGTGCCTTTGGTCCAGTGTATCATTTAAAGTCTTTATTTCCTTGTTGATCTTTTGCTTAGATGATCTGTCCATTTCAGTGAGGGGGGTGTCTAAGTCCCCCACTATTATTATATTGTTGTCAATGTTTTTCTTTGCTTTTGTTATTAATTGGCTTATATAATTGGCTGCTCCCATGTTAGGGGCATAGATATTTACAATTGTTAGATCTTCTTGTTGGATAGACCCTTTAAGTAGGATATAGTGTCCTTCCTCATCTCTTAGTCTTTGGTTTAAAATCTAATTTGTCTGATATAAGCATTGCAACCTCAGCTTTCTTTTGGTGTCCATTAGCATGGTAAATGGTTTTCCACCCCCTCACTATCTATCTGGAGGTGTCTTTGGGTCTAAAATGAGTCTCTTGCGGACAGCATATCGATGGGTCTTATTTTTTTATCCAGTCTGATAGCCTGTGTCTTTTGATTGGGGCATTTAGCCCATTTACATCAGGGTAACTGGAAAGATCTGAATTTAGTGCCATTGTATTGCCTGTAAGGTGACTTTTACTGTATATTGTCTGTGTTCCTTTCTGGTCTATGTTACTTTTAGGCTCTTGCTTTGCGTAGAGGACCCCTTTCAATATTTCTTGTAGGGCTGGTTTCGTTTTTGCAACTTCCTTTAGTTTTTGTTTGTCCTGGAAGCTTTTTATCTCTCCTTCCATTTTCAATGACAGCCTAGCTGGATATAGTATTCTTGGCTGCATATTTTTCTCATTTAGTGCTCTGAATATATCATGCCAGTCCTTTCTGGCCTGCCAGGTCTCCGTGGATAGGTCTCTTGCCAATCTAATGTTTCTACCATTGTAGGTTACAGATCTCTGTCCCAAGTTGCTTTCAGGATTTTCTCTTTGCCTCTTAGACTCGTAAGTTTTACTATTAGATGTCGGGATGTTGACCTATTTTTATTGATTTTGAGGGGTTTCTCTCTGCCTCCTGGATTTTGATGCCTGTTTCCTTCCCCAAATTAGGGAAGTTCTCCACTATAATTTGCTCTAGTATACCTTCTGCCCTACTTTCTCCTTCTTCTTCTTCTTCTGGAATCCCAATGATTCTAATATTGTTTCGTCTTATGGTATCACTTATCTCTCGAATTCTGCCCCCGTGATCCAGTAGGTGTTTATCTCTCTTTTTCTCAGCTTCTTTATTTTCCATCATTTGGTGTTCTATATCACTAATTCTCTCTTCTGCCTCATTTATCCTAGCAGTTAGCACCCCCATCTTTGATTGCACCGCATTAGTATCCTCTTTGATTTCGACTTGGTTAGATTTTAGTTCTTTTATTTCTCCAGAAAGGGTTTCTCTAATATCTTCCATGCTTTCTTCAAGCCCAGCTAGTATCTTTATAATCGTCATTCTGAACTCTAGTTCTGACATCTTACTTATGTCCGTATTGATTAGGTCCCTGGCAGTTGGTACTGCCTCTTTTTCTTTTTTTTGAGGTGAGTTTTTCCATCTCATCATTTTGTCCAGAGGAGAATAGATGAATGAGAGAACAAAATGCTAACAGGGTAACAACATCCCCAGAAAATATACACTGAACAAATCAGAAAAGACCTGAAACCAGGGCAAAAGAAAGGGAAAGAAAGAAAAAAGAAAAAAGATAAAGAAAAGAAAAAAAAGAATATGATCAAATACGTTCAGGCTGGTGATGACTAGATCAGTGCCACACACTAGATTTTTGGCATATTTTGGTCTGTTAAACTGCCTCCCAAAATTTTAAAGAAAGAAAAGCTTATGTATGTACAAAAATAAGGGTAAATACGATGAAGGGATGGAATATGTCTGTAAAGGCGCCTGGGTGGCTCAGTCGTTAAGCGTCTGCCTTCAGCTCAGGTCATGATCCCGGGGTCCTGGGATCAAGTCCCACATCAGGCTCCCCGCTCAGCGGGAAGCCTGCTTCTCCTTCTCCCACTCCCCCTGCTTGTGTTCCCTCTCTCACTGTGTCTCTCTCTGTCACATAAATAAATAAAATCTTTGGAAAAAAAAGGAATATGTCTGTAAAGATGAAAATTATAAAGGATTTTATAAAAGGAATTGATAAGGTAAGAAGTTGGTTGAAAAATAAGGGACATTAAAAAAAAAGGAGAGAATGTGATCAGGCAGAAGACTAGAACGAAGCCATACACGAGAGATTTAGGGTATATCTGTTAGTAGAAACTGTCTCTCAAAATTTTATATACTAAAAATATGGTAAACTACTATGAAGGAATAGAATATGACTCTAAAAATGAAAAATAAAAAGGATTTTTAAAAAAGGGATTGATAAGATGTTTTTTGAAAAAGGAAAAAAAAATTTTAAAAATAGAAAAAGAAAAAAAAGAAAATTAAAAAAATTAACTTTGAAAGACTAAAGAATCAGGGGAAAAAAACCCCCGTGAATTCTATGTGCTGTATTCCCCTAGCACTGGAGTTCTGCCGTTCTCATTGATCGGTAAACTTGGTCTTGGCTGGCTGTTCTTGCTGATCTTCTGGGGGAGGGGTCTGTTGCCATGGTTCCCAAATGTCTTTGCTGGAGGTGGTGCCCCACCCTTGCCGGCGGCCGGGCTAAGTAATCTGCTCAGGTTTGCTCTCCGAGCTTTTGTTCCCTGGAAGCTTTCCGTACAGCTTTGGAGGATGAGAGTGAAAACAGTGGCCTCTCAATCTCCAACCTGGAGGAGCCAAGAACTCGGGGCCCCACTCCTCAGTGAGCCCCCGGAGAAAAGGAGTCAATCACTCCCATCTCCCTGGTCTCTGGCAGCACTCCATGCTCACCTGGCCTGTGACCAAGCATTTCTATCTCTGGCACATGACGCTGTGTGGTCTCCAAACCCAGCAGATTCCTGCAGTGCACTCCCGTGCCACTCCTCCCAGGGGAGGAAGGGGAGTCTCCCCGGATATGCCGCTTGTTGGGTCCTTGCTGGGAGAGCAGTGGCCTGTCTGTCCCGTGAATCACAGTTTATGGCAACCCTGAGCTTAGAGCCCACTCCTCAGCTCCGACTCTGCTGCTGGCTTCCCCACTCCGATACCTGGGAGCTCTGCCGCACTCAGGTATCCCCAGTCTTTCTGTTACCCTGAGGGTCCTGAGACCACACTGTCCCAGTGAGGGTTCCACCCTCTGCTTAGCCACTGGAAAGAAGTCCCTCAATGGAGTCGACTTCTAAAAGTTCCAATTTTGTGCTCCGTGGCTCTATCACTTGCCGGGAGCCGGCTGATGGAGGCCCCCTCCCCTGCGGTCTATCCTCCCGAATATTGCCTCGGATTCACTTCTCTGCATATCCTACCTTCCAGAAATTGGTCGCCTTTCTGTTAAAGAGTTGCTGCTATTCTTTTCTTTGATCTCCTGTTGAGTTTGTAGGTGTTCAGAATGGTTTGATCTCTATCTACCTGAATTCCTGGGACCAGATGAAATTTAGGTCTCCTACTCCTCCGCCATCTTGCTCCTCCTCCTTTAATCCATTTTGAGTTTGTTTTTGTGTATAGTGTAAGGAAGTGATCCAGTTCCATTCTTTTGCATGAAGTGTCTAGTTTTCCCAACACCATTTCCCATTGCATATTCTTGCTTCATTCTTGCTCCATTTAGCACCTATCAAAGATTAATTGACCATATAATTGTGGGCTTATTTCTCGGCTCTTTGTTTTGTTCCACTGTTCTATGTGTCTCCTTTTGTGCCAGTACCATCCTGTTTTGATTCTTATAGCTTTGTAGTATATCTTGAAATCTGTGATTGTGATACCTCCAGTTTTGTTCTTTCTTTTTTCAAGATTGTTTTGACAATTCTTTTGTGGTTCCATACAAATTTTAAGATTATTTGTCCTAGTTCTGTGGAAAATGCTGTTGGTATTTTGATAGGGATCACATTAAAATTGTAGATTGCTTTAGGTAGTATGACATTTTTAAAATACTTGTTCTCCCAGTCCATGAGCATGGAATATCTTTCTATTTATTTGCATCATCTTCAATTTCCTTCATTAATATTTTACAATTTTCAGAGTACAGGTCTTTCTCCTCTTTGGTTAAGTTTATTCCTCGGTACTTTATTATTTTGGGTGCAGTTGTACATAGGACTATTTCTCAATTTCTCTTTCTGTTACTTCATTATTAGTGTATTGAAATGCAAGGGATTTCTGCATCCTGATTTTATATTCTGTGACCTTACTGAATTTATCAGATCCAGTAGTTTTTTGGTGGAGTCTTTTGGGTTTTTTATATGTAGTATTATGTTATCTGCAAATAGTGAAAGTTTTACTTCTTCCTTACCGATTTGAATGCCTTTGATTTCTTTCTCCTGTCTGATTACTGTGGTTAGAACTCCCAGTACTATGTTGAATAAAAGGGTGGAAGTGGCATGCTTGTCTTTTTCCTGATATTAGGGGAATGCTCTCAGTTTTCTACTATTGAGTATGATGTTAGCTGTCGATTTTTCATAGATGACCTTTATTGGGTTAAGGTATGTTCCCTCGAAACCTCCTTTCTTGTAAGTTTTTATCATGAATGGATGTTGTACTTTTTTTTAAGATTTTAATTATTTGTTTGATACAGAGAGAGACAGCGAGAGAGGGAACACAAGCAAGGGAAGTGTGAGAGGGAGAAGCAGGCTTCCCTCTGAGCAGGGACCCAGATGTGGTCCTGGGATCATGACCCCGAAGGCAGACGCTTAACGACTGAGCCACCCAGGCGTCCCTGGATGTTGCACTTTGACAAATGCTTTTTCTGCATCTGTTGAAATGATCATATGGTTTTTATCCTTTCTTGTTGATGTAGTGTATCATGTTGATAGATTTGCAAATATTGAACCACACTTGCATCCTAGGAATAAATCCCACTTGATCCTGGTGAGTGATTTATGTAATGTATCATTGGACAGATGGGTCTTGCTTTTTTATACAATCTGATACCCTGTGTCTTTTGATTGGAGAATTTAGTCTAACATTTACATTCAGAGTAATTATTGAAAGATATGAATTTAGTGCCATTGTATTACCTGGAAATTCGCTGTTTCTATAGATTGTCTGTATTCCTTTCTGTTATTACTTTTGGGCTCTCTCTTCACTCAGTGGATCGCCTTTAATATTTCCTGCAGGGCTGGTTTAGTGATCTCGAATTCTTTCAGTTTCTGTTTGTCCTGGAAGCTCTTTATCTCTCCTTCCATTCTGAATGAAGCCTTGATGGATAAAGTATCCTGACAGGATAATTTTCCCATTTAGTACTTGAATATATTATGCCAATCCTTTCTGGCCTTCCAGGTCTTTGTGGACTTATCTTGTGCCAGCCTTATGTATCTAGCCTTGTAGGTTAAGGACCTCTTGTTACTAGCTGCTTTCAGGAATTTCTCTTTATCTCTGAAATCTGCAAGCTTCACTATTATATGTCAAGGTGTTGACCTATTTTTACTGATTTTGTGGGGGGGTTCTCTCTACCTCCTGAACTTGAATGCCTGTTTCCTTCCCCAGAGTAAGGAAATTCTCAACTATAATTTATTCACATAAATGTTCTGCTCCTCTCTCTTTCTCTTCTTCTTCTGGGACCCCTGTTTTTTGGATATTATTTCACTTAATGGTATTGCCGGTTTCTCACAGTCAGCCTTCATGATCCAGTAGTTTTTCTCTTTTTCTCAGCTTCCTTACTTTCCCTCATTTTGTCTTCTATATGACTGACTCTTTTGCCTCATTTATCCTAGCTGATACAGCCTCCATTTTTTACTGCATCTCAGTAATAGCCTTTTCAATTTTGACCTGATTAGATTTTAGTTCTTTTACTTCTCTGGAAAGGGATTCTCTAGTGTTGTCTATGCTTTCTTCAAGCCCAGCTCTTATCTTTATAATCGTTGTTTTGAATTCTAGTTCTCACATTTTACTTATATCCATATTCATTAAATCCCTAGTAGTGAGTACTCCCTCTTGTTCTTTTGGGGTGAGTTCCCTCATCTTATCATTATGTCCAGAAAAGAATAGAAGAAAGAGAGAGAGAAGACAAAAATAACACCACCACTGAAAAAACAACAAAAACTTCAAAGAAATTGGTCACTTTTCTATTTGTAGAATTGCAGCAATACTTTTCTCAGTTCTCTGATTGATTTTGCAGATATTCAGAATGATTTGATAACTGTCTAGCTGAATTCCAGGGACCAGAAAAACTTAGGGTCCTCTTCTCCTCTGCCATCTTAACTCCTCCTCCCAGGGTCTCTATAAGCCTGCTACCAGAAACTGATATAACCCTGGGGCACAAAATTGGAACTTCTAGAAGTCTGCTCCTGTGAGGGTCATCCCTGCCTGAAAGCTGCTCAGGTGGTGAAACGGGGGAGGAGGGGACAGTGTTGTCTCAGGATCCCTGGGGTCACAGAAAGAATAGGGTGTCTGAGTTGGCAGTGTTCCTAAACATTGTAGCAGGGAAACTGGCTACAATGAGCAAGGCCTGAGAGTGGGCTCTTAGTTCCATTTGCCATTAACAACGAACCACCATAAAATTGGGCAACCACTTTCTGAGTAGGGGCCCTGCAGGTATCAACCTGTGGTGACCCTCCTTCCCCCTGGAGGACCGGAGCAGGTGTGCTCCACAGAAGTCTACAGACTTTGACGCACATGAAAGTGGTTTACTGCTTTTCCCTGAGGGTCCACTGAAGAGTGGGGCCAACGATTTCTAAGGGCCAGGGCTGGAGATTGGTGTGCTGACATGTTAAATTTTTTTTCCATCCTCTAAAGAGGAGCAAAGCCTTCAGGGATCAAAAGCTGCATAGAGCAACCTGAAGCAGCTTTCACTGAGCCCAGCCTTCTGGCAAGGGGTGGTGCAACTGCACCCAGGCAGACACCTGAGAATCAGTACAACAGGCCCTTCCCCAAAAGATCAGCGGGAGCATCAGGCTAATACCAAGTTTATGGATTACACAGAACTGAAAAACTCCAGCACTAGGGGAAAATAGTATATACAATTTGAGGTTTTTGTCCACAAGTCTTTCAGTTTAAATTTTTCTTCTTTCTTTTTCTACTTTTCAATTAGTTTATTTTATCAGCCCTTTTTAAATTTTCATTTTTACATTTAAATTTTATAGATATATTCTTGGGTGCCTGGGTGGCTCAGTCATTAAGTGTCTGCCTTCGGCTCAGGTCATGGTCCCAAGGTCCTGGGATCGAGCTGCAC
The DNA here is from genome assembly GCF_009762305.2 of Zalophus californianus. Lineage (NCBI taxonomy): Eukaryota > Metazoa > Chordata > Mammalia > Carnivora > Otariidae > Zalophus > Zalophus californianus. Next base: position 116,211,824 of record NC_045600.1, read on the forward strand.
ATCGGGCTCCCTGCTCAGCGGGAAGCCTGCTTCTCCCTCTTCCACTCCCCCTGCTTTTGTTCCCTCTCTTGCTGTGTCTCTCTCTGTCAAGTAAATAAATAAAATATTTAAAAAAATAAATTTGGGGGCACCTGGGTGGCTCAGTTTTTAAGCGTCTGCCCTCAGCTCGGGTCATGGTCCCAAGATCCTGGAATCGAGCCATGCACCAGGCTCCCTGCTCGGTGGGAAGCCTGCTTCACCATCTCCCACTCCCCCTGCTTGTGTTTCCTCTCTCGCTGTGTCTCTCTCTTTCAAATAAATTAATAAAATCTTAAAAAAAAGTTTCCTTTTAAAAAAAATTAAAAAAATAAATTTTATAGATATATTTTTCCTTTATGGTTTCCTTTCATTGTATTTATGTGAGTGTGTGTGTGTGTATAAACACATTTATGTGTATGTATGTATATATGTGTGTATATGTTTTTCTTTCCTTATAATTTTGGGATCTAGTGTCTGTTAGATTATATTCTCTTTCCCCTTCCCCTCTTCTCCCCCCCCCCTTTTTTTTTGTTTTCTGATCTCTTCAGATTTCTCTAGTGTATATTTCGCTGTGGTCGTGTTTGATATTTTTTATTTTGTTCTCTCATTCATCTATTCTCTAGACAAAATGATTAGAAGGAGAAAGTCACAACAAAAGAAATAACCAGAGGTAATATTCTTTGCCATATATTTAATCAATATGGTAATATAAGTAAAATGTCACAGCTAAAATTCAGAATAACAATTATAAAGATGGTAGCTGGGCTTGAAAAAAGCATAAAAGACACTGGAGAATCCCTTACTGCAAAAATAAAAGAATGAAATCTACCCAGGCTGAAATAAAAAATGCTTTAACTGAGATGCAGTCTAAAATGGACGTTCTAAAGGCGAGGTAAATGAGGCAGAGGAGAGAGTGACATAGACAAAATGATGGAAAGTAAGGAAGCTGAGAAACAGAAAAACAGCTAATGGATTATGAGGGGAGGCTTTGAGAAATCAGCGATACCATAAAGTGAAACAATATTAGAATTATTGGGATTACAGAGGAAGAAGAAAGAGAGGGACAGAAGGTATATTTGAGCAAATCATAACTGAGAACTTCTCTAATCTGGGGAAGGATACAGGCATTCAAGTACAAGAGGCACAGAGTACCCCCCTCAAAATCGATAAAAGTAGATCAACCCCCTGACATATAATAGTGAAACTTGCAAAGTTCAGAGATAAAGAGAAAATCCTGAAAGCATCTCAAGACGAGGGGTCCTTAACCTACAAGGGTAGAAACGTTAGACTGACCTCAGACCTGTCCACAGACACCTGGTAGGCTAGAAAAGGCTGGCATGACATATTCAGGGTACTGAATGGGAAAAATATGCAGCCAAGAATACTTTATCCAGCAAGGCTGTCATTCAGAATGGAAGGAGAGATAAAGAGCTCCCAGGACAAACAGAAACTAAAAGAATTCGTGATCACTAAACCAGCCCTGCAGGAATATTAAAGGGGATCCTTTAGGTGAAGAGAGAGCCCAAAAGTAATATAGAACAGGAAAAAATAGACAATCTATGGAAACAGTGACTTTACAGGTAATACAATGGCACTAAGTTCGTATCTTTCAATAGTTACTCTGAATGTAAATGGACTGGATGCTCCATTCAAAAGACACAGAGTATCAGATTGTATAAAAAAGCAAGCCCCATCCATATCCTGTCTACAAGAGACTCATTTTTAGACCCAAAGACACCTTGAGATTAATGTGAGAGGATGGAGAACCATTTACCATGCTAATGGACATCAAGAGAAAGCTGGGGTAACAATCCTTACATTAGACAAATTAGATTTTAAGCCAAAGAGTGTAATAAGGGATGAAGAGGGACACTATATCATACTACCCAACAAGAAGATCAAACAATTATAAATATTTATGCTCCTAACTTGGGAGCAGCTAATTCTATCAACCAATTAGAAACCAAATTGAAGAGGGCGCCTGGGTGGCTCAGTTGGTTAAGCGACTGCCTTCGGCTCAGGTCATGATCCTGGAGTCCCGGGATCGAGTCCCGCATCGGGCTCCCTGCTCAGCAGGGAGTCTGCTTCTCCCTCTGATCCTCCCCCCTCTCGTGTGCTCTCTCTCTCTCTCTCATTCTCGCTCTCTCAAATAAATAAATAAAATCTTAAAAAAAAAAAAAAAGAAACCAAATTGAAGAAATACATTGATAATAATGCAATAGTAGTAGGGGACTTTAACATTCCATGCACAAAATGCGTAGATCATTGAAGCACATGAACAAGGAACAAGGGGTTTGAATGACACACTGGACCAGACGCACATCACAGATATATTCAGAGCATTCCATCCTAAAGCAACAGAATACACATTCTTCTCTACTGTCCATGGAACATTCTCCAGAATAGATCACATTCAGGGTCACAAATCAGGTCTAAATCAGTACCAAAGATTGGGATTTTTCCCTGCATGTTTTCCGACCACAGTGCTTTATAATGAAGTCAATCAGAAGAGAAAATTTGGAAGGAACACAAATATGTGGAGGTTAAAGAGCATCCTATTAAAGAATGAATGGGTCAACCATGAAATTAGAGAAGAATTTTATTTTTATTTATTTTTTAACAGGATTTTATTTTTTTATTTTTTTAAAAAATTTTATTTATTTGACAGAGAGAGACACAGCGAGAGAGGGAACACAAGCAACAAGAGTGGGAGAGGGAGAAGCAGGCTTCCCACCAAGTAGAGAGCCCAATGTGGGGCTCGATCCCAGGACCCTGGAACCATGACCTGAGCCGAAGGCAGACGCCAAACCACTGAGCCACCCAGGCGCCCCTAGAGAAGAATTTTAAACAGTCATGGAAAGAAATGAATATGAAAACACAGCTGTTCAAAACTTTTGGGATACAGCAAAGGCTGTCCTAAGAGGGAAGTACATAGCAATACAAGCCTTTCTCAAGAATCAAGAAAGGTCTCGAATACACAACCTAACCTTATACCTAAAGGATCTGGAGAAAGAATAGCAAATAAAGTCGAAACCCAGCAAGAGACAATAAAGAATAAAGATTAGAGCAGAAATCAATGAAATAGAAACCAAATGAATATTAGAACAGATCGACGAAACTAAGAGATGGTTCTTTGAAAGAATTAAAAAGATCGGTAAACCCATGGCCGGACTTATCCAAAAGAAAAGAGAAAGGATGCAAATAAAATCATGAATGAAATAGGAGCGACAACAACAAATATTGAAGAAATACAAACAATTATAAGATATCATGAGCAATTATATGCCAACAAATTGGGCAATCCGGGGGAAATGGATGCATTCCTAGAGACATATAAAATACCAAAACTGAACCAGGAAGAAATAGAAAACCTGAACAGACCCATAACCAGTAAGGAAACTGAAGCACTAATCAAAAATCTCCTGGAGGGGGAGAAATATTGCAGTGGAGTAGGGGACCCTATTCCAACTGGTCCCTGGAATTGAGCGGGATATCTACCAGACCACCATGAGCACCCACAAAATCAGCCTGAGATGTAAGAAGATCTGGATCTCTACAAATAGAATATTGCAGGCGGTTCGTTTCGAGGTACAAAGCAGGGAGCCATGATTCTGCAGGCAGGTATCAGAGGATAAATGGCAGCAGAAGGGAGCCTAGCTGGGGGATCCATTTGTGGATGGGCCACAGACTTGCACACCAGTAGTGGTGGGGAAAGGACTTTAGGGCAGCCCCCCAAGATGGAACCCGGAGCAGCAGGGTTGCCAGTGTGAACTAGGAGTGGCTGGCGGTTTTAGAAGCACAAAGGGCAGAGACGTGCCCCTACCTGGAGGCAGGAGTGGGAGCGCTGTGGAGGGGGCCACAACCCAGGATGCTGCAGTTTATAGCAGCACAGACAGAAACAGAGACAGTGTGGCCTGGAGAGCTCACTGAAGAACAGACTACGATCTCTCTGCTCTGAGGAAGAGGGTTGGAAATGGTCTCTTCTGCTCTGACTCTCAGAAGAGACGTGGAAAGCCACCAGGGAAAGCCTCCAGAGAACAAAAGCCCCAAAACAGCAGTTCCCACTGAGCCACTCCCTGACCACAGTGGGGCAGGGCAACTCTGCCCAAACAGTGTTGCCTGAGTAACAGCACGGTGGCACGCCCTTCCCCCGGAAGACAGGCTGGGAGAACAAGAGGCCAGCAACCCTAAGGTCTCTAGAAAACAGGTACATCTTGCTTAGGTTGTGGTCAATAATTTGGACTCTATACATTCCCTCAACCACCCCTCAACAGAATGACTAGGAGGAAGAACCCCCAAAATAGGAAAGACTCAGAGATTATGGATTTATGACACAGATTTGCAAATGGATGCAGATATAACCAAGATGTCAATGATGGAATTCAGGCTAGCGATTGGGAAGACAATAGCTAGAATGGAGAAATCAATTAATGGCAACATAGAGTCTCTAAGGGCAGAAATGAAAGCTGAATTGGCAGAACTTAAAAATGCTCTCAATGAGATCCAATCTAATCTAGATACTCTAACCGCTAGGGTAAGTGAGGCAGAAGAATGAATTAGTGACCTGGAATACAATTTAATAGATAAAAAGGGAAAAGAGGAGGCCAGGGAAAAACAACTCAGAATCCATGAAAATAGAATCAGAGAAATAGGTGACACCATGAAGCGTTCCAATGTCAGAATTCCTGGAATCCCGGAGTGGGTGGAGAGAGAGAGAGAGGACTAGAAGATATATTTGAGCAAATCGCAGCTGAGAACTTCCCTAATCTGGAGAATGAAACAAACATGCATGTCCCAGAGGCAGAGAGGAGCCCTCCCAAGATCAAGGAAAACAGGCCTACACCCCGGCAAGTAATAGTAAAACTCGCAAATCTTAGAACCAAGGAAACCATCTTCAGGGCCGTTAGGGGGAAGAGATTCCTTACGTACAGAGGGAGGAACATCAGAATAACGTCAGACCTATCCACAGAGACCTGGCAAGCCAGAAAGGCCTGGCAAGACATATTCAGGGTACTAAACGAGAAGAACATGCAGCCAAGAATACTTTATCCGGCAAGGCTGTCATTTAGAATGGATGGAGAGAGGCAGAGCTTCCAAGACCGGCAGAAACTGAAAGAATATGTGACCACTAAGCCGGCCCTGCAAGAAATATTAAGGGGGTTCTATAAAAGTAGAAAGACCCCAAGAGTGATATACAAGAAATTTACAGGGACAATCTATAAAAACAAGGTCTTCACATGCAACATGATGACAATTAATTCATATCTTTGAATAATCAGTCGCAACGTTAATGGCCTAAATGCTCCCATAAAATGGCACAGGGTTGCAGATTGGATAAAAAGACAGGACCCATCCATATGCTGTCTACAAGAGACTCATTTTGAACCTAAAGATAATTCCAGACTGGAAGTGAAGTGATTGAGAGCCATCTTCCATGCCAGCGGACCTCAAAAGAAAGCTGGAGTAGCAATTCTTATATCAGACAAATTAGATTTTAAACTAAAGTCTGTAGTTAGAGACACAGAAGGACACTATATCATTCTGAAAGGGTCTATCCAACAAGAAGATCTAACAATTGTAAATATCTATGCCCTCAACATAGGAGCAGCCATTTACATAAGCCAACTGTTAACCAAAATAGTCATATTGATAACAATACGTTAATGGTAGGAGACCTCAATACTCCCCTCTCAGCCATAGACAGATCATCTAAGCAGAAAATCAACAAGGAAACAAGAGCTTTGAATGACACACCGGACCAGAGGTACCTCATAGATATATACAGAACATTCCACCCTAAAACAACAGAATACTCATTCTTCTCGAGTGCACATGGAACTTTCTCCAGAATAGACCACATACTGGGTCACAAATCAGGTCTCAACCGACACCAAAAGATTGAGATTATTCCCTGCATATTCTCAGACCACAATGCTTTAAAACTGGAACTCAATCACAAGAAAAAAATTTGGCAGAAATTCAAACACTTGAAAGCTAAAGACCACTCTGCTCAAGAATGTTTGGGTCAACCAGGAAATCAAAGAAGAACTTAAACAATTCATGGAAATCATTGAGAACGAAAACTCATCGGTCCAAAACCTATAGATACTGCAAAGGCGGTCCTAAGGGGGAAATACATAGCCATCCAAGCCTCACTCACAAAAATAGAAAAATCCCGAATTCACCAACTAACTCTACACCTTAAAGAACTAGAGAAAAAGGAACAAACGATGCCTAAGCCACATATTAGAAGAGAGATAATTAAGATTAGAGCAGAGATCAATCAATTAGAAACCAGAAACACAGTAGACCGATCGACGAAACTAGAAGCTGGTTCTTTGAAAGAATAAGATTGATAAACCACTGGCCAGATTTATCCAAAAGAAAAGAGAAAGGAGCCAAATTAGTAAAGTTATGAATGAAAGGGGAGAGATCACGACTAACACCAAGGAAATAGAAACAATTATTAGAAATTATTATCAACAACTATATACCAATAAACTGAGCAATCTGGATGAAATGGAGGCTTTCCTGGAAACCTATAAGCTGCCAAGACTGAAACAGGAAGAAATCGACAACCGGAATAGGCCAATAACCAGTAACGAGATTGAAGCAGTGATCAAAAACCTCCCAAAAAACAAGAGTCCAGGGCCTGATGGATTCCTTGGGGAATTCTACAAAACATTCAAAGAAGAAATAATACCTATTCTACTGAAGCTGTTTCAGAAAATAAAAACAGAGGGAAAGCTTCCAGACTCATTCTATGAGGCCAGCATTACCTTAATCCCCAAACCAGGCAAAGACCCCATCAAAAAGGAGAATTTCAGACCGATATCCCCGATGAATATGGATTCCAAAATCCTCAACAAAATCCTAGCTAATAGGATCCAACAATCCATTAAAACGATCATCCACCACAACCAAGTGGGATGTATCTCCGGGATGCAAGGGTGGTTCAACATTCACAAATCAATCAATGTGATAGAACACATTAATAAGAGGAGAGAGAAGAACCATATGGTCCTCTCGATTGATGCTGAAAAAGCATTTGACAAAACACAGCATCCTTTTCTGATTAAAACTCTTCAGAGTATAGGGATAGAGGGAACATTCCTCAAGTTCATAAAACCCATCTATGAAAAACCCACAGCGAATATCCCTCAGTGGGGAAAAGCTGAGAGCCTTTCCCTTAAGATCAGGAGCACGTCAAGGATGCCCACTCTCCCACTATTGTTCAACATAGTACTAGAAGTCCTAGCAACAGCAATCAGACAACAAAAAGAAATAAAAGGTATTCAAATTGGCAAAGAAGAAGTCAAACTCTCTCTTTTCGCAGATGACATACTTTATGTGGAAAACACAAAAGACTCCACCCCCAAATTACTAGAACTCATACAGCAATTCAGTAATGTGGCAGGATACAAAATCAATGCACAGAAATCAGTTGCTTTCTTATACACTAACAATGCAACTGTAGAAAAAGAAATTAGAGAAACGATTCCATTTACAATAGCACCCAAAAACCATAAGATACCTCGGAATAAACCTAACCAAAGAGGTAAAGGATCTATACTCTAGAAACTACAGAACACTCAGGAAAGAAATGGAAGAAGACACAAAAAGATGGAAAAACATTCCAGGCTCATGGATCAGAAGAATAAACATTGTTAAAATGTCTCCATGCCATCCCGATCAAAATTCCAATGACATTTTTTTCAAAGTGCTGGAACAAAGAATCCTAAAATTTGTGTGTCATCAAAAAAGACCCCAAATCGCCAAGGAAATGTTGAAAAAGAGAAACAAAGCTGGGGGCATCACGTTGCCCGATTTCAAGCTATATTACAAAGCAGTGATCACAAAGACAGCATGGTACTGGCACAAAACCAGACATATAGACCAATGGAATAGAATAGAGAGCCCAGATATGGACCCTCAACTCTCTGGTCAAATAATCTTCGACAAAGCAGGAAAAAATATGCAATGGAAAAAAGACTCTCTTCAATAAGTGGCGCTGGGAAAATTGGACAGCCACATGCAGAAGAATGAAACTCGATCATTCTCTAACACCATACACAAAGATAAACTCAAAATGGATGAAAGACCGCAATGTGAGACAGGAATCCATCAAAACCCTAGAGGAGAACATAGGCAGTAACCTCTATGGCATCGGCCACAGCAACTTCTTTCAAGATACACCCCCAAACACTAGTGAAACTAAAGCAAAAATGAACTTTTGGGACTTCATCAAGATAAAAAGCTCCTGCACAGCAAAGGAAACAGTCAACAAAACAAAGAGGCAACCCACAGAATGGGAGAAGATATTTGCAAATGACACTACAGATAAAGGGCTGGTATCCAAGATCTATAAAGAACTTCTCAAACTCAACACCCAAGAAACAAATAATCAAGTCAAAAAATGGGCAGAAGACATGAACAGACACTTCTCCAAAGACATACAAATGGCTAACAGACACATGAAAAACTGCTCATCATCACTAGCCATTAGGGAAATTCAAATCAAAACCACATTGAGATACCACCTTACACCAGTTAGAATGGCAAAAATGGACAGGGAAAGGAACAACAAATGTTGGAGAGGTTGTAGAGAAAGGGGAACCCTCTTACACTGTTGGTGGGAATGCAAGTTGGTACAGCCACTTTGGAAAACAGTGTGGAGGTTCCTCAAAAAATTAAAAATTAGAGCCACCCTATGACCCAGCAGTGGCACTCCTGGGTATTTACCCCAAAGACACAGATGCAGTGGAAAGGAGGGCCATATGCGCCCCAATGTTCATAGCAGCAATGTCCACAATAGCCAAACTGTGGAAAGAGCCGAGATACCCTTCAACAGATGAATGGATAAAGATGTGGTCCATATATACAATGGAGTATTACTCAGCCACCAGAAAGGATGAATACCCAACTTTTACATCAACATGGATGGGCCTGGAGGAGATTATGCTAAGTGAAATAAGTCAAGCAGAGAAAGTCAATTATCACATGGTTTCACTTATTTGTGGAACATAAGGAATAGCATGGAGGACATTAGGAGAAGGAAGGGAAAAGTGAAGGGGGGGAATCGGAGGGAGAGATGAACCATGACAGACTATGGACTCTGAGAAACAAACAGGGTTTTGGGGGGGGATGGGTTAGCCTGGTGATGGGTATTAAGGAGGGCACGTGCTGCATGAAGCACTGGGTGTTATATGAGAACAATGGATCGTGGATCACCACATCAAAAACTAATGATGTATTCTATGCTGACTAACATTACATAATAAAATTAAATTAAAAAAAAAGAAAAGGGCTGCCTGGGTGGCTCAGCTGGTAAAGTGTCTGCCTTTGGCTTAGGTCATGATCCCATGGTCCTAGGATCAAGCCCCACATTGGGTTCCTTGCTCAGTGTGGTGCCTCCTTCTTCCTCGCCCTCTCCCTATAGATAGGGGGAGGAAGATAGAGAGATAGCGATAGATAGATAGCTCTCGCTATCTCTCTCTCTGTCAAATGAATGAATAAAATCTTAAAATGAAGAGAGAGTTAAAAAAAATCTTGAAACAAATGAAAGTGGAAACGCAACATACCAAAGCTTATTCGATGCCACAAAAGCACTTTAAGAGCAAAGTTTATACCAATAAACATAATATATTGTTTTAAAAAGAAAGCTCTCAAATAAACAACCTAACCTTACCTCTCAAGAAACTACAAAAGAATAAAGGCCAGAGATATTAGAAAAAAGGAAATAACAAAGATCAGAGCGAAAATAAATGAAGTAGAGATTAGAATGACAGAGAACAGTAATGAAACCAAGAGCTGGTCTTTGAAAAGATACACAGAATAAACAAAACATTAAACAAACTAATTAAAAGATAAGACACAAAATCAGAAACAAAAGAGGAGACATTACAACTGAGAACACAGATAAACTAATGATAAGAGACTACTATGAACAATCATATGCCAACAAACTAGATAACCTAGAATAAGAAAACCTACCAAGACCAAATCATGAAGTAGTAGTAACTTTGTTTTTTTATAAGATCTTATTTATTTATTTGACACAGAGACAGAGAGAGAGAGAGCACAAGCAGGTGGAGCAGCAGGCAGAGGGAGAGGGAGAAGCAGACTCCTCACTGAGCAATGAACCCAACATAGGACTTGATCCCAGAACCCTGGGACCATAACCTGAGCCAAAGGCAGACACTTAACCACTCAAGCACCCTAAGATGTAGTAAATTTTTTTTAAAGATTTTTTTAAAGATTTTATTTATTTATTTGACAAAGACACAGCAAGAGAAGGAACACAAGCAGGGGGAGTGGGAGAGGGAGAAGCAGGCTTCCCACTAATCAGGGAGCCCGATGCGGGGCTCAGTCCCACGACCCTGGGATCATGACCTGACCCGAAGGCAGATGCTTAACGACTGAGCCACCCAGGTGCCCCAGGAAGTAGTAAATTTGAACAGATTTCTACTAAGGAGATTAGATCAGTACATAAGAACCTCTCAGAAAACAAAAGTCCAAGACAAGATGGCTTCTCTGTAAACTCTACCAAACATTTGCGGGCATACATTTAAGGAATTAATACCGATATTTCTCAAACTGTTCCATAGCAATGAATGAAGAGAAGGGAATATTTCCAAACCCATTTCACAAGGCCAGCATTACCATGATAACAAAACCCGAGAAGTACACTACAAGAAAAAAAGGCCAGTATACCTGATGAACAAAGATGCAAAAATCCTCAACACAATACAAGCAAACTGAATTCAAAACCACATTAGAAGATTCATACAACACAATTAAGTGGGCTTTATTCCTGGGATGCAAGGATGGTTCAACATATGCAAATCAATAAATGTGATTCACCACATTATAGGGTTTCTGTAATATAATCCCTATAATCATCTCAAAAGATGCAGGAAAAGTATTTGACAAAATTCAATATCCGTTCATGAGAAAAACTCTCAAATTAGGTACACAGCTAATGTCTCTCAACATAATAAAGACCTTATATGGCAAGCCCATATTTAACATCATACTCAGTGGTAAAAAGAGAACAGGATTTCCTCTGAGATCAGGAACAATAGAAGGATGTTCACTCTCACCACATATTGTTTAATTTCACCTCCAATATATGTAACAAACAGTGTTATATTAGTTTCCGGTGGACAATATAGTGATTCAACAATTCCAGACATCACCCAGTGCTTATCACAAGTGTCCTCCTTAAGCCCCATTACCTATTTCACCCATTCACCAACTTCCCTCTGGGAGCCATCAGTTTGTCCTCAGTACTTAAGAGACTGTTTCTTGGCATGTCTCTTTTTGTCCATTGCTTCTTCAGATTGTTTCTTAAAGAACACAGTATGAGTGAAATCCTATGGTATTTGTCTTTCTCAGACTGACTTATTTTGTTTATCATTATACTCTCTAGCACCATCCATTCCAAACTGCAAGTCTTCATTCCTTTATATGGCTGAATAATTTTACTTTCTGTATATATAACACCTCTTATTTAACCATTCATAAATTTATGGATACCTTGGAGGCTTCCAGACCTTGGCTATTGTAAATAATGCTACAATACACAAAGGGGTGCATGTATTCCTTTGAATTAAGACTAGCATGATTGATGGATTGTAGATTAGTTCTACTATGAATTTTTTGTCCATTTTTTAAATTTAAATTCAATTAGCAAACATATAGTACATCATTAGTTTCAGATGTACAGTTCAATAATTCATCAGTTCCATTAACACCCAGTGTTCATCATATCACATACCATCTTTAATGCCCAGCAACCAATTACCCCATTCCCCCACCCACCTCCCTTCCAGCAACCCTCATTTTGTTTCCTATAATTAAGACTCTCTCATGGTTTATTTCCCTCTCTAAGTACTTCCCATTCAGTTTTCCTTCCCTTACCCTATTATCTTCTGCACTGTTTCTTATATTCTATATATGAGTGAAATGATATGATAATTATCTTTCTCTGATTGACTGATTTCACTCAGGATAATACACTCCAATATCATCTACCTCAATGTAAATGGTAAATATTCCTTCTCTCTGATGGCTGAGTAATATTCAATTGTGTGTACACACACACACACACACCCCACATCTTCTTTATCCATTCATCTGTCAGTGGACATCTGGGTTCTTTCCATAGTGTGGCTATTATGGACATTGCTGCTATAAACATTGGGGTGAAATGCCCCTTCAAATCACTACGTTTTTATCCCTTGGATAAATACCTAGTAGGGCAATTGCTGGGTTATAAGACAGTCCAATTTCTAACATTTTGAGGGAACCTCCATACTGTTCTCCAGAAGAGCCACACCAGTTTGCATTACAAGCAACAGTGTAAGAGGGTTCCCCTTTCTCCACATCTTAACCAACAGCCATTGTTTCCTGACTTGTTCATTTTAGCCACTCTGACTGGTGTGAGGTGGTATCTCATTGTGGTTACGATCTGTATTTCCCTGATGCTGAGTGATGTTGAGCCTTTTTTCATGTGTCTGTTAGCCATTTGTGTGTCTTCTTTGGAGAAATATCTGTTCATGTCTTCTGCCCATTTCTTGACTGGATTCTTTTTAGTTTTTGGGTGTTAAATTTGAAAAGTTCTTTATAGATCTTGGATACTAGCCCTTTATCTGATGTCATTTGCAAATATCTTCTCCCATTCCATAGGTTGCTTTTGAAATTTGTTGACAGTTTCCTTTGCTGTTCAGAAGCTTTTGAACTTGATGAAGTTCCAAGCATTCAATTTTGACTTTGTTTCCCTTGTCTTTGAAGACATGTCTAGAAAGAAGTTGCTAAGGCCAAGGTTGAAGAGGTTGCTGCCTATGATCTCCTCTAGGATTCTGATGGATTCCTGTCTCACATTTAGATCTTTCATCCATTTTGAGTTTATTTTTGTGTATAGTGTAAGAAAGTGGTCCAGTTTCATTCTTCTGCATGTGGCTGTCCAGTTTCCCCAACACCATTTGTTGAAGAGGCTGTCTTTTTTTCCACATTATATTCATTCCTGCTTTGTCGAAGATGAGTTGACCAGAGATTGGAATGTCCATTTCTGGGTTCTCTATCCTGTTCCATTGATCTATGTGTCTGTACTTGTGCCAGTACCATGCTGTCTTGATGATTACAGCTTTCTAATACAGCCTAAGGCCCAGAATTGTCATGCCACCAGGTTTGGTTTTCTTTTCCAACATTCCTCTGGCTATTTGGGGTCTTTTCTGGTTCCATACAAATTTTAAGCTTCTTTGTTCCAACTCTGTGAAAAATGTTGATGGTGGGGCACCTGAGTGGCTCAGTTAGTTAAGTGTCTGCCTTCAGCTCAGGGCATGATCCCAGAGTCCTGGGATCAGGCTCTGCATCAGGATCCCTGCTCAGCAGAGAGCCTGCTTCTCTCTCTCTCCCTCTGCTGTTCCCCAATGCTTGTGTGCTCCTGATCTCTCCTCTCTCTGTCAAAAAAATCTTTAAAAAAAAAGAAAAAGAAAAATGTCAATTGTAATTTTTTTCAAGATTTTACTTATTTATTTGACAGAGAGAAGAAGAGAAAGCATGAAAGTAGGGAGGGTAAGAGGCAGAAGCATGCTCCCCACCTAACAGGGAGCCCGATGCGGGACTCGATCCAGGCACTCCAGGATCATGACCTGAGCCGAAGGCAGTTGCTTAAAAAACTGAGCCACCCAGGGACTCCTGTCAATGGTATTTTGATAGGGATGGCATTGAATGTATAGATTGCTCTAGGTAGCACAGACATTCTAAGAAAATTTATTCTTCCAGTCCATGAGCATGGAATGTTTTTCCATTTCTTTGTGTCTTCCTCAATTTCTTTCATAAGTGTTCTGTAGTTTGTAGAGGACAGATCCTTTACATCTTTGGTTAGATTTATTCCTAGATATCTTATGATTTTTGGTGCAATTGTAAGTGGGATTGATTCCTTAATTTCTCTTTCTTCTGTCTGATTGTTAGTGTATAGAAATGCAACTGACTTCTGTGAACTAATTTTATATCCTGCCACTTTGCTGAGTTTCTGTATGAGTTCTAGCAGTTTTGGGGTGGAGTCTTTTGGGTTTTCACATAAAGTATCCTGTCATATACAAAGAATTAGAGTTTGACTTCTTCTTTAATAACTTGGATTTGTTTTTGTTGTCTGACTGCTGAGGCTAGGACTTCTAGTACTATGTTGAACAATAGCGGTAAGCGTGGACACCCCTATCGTGTTCCTGACCTTAAGGGAAAATATCTCAGTTTTTCCCCATTGAGAATGATATTCACTGTGGGCTGTTCATATATGGCTTTTACATTATTGGGGTATGTTCCCTCTAATCATACATTGTGAAGAGTTTTAATCAGGAAAGGATGCTGTACTATGTCAAATGCTTTTTCTGCATCTATTGAGAGGACCATATGATTCTTATTCTTTCTTTCATTAATGTGGTGTATCACATTGATTGATTTGCAGATGTTAAAGAACACTTGCAGCCCAGGAATAAATGCCACTAGGTCCTGGTAAATAATCCTTTTCAGGTAATGTTGGATCCTATTGGCTAGTATCTTCGTGAGAATTTTTGCATCCAAGTTCCTCAGGGATATCAGTCTGTAATTCTCCTCCTTCGTGCAGTCTTTGGTTTTGGAATCAAGGTAATGCCGGCCTCATAGAATGAGCTTGGAAGTTTCCTTCTATTTCTATTTTTTGAAACAGCTTCAGTAGAATAGGTATTATTTCATCTTTAAATGGTTGGTAGAATTTCCCTAGGAACCCCTAGGCCCTGGTTTCTTGTTTGTTGGGAGTTTTTTTTTTTTAATTTGTTTAAATTTTATTATGTTGTATCAGTCAGCATAGAATACATCATTAGTTTTTGATGTGGTGATCCACGATCCATTGTTCTCATATAACACCCAGTGCTTCATGCAGCACGTGCCCTCCTTAATACCCATCACCAGGCTAACCCATCCCCCCCCAAAACCCTGTTTGTTTCTCAGAGTCCATAGTCTGTCATGGTTCATCTCTCCCTCCGATTCCCCCCCTTCACTTTTCCCTTCCTTCTCCTAATGTCCTCCATGCTATTCCTTATGTTCCACAAATAAGTGAAACCATGTGATAATTGACTTTCTCTGCTTGACTTATTTCACTTAGCATAATCTCCTCCAGGCCCATCCATGTTGATGTAAAAGTTGGGTATTCATCCTTTCTGGTGGCTGAGTAATACTCCATTGTATATATGGACCACATCTTTATCCATTCATCTGTTGAAGGGTATCTCGGCTCTTTCCACAGTTTGGCTATTGTGGACATTGCTGCTATGAACATTGGGGCGCATATGGCCCTCCTTTCCACTGCATCTGTGTCTTTGGGGTAAATACCCAGGAGTGCCACTGCTGGGTCATAGGGTGGCTCTAATTTTTAATTTTTTGAGGAACCTCCACACTGTTTTCCAAAGTGGCTGTACCAACTTGCATTCCCACCAACAGTGTAAGAGGGTTCCCCTTTCTCTACAACCTCTCCAACATTTGTTGTTCCTTTCCCTGTCCATTTTTGCCATTCTAACTGGTGTAAGGTGGTATCTCAATGTGGTTTTGATTTGAATTTCCCTAATGGCTAGTGATGATGAGCAGTTTTTCATGTGTCTGTTAGCCATTTGTATGTCTTTGGAGAAGTGTCTGTTCATGTCTTCTGCCCATTTTTTGACTTGATTATTTGTTTCTTGGGTGTTGAGTTTGAGAAGTTCTTTATAGATCTTGGATACCAGCCCTTTATCTGTAGTGTCATTTGCAAATATCTTCTCCCATTCTGTGGGTTGCCTCTTTGTTTTGTTGACTGTTTCCTTTGCTGTGCAGGAGCTTTTTATCTTGATGAAGTCCCAAAAGTTCATTTTTGCTTTAGTTTCACTAGTGTTTGGGGGTGTATCTTGAAAGAAGTTGCTGTGGCCGATGCCATAGAGGTTACTGCCTATGTTCTCCTCTAGGGTTTTGATGGATTCCTGTCTCACATTGCGGTCTTTCATCCATTTTGAGTTTATCTTTGTGTATGGTGTTAGAGAATGATCGAGTTTCATTCTTCTGCATGTGGCTGTCCAATTTTCCCAGCGCCACTTATTGAAGAGAGTCTTTTTTCCATTGCATATTTTTTCCTGCTTTGTCGAAGATTATTTGACCAGAGAGTTGAGGGTCCATATCTGGGCTCTCTATTCTATTCCATTGGTCTATATGTCTGGTTTTGTGCCAGTACCATGCTGTCTTTGTGATCACTGCTTTGTAATATAGCTTGAAATCGGGCAACGTGATGCCCCCAGCTTTGTTTCTCTTTTTCAACATTTCCTTGGCGATTTGGGGTCTTTTTTGATGACACACAAATTTTAGGATTCTTTGTTCCAGCACTTTGAAAAAAATGTCATTGGAATTTTGATCGGGATGGCATGGAGACATTTTAACAATGTTTATTCTTCTGATCCATGAGCCTGGAATGTTTTTCCATCTTTTTGTGTCTTCTTCCATTTCTTTCCTGAGTGTTCTGTAGTTTCTAGAGTATAGATCCTTTACCTCTTTGGTTAGGTTTATTCCGAGGTATCTTATGGTTTTTGGGTGCTATTGTAAATGGAATCGTTTCTCTAATTTCTTTTTCTACAGTTGCATTGTTAGTGTATAAGAAAGCAACTGATTTCTGTGCATTGATTTTGTATCCTGCCACATTACTGAATTGCTGTATGAGTTCTAGTAATTTGGGGGTGGAGTCTTTTGTGTTTTCCACATAAAGTATGTCATCTGCGAAAAGAGAGAGTTTGACTTCTTCTTTGCCAATTTGAATACCTTTTATTTCTTTTTGTTGTCTGATTGCTGTTGCTAGGACTTCTAGTACTATGTTGAACAATAGTGGGAGAGTGGGCATCCTTGACGTGCTCCTGATCTTAAGGGAAAGGCTCTCAGCTTTTCCCCACTGAGGGATATTCGCTGTGGGTTTTTCATAGATGGGTTTTATGAACTTGAGGAATGTTCCCTCTATCCCTATACTCTGAAGAGTTTTAATCAGAAAAGGATGCTGTGTTTTGTCAAATGCTTTTTCAGCATCAATCGAGAGGACCATATGGTTCTTCTCTCTCCTCTTATTAATGTGTTCTATCACATTGATTGATTTGTGAATGTTGAACCACCCTTGCATCCCGGAGATACATCCCACTTGGTTGTGGTGGATGATCGTTTTAATGGATTGTTGGATCCTATTAGCTAGGATTTTGTTGAGGATTTTGGAATCCATATTCATCGGGGATATCGGTCTGAAATTCTCCTTTTTGATGGGGTCTTTGCCTGGTTTGGGGATTAAGGTAATGCTGGCCTCATAGAATGAGTCTGGAAGCTTTCCCTCTGTTTTTATTTTCTGAAACAGCTTCAGTAGAATAGGTATTATTTCTTCTTTGAATGTTTTGTAGAATTCCCCAAGGAATCCATCAGGCCCTGGACTCTTGTTTTTTGGGAGGTTTTTGATCACTGCTTCAATCTCGTTACTGGTTATTGGCCTATTCCGGTTGTCGATTTCTTCCTGTTTCAGTCTTGGCAGCTTATAGGTTTCCAGGAAAGCCTCCATTTCATCCAGATTGCTCAGTTTATTGGTATATAGTTGTTGATAATAATTTCTAATAATTGTTTCTATTTCCTTGGTGTTAGTCGTGATCTCTCCCCTTTCATTCATAACTTTACTAATTTGGCTCCTTTCTCTTTTCTTTTGGATAAATCTGGCCAGTGGTTTATCAATCTTATTCTTTCAAAGAACCAGCTTCTAGTTTCGTCGATCGGTCTACTGTGTTTCTGGTTTCTAATTGATTGATCTCTGCTCTAATCTTAATTATCTCTCTTCTAATATGTGGCTTAGGCATCGTTTGTTCCTTTTTCTCTAGTTCTTTAAGGTGTAGAGTTAGTTGGTGAATTCGGGATTTTTCTATTTTTGTGAGTGAGGCTTGGATGGCTATGTATTTCCCCCTTAGGACCGCCTTTGCAGTATCTATAGGTTTTGGACCGATGAGTTTTCGTTCTCAATGATTTCCATGAATTGTTTAAGTTCTTCTTTGATTTCCTGGTTGACCCAAACATTCTTGAGCAGAGTGGTCTTTAGCTTTCAAGTGTTTGAATTTCTGCCAAATTTTTTTCTTGTGATTGAGTTCCAGTTTTAAAGCATTGTGGTCTGAGAATATGCAGGGAATAATCTCAATCTTTTGGTGTCGGTTGAGACCTGATTTGTGACCCAGTATGTGGTCTATTCTGGAGAAAGTTCCATGTGCACTCGAGAAGAATGAGTATTCTGTTGTTTTAGGGTGGAATGTTCTGTATATATCTATGAGGTACCTCTGGTCCGGTGTGTCATTCAAAGCTCTTGTTTCCTTGTTGATTTTCTGCTTAGATGATCTGTCTATGGCTGAGAGGGGAGTATTGAGGTCTCCTACCATTAACGTATTGTTATCAATATGACTATTTTGGTTAACAGTTGGCTTATGTAAATGGCTGCTCCTATGTTGAGGGCATAGATATTTACAATTGTTAGATCTTCTTGTTGGATAGACCCTTTCAGAATGATATAGTGTCCTTCTGTGTCTCTAACTACAGACTTTAGTTTAAAATCTAATTTGTCTGATATAAGAATTGCTACTCCAGCTTTCTTTTGAGGTCCGCTGGCATGGAAGATGGCTCTCAATCACTTCACTTCCAGTCTGGAATTATCTTTAGGTTCAAAATGAGTCTCTTGTAGACAGCATATGGATGGGTCCTGTCTTTTTATCCAATCTGCAACCCTGTGCCATTTTATGGGAGCATTTAGGCCATTAACGTTGCGACTGATTATTCAAAGATATGAATTAATTGTCATCATGTTGCATGTGAAGACCTTGTTTTTATAGATTGTCCCTGTAAATTTCTTGTATATCACTCTTGGGGTCTTTCTACTTTTATAGAACCCCCTTAATATTTCTTGCAGGGCCGGCTTAGTGGTCACATATTCTTTCAGTTTCTGCCGGTCTTGGAAGCTCTGCCTCTCTCCATCCATTCTAAATGACAGCCTTGCCGGATAAAGTATTCTTGGCTGCATGTTCTTCTCGTTTAGTACCCTGAATATGTCTTGCCAGGCCTTTCTGGCTTGCCAGGTCTCTGTGGATAGGTCTGACGTTATTCTGATGTTCCTCCCTCTGTACGTAAGGAATCTCTTCCCCCTAACGGCCCTGAAGATGGTTTCCTTGGTTCTAAGATTTGCGAGTTTTACTATTACTTGCCGGGGTGTAGCCCTGTTTTCCTTGATCTTGGGAGGGCTCCTCTCTGCCTCTGGGACATGCATGTTTGTTTCATTCTCCAGATTAGGGAAGTTCTCAGCTGCGATTTGCTCAAATATATCTTCTAGTCCTCTCTCTCTCTCTCCACCCACTCCGGGATTCCAGGAATTCTGACATTGGAACGCTTCATGGTGTCACCTATTTCTCTGATTCTATTTTCATGGATTCTGAGTTGTTTTTCCCTGGCCTCCTCTTTTCCCTTTTTATCTATTAAATTGTATTCCAGGTCACTAATTCATTCTTCTGCCTCACTTACCCTAGCGGTTAGAGTATCTAGATTAGATTGGATCTCATTGAGAGCATTTTTAAGTTCTGCCAATTCAGCTTTCATTTCTGCCCTTAGAGACTCTATGTTGCCATTAATTGATTTCTCCATTCTAGCTATTGTCTTCCCAATCGCTAGCCTGAATTCCATCATTGACATCTTGGTTATATCTGCATCCATTTGCAAATCTGTGTCATAAATCCATAATCTCTGAGTCTTTCCTATTTTGGGGGTTCTTCCTCCTAGTCATTCTGTTGAGGGGTGGTTGAGGGAATGTATAGAGTCCAAATTATTGACCACAACCTAAGCAAGATGTACCTGTTTTCTAGAGACCTTAGGGTTGCTGGCCTCTTGTTCTCCCAGCCTGTCTTCCGGGGGAAGGGCGTGCCACCGTGCTGTTACTCAGGCAACACTGTTTGGGCAGAGTTGCCCTGCCCCACTGTGGTCAGGGAGTGGCTCAGTGGGAACTGCTGTTTTGGGGCTTTTGTTCTCTGGAGGCTTTCCCTGGTGGCTTTCCACGTCTCTTCTGAGAGTCAGAGCAGAAGAGACCATTTCCAACCCTCTTCCTCAGAGCAGAGAGATCGTAGTCTGTTCTTCAGTGAGCTCTCCAGGCCACACTGTCTCTGTTTCTGTCTGTGCTGCTATAAACTGCAGCATCCTGGGTTGTGCGCCCCTCCACAGCGCTCCCAGTCCTTGCCTCCAGGTCGGGGTCCGTTTCTGCTCTTTGAGCTTCTAAAACTGCCAGCTGCCCCTAGTTTGCACGCGTGACCGAGCCACTCCGGTTTCCGACTAAAGTCCTTTCCCCACCGCCACCGGTCTGTGATTCTGTGCCCCGTCCCCATCACAGGAGGCTATTGCTTTCCGGTGGTTCAGTATCCCCATGGCCAGACTCCCTCCCACTGCCATTTATCCTTCGATATCTGCCCACAGAATCATGGCTCCCTGCTTGGTACCACAAAACCAACCACCTGTGATGTTCTGTTTGTAGAGATCCAGATCTTCTTACATCTCAGGCTGATTTTGTGGGAGCTGAGTGGTCTGATAGATATCCAGCTCAATTCTGGGGACCGGTTGGAATAAGGTGCCCTACTCCTCCACCATCTTATTCCTCATCACTTTTTATTTCTTTTTTAACTTATTTTTTGACCTACTAGTTGTTTAGGAGCATGTTGTTTAATCTTTACTTATACGTGTCTTTACCAGTTTTCCTCTTGTAACAAATTTCTACTTGCATATTATTGTGGTCAGAAAAGGTACTTGATATGATTTTAATCTTCTCAAATCTATTAAGATTGTTATTTATGATTATGATTTATTTATGATATATCCTGAAGAGTTTAATTGAGAAAAATGTATATTCTACTGCTGTTGGTTGGAATGCTATTTCTGTCTATTTGGCACATCTGATCTAGTGTGTAGTTTAAGTTCAGTGTTTATTGGTTTTCTGTCTGGATGATCTATCCATGGATGAACTTTGGGTATTGAAATTCCCTGCAATCATTATATTGCTATTTCTTCCTTAAGTTCTTTTAATAGTTTTTTTATATGCTTAGGTGTTCTGATATAGGGAGGATAAATATTTACAATTGTTATATTCTCCTAATGAGTTGACAAAATGACCTTGTTTGTGTCTTGTTTCACTTTTTTTTTGGCTTAAAATATTTTTTTTGTCTGATAAATCAGCTCCCCTCTTTTCTTTTGGTTTCCATTTGCATGGATCTCTTTTTTCCCATCATTTCACTTTCAGTTTATGTGTGTTCATAAAGCTGAAGTGACTCTCTTGTAGGCAGCATAAAGTTGCTTTTAGTTTTTTAATTCATTCAGCCTGTCTGTCTTTTGATTGGAGATTAATTCATTTAAATTCAAAGCAATTATTGATAGGTACAGATTTCCTACTGACATGTTATTTATTCTTTTCTTGTTTCTTTGTAATTCCTTTGTTCCTTTCTTCCTGTTTTGCTTTCTTTCTTTGTGATTTGATTTTCTGTAGTGTCATGATTAGATTCCTCTCTCTTTCTTATTTGTATCTCAAGTATAGGTTTTTGTCTGGTGGTTAACAGAAAGCTTACAGAAAACATCTTGTAGTAATGATAGTATATTTTAGCTGATAACAAGTTAACTTTGAATGCAAACAAAAGCACGTTTTTAGAGCCTTCCTCCTGCTTTGTTTTTGATTTTACAATTTACATCTTTTAAAATGGGATAGCCATTAAGAAATTATAGTAGTTATAGATATTTTATTACTTTTGTCTTTAACCTTTATACTAGAGTTATAAGTGATTTACCCACCATTATTACAATGTTAGGGTATTCTGAGTTACCTAAGGATTTTCTTTTATCACTGAATTTTATACTTTCTTATGTTCTCATGTTACTTATTAGTGTCCTTTCATTTCAACTTAGAGAATTCCTTTTGACATTTCTTGTAAGGCTGGTCTAGTGTTGATGAACTCCTTCAGATTTTGTTTGTAGGAAACTCTTTATCACTCTTTCAGTGCTGAAGGACAACTTTTACTGGTAATGTATTCTTGGTTGGCTGTTTCTCTTCTTTCAGTACTTTGATATATCATCCCACTCCCTTCTGGCCCTCACAGCTTCTCCTGAAAAATCTGCTCATGGTCTTATGTGGGTTCCCTTGTTCATAGGAAAGTTGCTTGTTTTAAGAATCTTTCATTACCTTTAACTTTTTAAAAAAGATTTTATTTATTTATCTGATAGAAAGAGAGAGAAACACGATGTGGGTAGGGGCAGAGGGAGAGGAGGAGCAAACTCCCCACTGAGCAGGGAGCCTGACTTGGGGCTCAACCCCAGGACCCTGAGTTCATGACCTGACCTGAAGGCAGATGCTTAACCAACTGAGCCATCCAAGTGCCCCTATCTTTAACTTTTAACAATTAGTTGTAAAATATCTCAATGTGGGTCTCTTTGGATCCATCTTTCATATGTTTTGGACTTCTTGTATCTGGTTGTCTGTGTCTTTCTTTAGGTTAAGGAAGTTTTCAGCCATCTTTTTTTTTTTTTTTTTTTAATTAGCTTTCTGTCCCCTTTTCTTTGTCTTCTCCTTTTGAGACCCATATAATGCATGTATTTATTCTCTTGATGGTGTCCCAGAAGTCTCTTAAGCTATCTTCATTCTTTCCCTCCCTCTCTCTTGCTCTCTCTCTCTCTTTTTTTTTTTTTGTTCCTCTAATTAGATGATTTCCAATGCCCTGTCTTTGAATTCACTGATCCTTTTTTCTGCTTGATTTAGTCTGCTGTTGAACTATTGAATTGAATTTTTCAGTTCATTTATTGTATTCTTCATCCATATTGTATTATCTTTGATCAAATTCTCCCTTGGTTCATGTGTTTCTCTCCTGACCTTAGTGAGCACCCCTGTTCCTGTTATTTTGGACTCTTTATGGGTCAAATCACTTATCTCCATTTAATTAAGTTGGTTTCTGGAGATTTAACTTGTTCTTTTGTTAAAACAACATATTCTCCTGTTTCTTCACTTTTCCTGATGCTCTGTGTTGGTTTCTGTGCATTTGATAATATAGCCACCTCTCCCAGTGTTGTTAGACTGGCCTCATGTAGGAGATGAACCTCATCAGTCAGCTCATCCCATGCTCTTGGTTGCCTCCCAAAACTCTGTGTTTGTTGAAGTTGCTGTGTGTTTTTAGGGCCTGCAGTAGTTGTGGGTGTGTCAGAACTTGTAAGTGTCCCAAAGGCAGGGGAAATACCCATATCCCTGTTCCGGTTCTTAAAGGAGTACTAATTGCCAGACCCTTTAGTTTCCTGATGCAGGTTAATTGGTAGCATGGCCTTCCAGCAGCATTTAGGAAGTCAGGACATCAGATGTGTAATCTAGCCCCTATTAGGTAGAAACTAGGAGCTACCAGTTCATAGTTACTCATTCTGTGCTGATCCAATGGTAATAGTCACTGGGAATGCTTCTAACTTATTCCCAGATAAAACCACCTCTTTGTTTTGTGTGGTTGCAGGTTGTGAATGCTGAGCTGTAGAGTTAGGTCATCTGAGAGCCATTCCCTCAAGTGGCAGCCATAAAAGATGGGGACACCTAGACTTGTGGACAAGGTCCTTTTAGGGAGAAACTGGAGACTTGGTTTTACCGTTGGAATGAGCTGAAAAGAGACAGTTGGGGGGAGATACCATCAGCTCTAAAAGCTTCTGCGAGGATCCCAGTCTGCCTCTATGTGCAGACTGATCAGAAGGCTGGCCCTCAGGAAGCAGGTAGGAAAGTATGCAGTCAGATGCCTTTAAGGGGGAACCCATAAGATGGGTATTTTTGTCTGCTTCCTCTGTACTGACTCCTGGGGTGGGAAGGGTCAGGGGACAATAGTTACATGAAGTGCTTATATGTCCATTTGAAAACTGCTCTTTAAAAAAAATATATTGTTATGTGGGACTTGTGAATGCTGTGCCCTGTTTGCTATGAGAGCTAGGTGATTTGAGGGCCTGGCCCTTAGATGACAGCTGCAAAATATGAGACAAATTCCTTCCAGGGTAAAGCTGGATACTTGGTGCTATTGTTCGCATGAGCCAGAGGGAGAATGTGCAGAGTGCTCACTGGCTCATTCAGGATCCTGGGAACATCTTACTTAGCACATAGATTCAGACTAATTAGAAGTTTGACCCTTAGGAGCACCTGGGAAAGTATGTAGTCAAACTTCCAGGGAGAAACTGGGAGATGGGTGTTTTTACCTGCTCTCTTTTCACTGAGCCTGGAGGGAAGAGTCATGGAAAGTGCTTGTGTGTCTGTTAAAACTTCTTTGTTTACTGTAGTCTTGTAGGACTTGTGAATGCAAGCCATGTTGATTCTCAGAGATTGGTAATTTGGGGACGTGTCCCTCACATGGTAGCCTTAGAAGTTGAGGTGTTACATGTGTGGTACAAATCCTTTGCTTCTTAGGGAGAAGCTGAGAATTGGCAGTTCCCTTCCTTTGGAAAGTGCCATGCCAGGGTTGGGGTTTATGGTGAGAGTGTATCTCAGCTTTTCCTACCTGTTCCCATGTGGGTATTTTCTCAGTTGCCCAACGTGCAGGAGTCACTCAACTAGTTTCTGCATTTCTCACAAATGAGAATTGATCTGTGTGGAGCTGTGTATTTGGTTCATCTGAGATAGACTGGAAGGAGACTCCTATGTCACCATCTTGGTGACGTCACTCCCCAGAGTTTTTAATTTCAATGAATACAACTTATCAATTCTTTTTTTCATGGATTATGCCTTTAGTGTTGTATCTAAATGGTCATCATCAAACCCAAAGTCATCTAGATTTTCTTCTATGTTATCTTATATAAGTTTTGCACTTTAGGTGTGTGATCCATTTTGCATTAATTTTTGTGAAGGATGTAAGGTCTATGCTAGATTATTTTTCTGCAGGTGGATGTCAGTTGTTCAGCAAGATTTGTTGAAGACTGTCTTTTCTCTATTGTATTCACTTTGCTCCTTTGTCAAAGATCAGTTGACAGTTGTGTGGGTTTATTTCAGGCTCTGTATTCTGTTCCATTGATCTAGTTGTCTATTCTTTCACCAATACCATACTGTCACGATTACTGTAATTTTTTATTTATTTATTTGACAGAGAGAGCGCACAAGCAGGGGGAGCATCAGGCAGAGGGAGAAGCAGGCTCCCCGCCGAGCAGAGAGCCCAGGACCCTGGGATCATTACCTGAGCTGAAGGCAGACGCTTAACTGACTGAGCCACCCAGGAGCCCCTACTGTGACTTTATAGTAGCTCTTAAAGTTAAGTAGTGTCAGTCCTCCAACTTTATTCTTTCACTTCAATACTGTGTTGGTTATTCCTGGGTCTTTTGCCTCTATTATAAACATTAGAATCAGTTTGTCAATATCCACAGAATAACTTGCTAAGATTTTGATTGGTATTGCATTAAATCTGTGGATCAAGTTGGGAAGAACTAACATCTTGACAATACTGATTCTTCCTATATGTGAACATGGACTGTTTCTCCATTAGTTCTTCAGTTTCTTTTGTCAAAATTTTGTTTTCCTCATATAGTTCTTGTAGATATTATGTTAGATACATTCCCAAGTATTTTATATGTTGGGATGTTAATATAAATGGCATTTTTATTTTAATTAAAAATATTTGTATGTATTTGTCAGAGAGAGAGAACACAAGCAGAGGGAGTAGCAGGCAGAGTGAGAAGCAGGCTCCCCGCTGAGCAGGGAGCCCCATGTGGGGCTCAATCCCAAGACCCTGGGATCATGAGTTGAGCTGAAGGCAGATGCTTAACCGACTGAGCCACCCAGGCATCCCAATTTTAATTTTTTTAAAGTAATCTCTACATCCAACATTGGGTTTGATATGACCCGAACATCAAGAGTTCTGTGCTCTACTGACTAATCCAGCCAGGCACCCTGGCTTTTTTTTTTTTTTTTAGGTTTATTCATTTATTTTAGAGAGAGAGCACAAGTGGGAGGTGCAGAGAAAGAGAGAACCTCAAACAGACCCTGCACCAAGTGTGGAGCCCAACATGGGGCTTGATCCCACTACCCCAAGATCACAACCCTAGCTGAAACCAGGAGTCAGACACCCAACTGACTATGCCACACAGGCTCCCCCACCCTGGCATTTTTTCAAATTCCAATTGTTCACTGTTGGCATATATTAAAGCAATTGACTTTTGTGTATTAACCTTATATCCCACAACCTTGCTAATAATCACTTATTAGGTCCCAGAGTATTTTGGTTGATTCTTTAGGGTATTTCATATAGACAAACATGCCATATGTGAACAAAGATGGTTTTGTTTCTTCCTTCTGAATCTCTATGCCTTTTATTTCCTTTTGTTGTCTTACTGTATTAACTAGGACTTAACAATATGATGTTGAAAAGGGGTGACGAGAGGGGACATCCTTGCCTTGTTTCTGATCTTGGTGGGAAAGCTTCTACTTTCTCACCATTAAATATAATTTTAGCGGGGCTCCTGGGTGGCTCAGTCAGTTAAGCTTCTGCCTTTGGCTCAGGTCATGATCCCGGGTCCTGGAATTGAGCCCCGCATGAGTCTCCCTGCTCAGTGCAAGTCTGCTTCTCCCTCTCCTCCCTGCTTGTACTCTCTCACTGTCTCTCCTTCTCTCTCTTGCAGATAAATAAATAAAATCTTTAAAAAAAATAAATATTATTTTAACTGTAGATTTTTGGGTAGGTGTTCCTTATCAAGTTTAGGAAATTCCCTCTTTTCCTATTTATTGAGAGTTTTTGTCATGAGTGGATATTGGATATTGTCAAATGTTTCTTCTGCATTTATTGATATGATCATGTGATTTTTCTTCTTAAATCTATTAATGTGATAGATTACATTGATTTTTGAATGTTGAACTAGACTTGCATAAGTAGAATAAACTGTACTTGGTTGTGGTATATAATACTTTTTAGACATTGTTGGACTTAATTTGCTAATGTTTTGTAGATGGTTTTTCCATCCATGTTCATGAGAGATAATGGTCTGTAGTTTTCTTTAATACTGTGTCTGGTTTGATCATTAGGGTAATGCTGACCTCATTGAGTGAGTTAGTAAATATTCCTTATGCTTCTTTCTTCTGGACAAGATTTTATAGAATTGGTATAATTTTTTTCTTAACTGTTTGCTAGAAATCACTAGTGAACCCATGTGGGCTTGGTACTTTCTGTTTTGGGAGGTTATTGCTGATTCAGTTTCTTTAATGCAGGTAAGTCTTTTTGGACTATTCTTTTGTGGGTTTTGGTAGATTGTGTCTTTCAAGGAATTGGTCTGTTTTATCTAGGTTATAAATTTGTGGGCATAGAGTTGTTAATACTCCTTTATCATTTTTTAATGTCCATGTATTGTCCCCTCTTTCATTTCTGATTTTAGTATGTCTTTTTTCTTTTTTTTTTTTCTTAACCTGGCTAGAGTCTTATTGAATTTATTGATTTTTTATGAAGAATCACTGATTGGTTTCACTGATTTTTCTCTGTTGTTTTCCTGTTCTCAATTTCACTGATTTGTTTCTAATTTTTCTTATTTCTTTTCTTCTACTTACTTTGGATTTAATTTGATGTTTTGTTTCTTTTTTTTTTTAACTTTTGTAAGGTAGGGCGCCTGGGTGACTCAGTTGTTAAGCGTCTGCCTTCAGCTCAGGTCATGGTCCTAGGGTCCTGGGATTGGAGCCCCACATTGGGCTCCCTGCTCTGCAGGAAGCCTGCTTCTCCCTCTCCCACTCCCCCTGCTTGTGTTCCATCTCTTGCTGTGTTTCTCTCTGTCAAATAAATAAATAAAATCTTCAAGAAAAAAAAGTTTAGATGAAAAATTTCAGATCTTTCTTCTTTTTTAACATATGCATTCAATACTATAAATATTACCTCTAAGCACTGCTTTTACTGCATCCCACAAATTTTGAAAAGTTGTAATTTTCATTTAGTTAAAAATATTTTAAAATTTATCTTGAGGTTTATTTTTTGACCCATATGTTACTTAGAAGTGTGTTGTTTAATCTCTATGTATTTGGGGCTCTTCCAGCTGTTAGTATTTTCTAGTTTAATTTTATTGTGATCCGAGACCACATATTGTATGATTTCTATCTTGTTAAATGTGTTAAGGTATATTTCATGGTCCAGAATTTGATCTCTCTTGGTGAATGTTCCATGTGACCTTGAGAAGAATGTGTGTTCTGCTATTGGATGAAGTATTCTATAGATGTCAATTATATTTGATTGATATATAGTTGTTTGATGATGCTGTTGAGTTCAACTATGTCCTTACTGATTTTGTGCCTCCTGGATCTGTCTAATACTGATAGAGGGTTATTGAAGTTTTTAATTGCTTTTAACACTTTCTCCTTGTCTTACAATCCTCACCAGTTTAGTAGCATCCCATAAGGGGTTAATTCTTAAAAATTTAGGCCATTTATTTGAGGAAAGTGTTGAATATAAGTCCAATTTTATTTAATTTTGCTCTCAGAACTGATGAAAAATAGCATAGGAGAATAAGCAGCATATATAAAATCCAAAAACAAGTTATTTTAATTTTTTCTAGGTAAATTCTTAATATCTGTAGATTTAGGCTTTCAAACTATGCCTAAGATATAAGGCAAATAACCATCCACTGGATCAATTTGGGTAAAAGTTGTATGTCTTTTGGGGTTTTTGTTTTGTTTTGTTTTGTTTTTAAGATTTTATTTATTTATTTGACAGAGAGAAAGAGAGAGAGAGAGAGCACAATAGAGGGAGTGTTCCCTCCTGAGCAGGAAGCCCAATGCGGACTCCATCCCAGGACCCCAAGATCATGACCTGAGCCAAAGGAAGTTACCCAACCAACTGAGCTACTCAGGTGCCCAGTTGTATATCTTTCGAAGTCTTTGGTTCATTTTCCGTTTTTAATTTTGTAAACTTTAGCCCAGGGAACTCTGAGAGGCATTTCATATTGGCCCACTGAATGGAGGAGAAGGTCTATTGAATGGTGGTTTCTCTGTGCTGTGATGGTTTGTCAAACTCAGCTTTCTCTACTCCAACTGTCTTAAATCTCTGGGATTTGATCACCTAGCTGTGCTTATTCTTGATATAGTATAACCTGCATAAAACTAATAAATATTTATATTTATCAAGATTAACTAATATTTAGCTGTATTAATAGCTAATATTTATTGATTACTCATGTGTGTCAGGAAATATTCTAAGGGCTTTACACAATTAGGTTTTTCTTTTGAGGATTAAAAGAAATAAGAGGTTGGTTATACTTATATATCTCTTTTACAGGTGACAAAACTACTAAGCAACTTGCTCAAGATTACGATTTGTAAATGACAAATCCAAGTTTTCAACACAGGGCTGCATTGCTCCAAAATTCATTCTCTTAACTGCACTACCATGCCTCAATCCCGAGGACTATCTGACTAAATTTTAGAAACCAATTGCTTAGGATTGAAAGTATAGAACAACATGAAAGTCGTGCTCTCTTATAACAGCAAAACACATATTTCTAAGTTTTCTAATTCTCAGCCCCAAATCTTATTCTTATAAATATAGCTTTAGTACTTTTTACTTCCTAACAATGACAAATTGTGGTTTATACCAAATTGAGAATATAAAATATAGAAAAGTGCTTAGATGCTTTTTCTTTGAAATTACTGCTTTAGAGGGAGGAAAATATATCTATGGGTGTTTTAATTTTTAGTCCCAGTAATATTATCACTAACTTCCTCCCTCTCTCCATTTGTTCCTTCTTACCTTTTTTCCTGTTGGAATAGATTGTGGTACTTTGTAGAAATTAAGCTTCTGGTATTTTAGTTTCTAATCTTGTAAACTGTGCCATTTTTCTATATTTGGAAAGGGAGGTTTAATGTTTTCATTTGAAATAAATTTGAGTTCCCAATATTGAAGTGTTATTTTATTAATGGTGCTATAAAATTTCATTTATCATTGTGTTTTATAAAACCTCTTCTTATTTCTTATTTCAAAGCTTTAATGAAAATCTAGTTACATATGTTCTCTTTCACAGAAAATTGTGTTGTGTAAAAATGATTTCATTTTAGTGTCTATTTTTTAAAATGGGGATGAAAGTCCTCTCCATTCTCTACCAAGTAGATAGAATATTTTTATATAGGTTGTATTTATATTTCTAAAAAGTACTGATTCTATTTTCTTTCATCAAAGTTAAAGTAAAAGCCTTAGGTTATTGGATGATAAGGTTCTATCATTCTATGAAAATGTCAGGGGTCTTCTTCCATATGAAGTTAATAGTGGCTCCATCATTTTATAAAGATGCAAAATGACAATGAGATGTATCACCTCACAGCTATCAGATGGCTAA
Organism: Zalophus californianus; assembly: GCF_009762305.2. Taxonomy (NCBI): domain Eukaryota; kingdom Metazoa; phylum Chordata; class Mammalia; order Carnivora; family Otariidae; genus Zalophus; species Zalophus californianus. The sequence goes on from NC_045600.1 coordinate 116,242,214, forward strand.
AATCAACAACACAAGAAACAAGTGTTGGTGAGGATGTGGAGAAAAAGGAACCCTTGTGCACTATTAATAGGAATGCAAAGTGGTGCAGCCATTGTGGAATAATTATGGAGGTTCCTCAGAAAATTAAAAATAGAACTACCCTATGATCAAGCAATTACACTACTGGGTATTTACCCTAAGAATACAAAAACACTAATTCAGAGGGATACATGCACCCCCTATGTTTATTGCAGCATGATTTACAATAGCCAAATTATGGAATCAGCCCATTCATCAGTAGATGAATGGATAAAGAAGATGTGATACAGGGCACCCGGTGGCTCAGTTGTTTGAGCATCTTCCTTCAACTCAGGTGGTGATCCCAGGGTCCTGGGATCGAGTCCCACAACGGGTTCCCCTCTACCCTTCCCCACTCCTTGTGCTCTCACTCTCTCTTTCAAATAAATAAATAAAATCTAAATAAAATATATATAATGGAATATTATTCAGCCATAAAAAGGAATGAAATCTTGCCATTTGCAGCAACACAGATGGAGCAAGAGTATTATGCTTAGATAAATAAGTCAGTAAGAGAAAGACAAATCTCATATGATTTCACTCATCTGGAATATAAGAAACAAAACAAACCAGCAAAGGGGAAAAAAGAGAGTGAGACAAACCAAGAAACAGACTCTTCATTATAGAAATCAACCTGATGGTTACCAGGGGGGATTAAGAGTACACTTATCATGATAAGCACTGAGTTATGTATAGAATTGTTGAATCACTATGTTCTACACCTGAAACTAATATAACACTATGTCAGTATACTGGAATTAAAAGAAAAAGCTTAATAAAAGAAAGAAAAATTAAAAAACAAAGCTTTTTTTAATTTTTAATTTTTTGGTAAAACCAAGAATTTAAAAATGCACAGTGCCTTTTCTTGCTCAAATTTATCTCTCATGAGGACTTTTCTGGTTGTTTACCTGAAATATTTAAAGACCAAATGTACAGTTGCAGCTTGAATTATCTGTCTTCTACAAAATTGTCTAGGGGCTACATAGTGACAAAAGGGAAAAAAAAACTAGCTTCACTGCAGTTCAGTCATAAGACTGAAGTGATCTATTATCTGTATGTTTCATTTTCATTTTATTTTTTAATCTTTCATGTGTGCTTGCAAAAATACATATATTCTCTGGGTACAAAGATTTATGATATTTACTGGATCAAGCTTGTTAATTGTATTATTTTTCTGATTCTACCTCACCTTTTAACTTGAGAGTAAGGTACATTCAACATTGCTATAGTGAGATTAAAGTTTTATTTTCTTGTATTTCTATCCATTTTTATCTTATTTCAAACAGTATTGTTAAATATATAATTATTTTCTCTTATGGGATTTTATCTTTTATTAGTATGAACCATTTGTCTTTATGTCATTTTGTGGTTTTTGCCTTGAAATCTATTGTGTGATACTGTTATTTCTGTGTGGTGCTAGGTTAGCATTTAGCTGCATTTTTTTTCATTCTCTTATTTTTTTTAACTTTGTCAGCTAATTTTAGGTATGTCTCCTGAAAATAGTACAAAGTTGAATGGTAAGTGTTATATCTTATTATTTTATATTACTCAATTTAAAACCTTTGTCTTGGGCACCTGGGTGGCTCAGTTGTTAAGCGTCTGTCTTCGGCTCAGGTCATGATCCCAGGGTACTGGGATCGAGCCCCCATTGGGCTCCCTGCTGAGCAGGGAACCTGTTTCTCCCTCTCCCACTCCCTCTCTCGATGTGTCTCTCTCTGTCAAATAAATAAATAAAATCTTTAAAAATAAATAAAAACCTTTGTCTTGGGGCACCTGGGTGGCTCAGTTGGTTAAATGTCTGCCTTTGGCTCAGGTCATGATCTCAGGGTCCTGGGATCAAACCCCGTGTTGGGCTCCCTGCTCAGTGGAAAGTCTGCTTCTCCCTCTCCCTCTGCCGCTTCCCATCGAGCTTGTGCTCTTTCTCTCTCTAATAAATAAAATCTTAAAAAAAAAACTAAAACCTTTGTCTTTTAATCTGAGATTAATGTCCATATAATTATTATGGTTATTGATTCTGTGGAACTATTACTACCAACCTATTTAAGCTTTTTGAATTCATTATGTTTTCTTCTTTTGTTTTTATTTTTTCCTTTGATTGTGCTTTCTAGGCTGATCAACTGTTCTTCATTCTGTCCTTTTTTATTCAGTGGTTTAGAAATCTGCATTTTTATCTCATTTTCCATTTGTCCCTCTTACATTCAATTTGACCACAAATTAAATGTATTTTTCAGATCTAATCATTGCTAAAAAAAAAAATCTATATCCTTTTTTTGACCAATACTGAATGGCTTCATACTCCTTATTTCTCATTTTGAGAGCTGATTTGAGTTTCACATTATTTCATTTTTAAAAAAATTATGCATCAGCTATTATTTTGACATAAAAGGAAAATATAATAGTTCTTTATTTCTTTCTCATCTGGTCTCTTTCTCTTCTTACCATCAGGCATCTTATCAGAATTTCAGGATCTAGCCTTCTATCTCTTAGTTTTTTTCTCATGATTTTCTTTTCTTTGACTTTTTGCATTAGATTCGGAGTGAGTTACTTGGCTTAATCTTCTAATTCATTACATCTTTTTCATAGTGGTTTCCTGCAATACAATTCTGATGCTAACCACCTGTAGTTAGTGTTAGATTCCATGGATTAAAGTGCATCTTGCTTGACAAAACTGCCTTACTTCAGATGCCAGTTGCAAGTTAGGGGTCCCCAGACCACCTGTTCTTTGACTTCAAATTTGGAAGTTCCCACAATCCCTCAGGTTCAATAAATTCACTAGAATAACTCACAGAACTTAGGAAAGTGTTCTATATATGATTACAGTTTATTATAATGGATATAAATCAGGACCAGCCAAATGTGAGACCTATAGGGCAAGGTGTGGGAAGGTCCTGAATATGGAACTTCTGTGGTATCTCCCTGTGGAATCAGGATATGTTACCCTCCCAGTATATGCATGTGGTCATCAATGAGAAACCTTCACTGAGCTTCTGTGTCCCTGGTTTTTATTAACATTTATTATTATGTAGGTATGATTGAACTCAATCTCTAGTGCCCTTCTTCCACCATCCTCCCCAGTGATTGGACTGGCTCAAAGCTTTGATTAGAGGGTTGGCCCTGTAATCACATTGTCAGTTTCTTTGGTGACCTGCCACATCTTGATCATCTTCTTAGTATAAATTCATAACCTCAGGTATGATCCAAGGGGTTGATGAATAACAAAGACATTCCTATTACTTGGGAAATTCCAAAGATTTACTCTCCCTCCCAGGAAGCACAGAAAAAGACCAGATATATTCTTTCTTATATAACACACTGTATTGGTTCTCTTTAAGTATTTGGTTGTTCTTAGTTGTATGCTGACTCATATTTGAGATTTATTCTACTTTCCTCCCTCTGCATACTGTTTCTTCATATTATCATCTCTTCTTCAATCCCCTTTAGCCCCTTGGGCTCTTTCAGCATTCCACCCTGGGGCAAACTTGTCTGTTGCCTGCTGCTTAGCTAACATAAGTGGAAGATTCAGTAGGAAGAGTTAATCCATTTAGATGTTTTTATTTTAGTCTTCCTATTATTTCCCTTACTAGTGGATCCAGGCCATCCTTCTCCTCTTACCCATTTCCTCTAAACACAGAACATTCTCAGAACTTTTTCCACCTTTTGCATCACTCCCTTCCTAAGCATATTTAAGCTTCATTCATTTCTGCTATAACTGCCATCCCATCTCTTTTCTTTTAGAGCTCTTAATTTTTTCTTCTGCTAATTACACTGTCTATTTTCTCTCACTCATATTTTTTTTTCATTAAGAAATACTATTTGTTTTGGAGGTAGAGAGAAAGCAGACACATTACTTTTATTTATTTATTTATTTATTTATTTATTTATTTATTTATTTAAGATTTTATTTGTCAGAGAGAGAGAGAATACAAGCAGGGGGAGCAGCAGGCAGAGGGAGAAGCAGGCTCCCCACTGAGCAAGGAGCCTGATTTAGGGCTCAATTCCAGGACCCCGGGATCATGAAGTGAGCTGCAGGCAGACACTTAACTGACTGAGCCACCCAGGCATCTCTAATTTTAGAATTTTGATCTAATCTCTCTTCAATTATATTTTAAAACTGATTATTGCCGATCTGTAGGAAATACCTTGTTCTTCATATATTCATTTTGTAGTTAGCTACTTTATTTTCTTACTAGTTCCATGACTTTCTTGTTTGATTTCCTTTGGGTTTCCCAATAGTATTTTGATCTTCTTTATCTATTTTCTTCTAATATTTATAGATTGGTGTTTTTTAATTATATCATTGGATATTTCTGAGGCAATATTTGAAAATAGTAATAATGGGTCAGACTTTTTCTAAGTTCAAAGGACTAGCTTTTGAATTTATTCACTAAGTCTGTTCTTTGTCTCTTATAGTTTATGATTTTATTTTTGATATCTTTATGCTTTTCTGAGGTTTGTTTTATTTACATACATGTTTTGCAAATGAGAGATATATATCGGTTACTGTTCCAAGCACTCTACATATATAATCTCTAATCTGTGATCCTCACTCTTGCAATATAGATTGTATAATTCTCATTTTACATCTGAGGAAACTGTGGCTCAGAGTGTTTAAGTAGCTTGCCCACGGCCACATTACTAGTAAGGGGTGGAGCCAACATCCACACCAAGTTCTCTGACTCGAATTTGTTTTCATTTTTACTGTTCTAAAGAAAACATTTAGGACTATGAAACATATTCCTAGGACACCTATTGTAATACATAGTAATCTTGCATGGTTTCAGTTATCTAGGTGTATTGATGAAAAATTTTGAAGACAAATTCCCAAAGATTAGGGTTCCAAAATTTTAACTTTTTCTTTTTTTTTTTAAAGATTTTATTTATTTATTTGACAGAGGGAGACACAGCAAGAGAGGGAACCCAAGCAGGGGGAGTGGCAGAGGGAGAAGCAGGCTTCCTGCTGAGCAGGGAGCCTGATGTGGGACTCGATCCCAGGACCCTGGGATCATGACCTGAGCCAAAGGCAGACGCTTAATGACTGAGCCACACAGGCACCCAAAAATTTTAACTTTTTTTTAAAAAAGATGTATTTATTTATTTATTTCAGAGAGAGAGAGAGTAGGGGGTGGGGCAGAGGGAGAGAATCCCAAGTGGACTCCCTACCAAGTGCAGAACCCAATGGTAGGGCTCTATCCCAGGACCCCAAAATCATGACCTGAGCTGAAATCAAGAATCCAGCTGCTCAACCAACTGAGCCACTCAGGTGCCCCCCAAATTTTAACTTTTTAATTTAATTTTTTTAATACATTAAAATTAGAAATTATACGACTTCTGGTCTTAAGGAATATATGGTGGACACTCTTGACTCCTTCCTCGATAGCCACTTCCCCCCTCTTCCTTTATCAAAACCCATATTTTGTTTAGTTATCAAGGTGGTCTTCTATTTCAGGTAATGTTTGGTCCCTTCTGAACTGTAAGGGCGCTGACTCTTAATCATCTAACTCAAACATGGTGATTCCATTCCCCTTGCCAGTGTTGGTTTAGAAATGAGCAAATGATATCATTTTGGCCAATAATACTGGAGGAAAAGTCTGCTAGGTACTCTAGGAAAGTTTTCCTTACTGAATACTGGAGGAAAAGTCTGCTAGGTACTCTAGGAAAGTTTTCCTTACTGAAAAAAGGCATAGGGTAAAGAGTTTTTTTTTAAACCTCTGGATGTCATCTCAGTTACTTCCAGATTGCTGTAGCATGCATGAGGCCATGAATATAGGCAGCCTACAAAAAACGTTGGCAGAGCACAAAAAAAGAAAAATCCTGGGTCCTTGATGACATCACTTTAACTTTTGTTTAAGTCATTTTGAATTGGTTTGCACTTGCAGACAGGGCATCTTAACTGATAGAGAATTTATTGAGAATGTGATATGATATGTGACCAAATCATACATTTTACAAGTGCTGAGTAAGGTATACTTTTTGATTTTAGTTAAAAGCAGAGTTTTATAGTCATATTCCTGCTTTGATTCTAGACTCTTCCATGTAATGAACAAGTTGCTTAATTTCTCTAAGCCAGGGATTGGCAAACTTTTCCTATAGAGGTCCAGATAGTAAATATTTTGGGCTTTATAGGCCATACAGTTTCCATTGTACCTACTTAACTCTGCTATTGTGACATGAAAGCAGCCATATGTAAATGAATGAGTGAGTGTAGCTGTGTTCCACTGAAACTATTTATATTTGAATTCCATATTTCAAATGGATATAATTTTCACATTTTCATAAAATATTCTTTTTGTTGTTGTTTAACCATTTAAAAATGTAAAAAACCATTTTTAGCTTGAAGGCCATCAAAAACACCACCAATTCTGAGCAGTAAACTCTTCATTAGTAAAATAGGCATGATTAATACCCACCTATGCCAGGAGCACCTTGGAAAATATGATTGAGGTATAAGAGACTTCATGACCTTTTGCTACATGACATCTAGGAAGAAATGGACTGGTTAACTGGATCTTTAGAGTATAGTACTGCAAAGCCTTGGTAATTTAATTCCAAAAGCTAATTTATGTGACAATAGGAGAAGAACTAGAAGCATAAATGTTCTGCTTCTTAAATCTTGGTCTCTGGAGACATTAAGTATAACTTGCTAATTATGTTATTTCTTTTAGAAAATAGAAGTTGTTTTTCTCTCAGTATCTCAAATGAATAAATTATTCCATATCATAACTGTTAACTCTTATAAAAGAGGAGATCATGTCACTTTGTCACTTTAGGAAGCAGTCTTCAGGTCATACCAAAGACACTGACCATGGATGAACTGCTCTCCTGACCCCCCACTTTTTTCCTCCTAATAATGGCTGACAGAAAAGAGGCAGTCTCAGCCGCTCAAGCATTTGCAATAAAAACCTCATTGGCAGGTATCTTAGAAACTGTAGGAAGCAATATCTGATTATAACATATTAACCTGACTAGAAATAAAAGTCTTGTTGCAAAAGGCTCTTTGATTGATTTCTGTCCCTTAGATTTCTGAATTTTTTACTCTCAACTTTATAAAAAACAACAACAACAAAAAACAATGAATTAGTTAGGACCTGGCAAAAGGAGGTGAGTTCTCTCTGATTTTTGGCAAGGTTTCTTAAGGTCACTAAATTAGGATTCAGATTACATATACAGATTAAAGGAGATAGGTGTAAAAGTGTAAAGCTTTGTGGGAATTCAAAAGTTAGCCATTGTTAATTCAGTTTTTTGTTATTTTTTATCCTTGCTTATTTTATGTCTCTTGGAGCTGTCAAAACTTGAGAGGTGTGGATGAATCACTACTACTGTAGTATTTTTGTCCATTTCTCTTTATATCTAACATTTTAATGCAATGTTATTTCATACACAATGGTTTAAGATATTGCATTATAAAATATAACTTTTATTAATATAAAGTGAACTTTATTATTCTATTTATTTTCACCTAAATTCCATTTTGTCTGATATTCCTTTCTTTCTTTTTTTTTTTTTTTTTTGTCTGATATTTCTATACAACCTAGTTTCTGTTGTCCATCCTTACAATTTTAATCTCTGGTTTTGGGTGTTTTTCTCTGAATAACATATGGTTGTTTCTTAGTAGTCTTAAGGGTTTTACCTTTTATGGTGGGTGATTTATAATAATAAATATAAATAAATTAATGATTATCTTTATTTTCCTTCAGTCATCTTTATGTATTATTTTTGTTCTGCCTTGATTCTTTATAACATTTACTGTATGATTTATTTCCTTTAATTCCACCAGTTACTTTAAAATTAAATATTTGTTTTTAATTCTACTTGATTACTTTTACCAGCCAGCCAACCAGCTTCTCTTTAATCTGTAGTTCTCCTTCAGAATCAAGGGTGGAATAGTGAGAACTGGTGTTTTGGTTCAAGATTGTGGATTTAGTACACGTGGACTCGTGTGACTTTCACAGTTTTCTGGAAGATGGACAGTTTTCTGGAAGATGGAAAACAGATGTTGGTGCATTAAAACCATAGCCCCCAATGTGCTATAAGTAGGCTGCAGTGAACCGGGGGCACCAACCTCTCCTGCCTGCTAGAACCCCAGAGGGACTTCAGGCATAGTCTTGACAGGAAGGACAGAACAAGAGTAAGAAATAGGATTGACGAAGGTAGGGAGGGTCAGAAAGAGTTAATTGGAGATCAATATATAAAACACCTGTGATAATAACTCCTCCCCTCACCCCCCATGCAGAATAGGCTGGAGAGATTGCAGTCAGGTGTATACTCCCAAGAAAAAAAAGAAGTCTCTTTTCTAAAGAAATTAAGTGAAGTCAGAGGGGAGCTGGGACTTCCAATACGGGCTGTTGGCTCTGGAACAGGGGTCAGCAGACTTTATGTGAAGTGTCAGATGGTGAATATTTTAAGATTTGCAGGTCTTATAAGGTTATGATTTGTGTGATATATATTTCTTGCAGTTTTTGTGTTTGTTTTCTACAACTCTTTAAAAAGTAAGTCATTCTTAGCTCAAGGACCATATAGAAACCTGTGATCTGTAATTTGCTTCCACCCTGCTCTAGAAGGTCCTCCTTAATCTCTCATCTGATGGCTCTACAGTTGGCTAGCTAGCTCCTTAACCAGCTCTTCCTGAAAATAAACCTGCCAGTCAGATGTTCTACCCAGGCATATAGAGCACCTAATCGCAGTTCTTACTCAAGGTGCGGGGTCTGTTGAGAAACAGATCTACTTAAAGAGCAGCAGAGGAATTCACAGACCTTATCTAGAATAATCAACCAAATACTGCAGTTTTAAATATGAGTAGACAACCAAGCCTTACCAGATATTTGAGGAAATGCAACAGAATAGAGAAGACCAAGATAAACGGAAAAACTGATCCTGACAGGAAATGATATAATGCAGGGCACCGAATAGAACCTAGAGATATTTTTTAACCAGTATATTGTGAGAGACTTGAATTGTTGTTGAATCCCTAAAATGGGAACAGTTGTAGAAAATTAGTAAGAGAATAAAAAGCTCTTTAGGAATTAAAGATATCATTAAAGTTTTAAAAAAAGTCAATAGTAGGAATAAAAGGTACAGTTGAAAAAAATCTCCCAGAACATTGATAAAAGGAATTATGACAAAATATAGACCCAAAGGGGACCAGCCTAGGGTGTTCAACATCCAAATTATAGGAGTTTTATAGCAGAGGGGAAAATTATCAAAATAAATAATAGATAATTTTCCTAAGGCTTAAGGAACATGGGCCTTCCTATAGAAAGGGCCCAAAATGATTGTCCAGTACTATTTGGAAAAATTTTTTTTGTGAGAATGAGACTGGGTATCATTCTCAAAACTTCAGAACCCCAAACATAAGTTGAAGATTTTAAATATTTCTAGGGGGGCAGTGAGGGAACAACCAAACAGGTTATTTCCAAGTTTTAATGATCAGACTGGCATCGGACTTCTATCTTTATCACTGGATACTAGAAGAAAATAAAGGAATATAAAATTTGTTTTCCATGTAAATTAATATGACCAGTCAAATACTGTCATTCAAATGCAAAGACAGAAGAAAGATGTCTTTAGTCATGCAAGAATTCAAAGTTTCTACCACATCCTGTTTTAGGAAGTCAGTTGATGATGTAATACAGGAAAATGAGAAAGTAAACCTAAAGGAACACAGGTGATCTAGGAAGTAGAATCATCCACAAGGTTATTCAAGGGAAATTTTAGAATGACAGCTGAATTAGGTAGCAGTTCTAGAGAACCTTCAGTACAGATTTGAGCAGAAGGTAGGGGAGAGCTTTGGAAAGGATCTCTCAGAGAATAAAAGGGGACTACATGCAGTAAATAGTATGATTAAGAACTGAGTATTTGTGAATCTATAATAAAGCACATTATTTTTCAGTCCCCTTGCCCCTGCCAAACTATATGTACAAATAAGATGCAAATGTAAATGTAACATGATTTTAATCAATCTACAGCTTAAGAAAAGAAAATCTATTTTATGTTGCTGCTGGGAATATTATAAGTGGCCCAGATATTGTGACACTGAAACAAAATAAGCTGTTATTTTTCATACTGCATGAATTTGCTGTGAATACTATTTACATAGTTATATTAATAAAACTGTGGTTTATTGGTTTTCAACTTTTAAAGTAAATTTAGAGACAAAGTTAAGAAAGACTTAATTAGGGTTACATATCAGAATATAAATGTTAAAAACCTTTGTGATGTAAGAGTCAAGATACAGTATCACAGCCGAATGAGGAAGTGGGGAAAGAAAAGGTAGAAGCAAAGTTAGCAGCACGGTTATTATTTTACGTGATAAGGTGTCAGTGAATTGACTCAAGTTCACTGATTAAGATATATTATTTAAAATTACACATGTAACCAAGAGAAGAAATAAAGATAGTGTAACTTATCAAACATTCAAATTAAAGGGGAAAAAGGTAGTAGAAGGGAACAAAGCCTCATCTTTGCTAGCTGGGAGTTGGTTGTTGTCTAGGGTGCTGAATACAGAAATAGGATAAGGATTTTGAATTATGGAAGGAAACACCAGAGAACTGATGCCAGAAACTGTGGAGCAAATCTTGCATTGATCACATTGGTTCTTCTCTTATCTCCCTGATAATTTTTTTTTAAGATTTTATTTATTTATTTATTTGACAGAGTGATAGAGCAGGAACACAAGCAGGGGGAGTGGGAGAGGGAGAAGCAGGCTTCCCGCGGAGCAGGGAGCCCGATGCAGGGCGCAGTCCCAGGACTCTGGGATCATGACCCAAGCCGAAGCAGACACTTAACGACTGAGCTACCCAGGCGCCCCTCCCTGATAATTTCTTAATGAGTTCCTTCTCCAACCATTAAATATTAATGTTTTCCATGGTCTCTGCCTCACACAACACATGCACACTCTGAGCTAGTTTATTCACATAAATAGCTTGAGTAACCTACCTGTGGAATTTGAATCACTAATCTCTTATCTAGAACCTCGTTTTAACCTGAATGCAAGATCTGCACTTCCAAACGTTGTCCTTTTACAGGTCCCCATAGCACTTGAAATTTAACATGACCAAATGGAAATCATTATCTTACTCATGAAATCTGCTTCTATATTCCTTTGTTTTTTAATTTTTTTTAAAACTTACTTATTTTGGAGAAAGAGAATGAGAGAGTGCATGCGAGTGGCATGGAGGGAGAGGGAGAGAATCTTAAGCAGACCCCTCATTGAGCGTGGAGCCTTATTTGGGGCTCAATTTCATGACTCATGAAATCATGACCTGAGCTGAAACCAAGAGTTGGTTGCTTAACTGACTGAGCCACCCAGATGACCCCACTTTGTGTTTTTTAAACAGCTTTGTTGAGGTATACCATAAAATTCACCTATTTTAAGTGTATAATTCAATGACTCATTAAAGTTAGAGTTTATGCAGCCACCTCCACAATCCAACTTTAGCACATTTCCACCACTCTAAAAAGATCCCTTATGCTCATTTGTAGTCATTTCCTGTGTCCAGCCCCAGTCCTAAGCAATCATTAATCTACTTCTGTCTCTATTGTTTTGCATTTTCCAAAGATTTTGTATAAATGGAATCATACCATATGTGATCTTTCATGACTGGCTTCTATTGCTTAGTGTGTTTTTGAAGTTAATCCATGTTGTAATATGTTCTAATCCTTCATTCATTTTTATTGCTGAATAGCATTCTACTGTATGGCTATAACCATGTTTTGTTTACCCATTTATTAGTAAACATTTGAGTGATTTCTAGTTTTAGGTATTATGAATAATGTTGTTCTAAACATTTTGCTATATGTCTTTGTGTGGACCTGTGTTTCCACTTCTCTTGAATACATTTGTGGTAAATTTATGTTTAACTTCTTAAGGAGTGGCTGTGTCACCATCAAAGTATGAGGGATGCAGTTTCTCCATATTCTTGCTAGCCCCTGCTCTTGTGTGTCATTTTTATTAGAGCCATTAAAGGTATGCTATGATACCTCATTGTGGTTTTCAGTACCTTTCCCTCATAGATATGTAAAAGTAAGCTTGATTTCTTTCTTTCATACACTGCTCACCCATTCTCTGGGTGTGCTTATTAAACATATCTTTAATTCTCTCTCTCTCTCATCTTCATGCCTATTGCTTTATTTCTTCATTGTTCTTGATTATTAGAATAGGCTACAAACTGCTTTGCCTGATATCACTTCCTCCGTAGGTTGCAATATATTTTCCACATTGCCAACCAAATGATTTCCAAGGATGCAGATGTGATCGTCTCTCCACTGCTACAAATCCTTTTATCCTTTAAGATAGTCTAGCACGTGGACCCTGTTTATTTTACAATACCTATTCCTGCCACTCTTTCCCCCCACCATCCTGCCTTCCTATAAATCCACACACTCCACACACATATCCGGCACACATCCTGGCCTGCAATCTACCTGCAATTAACTGAGTTCATTAGGAATACATTTTTTCTTCTGTGCCTTTGAACATGCTGTTACCTCTATCTGGAATGTTCATCCATTTCTGTTCACAAACTTTTGCTCATTCTTCAAGATTCATCACAAATAATACATCCTCTTGGAGTCTTTTTTTTTTTTTTAAGATTTTATGTATTTGAGAGAGAGAATGAGAGATAGAAAGCACGAGAGGGAAGAGGGTCAGAGGGAGAAGCAGACTCCCTGCTGAGCAGGAAGCCCGATGTGGGACTCGATCCCCAGACTCCAGGATCATGACCTGACCCGAAGGCAGTCGCTTAACCAACTGAGCCACCCAGGTGCCCCATCCTCTTGGAGTCTTTCCCTGATTCTTTGTAACAGTTAAGCTTTGTTTTTTGTGTATTAATATAGTGGCTTTATAAGTCTCTGTGAGACTATATTAGGATGAATTGAATGAAATTGTAATTTTTGTAAATTCAAATATGGTTTAAATGAGTCACCCTAAAAACATTTTTGTAATTACTTGTTTATGTGTCCATCATTTCTTAGTAAGCTACTTGTTACATTTTTGTTGATAGATAAATGAACAATTGTTCTTAAGGACCAAAACTTTCATTTAGAGTAAAAAGTTAGCTCTAAAAACGTTAGGTTTCTGGGACGCCTGGGTGGCTCAGTTGGTTAAGATTCGGCCTTTGGAGGGGGCGGACCAAGATGTCGGAGGAGTGGAGACCTGGATTTCCTCTGGTCTCAGGAATTCAGCTGAATAGGGATGAAACCATTCTGAACACCTACAAACTCAACAGGAGATCGAAGAGAAGAATATCAACAACTCTCTCAACAGAAAAGCGACCACTTACTGGAAGGTAAGACATGCAGAGAAGTGAATCCCAGGCGATATTCGGGAGGATAGGCGGTGGGGGAGGGGGCCTCCATCGGCCGCTTCTGGCAAGTGCTAGAGCCGCGGAGCACAAAATCGGAACTTTTGGAAGTCAGCTATGCTGAGGGACGTCGCTCCAGTGGCTAAGGTGAGGGTGGAACCCTCGCAGGAACAGTGTGGTCTCAGGACCCTCGGGGTCACAGGAAGACCTGGGGTGCCTGAGTACGGCAGAGCTGCCAGGTATCAGAGCGGGGAAGCTGGCTGCAGAGACGGAGCCGAGGCGCGGGCTCTCAGCTTGGGGTTGGCATAAACTGTGATCCGCAGCCCAGTCGGGCCACTGCTCCTGCAGCAAGGACCCAACAAGCGGCAGATCCGGGGAGACTCCCCTTCCTCCCAGGGAGAAGCGGCGTGGGAGCCCACTGCAGGGATCTGCTGGGTTTGGAGACTCCACATGGGGTCGGGTGCCAGAGATAGAAACACTCGGTCACAGGCCGGGTGAGCACGGAGTGTGGCCGGAGACCGGAGACACAAGAGTGACTGACTGCTTTTCTCTGGGGGCACACTGAGGAACGGGGCCCCGAGTTCTCAGCTCCTCCAGGCGGAGAGTCGGAGGCCACCATTTTCACTCTAGTCCTCCAAAGCTGTACCGAGAGCTTTCAGGGAAAAAAGCTCCTGACAGCAAACCCGAGCAGCTTGCTTAGCCCGACCGACAAGGGCTGGGCAATTCCGCCTCCAGCAAAGACACTTGGCAACCACGTCAACAGGCCCCTCCCCCAGAAGATCAGCACGAACAGCCAGCAAGCCAAGAACAAGTTTACCGATCAAGGAGAACGGGAGAATTCCAGCGCTAGGGGAATACTGCACATAGAATTCATGGCTTTTTTACCATGATTCGTTAGTTTTTCAAAGTTAATACTTTTTTAGCTGTTTTTTTTTTAATTTTTCTATTTCCCTTTTTCAAACAACATCTTATCAATTCCTTTTTTAAAAAAAATATTTTTTATTTTTCATTTTTAGAGTCATACTTTATCCCTTCATAGTAGTTACCCTTATTTTTGGCATATATATATATAAGTTGTTCTCTCTTTAAAATTTTGAGATACAGTTTCTTCTAACGGCTCAAAATATACCCTAAATCACTAAGTGTACAGCTTTGTTCTAGTCTCCTGCCTGATCACATTCTCTCCCTTTGTTTTCTTTTTTTTTAAATCTTTCTTTTTTCAAACAACTTCTTATCAATTCCTTTTATAAAATCTTTTCTAATATTCATCTTTACAATCATCTTCCATCCCTTCATTGTATCAACCCTTATTTTGTACATATATGTCTTTCTTCCTTTAAAATTTTAGGAGGCACTTTCTTCTAACAGACCAAAATACACCCCAAATCTAGTGTGTGGCACTGATCTATGCACTAGCCTGATCATATTTGATCATACTCTGTTTTTTTTTTTTGTTTTGTTCTGTTTTTGTTTGTTTTTATCTTTTTCTTTTTCTTTTTCTCTTTCTTTTTTCTTTCTTTCTCTTTCTTTTCCCCTGGTTTCAGGTCTTTTCTGATTTGTATAGACTATATTTGCTGGGGACATTGTTAACCTGTTAGCATTTTGTTCTCTCATTCATCTCTTCTCCTCTGGACAAAATGACAAGACAAAAAAAATCACCTCAGCAAAAAGAACAAGAGGTAGTACTGTCTGCCAGGGACCTACTCAATACAGACATCAGTACGATGTTGGAACTAGAGTTCACAATCATGACTTTAAAGATACTAGCTGGGCTTGAAAAAAGTGTGGAAGTTATTAGAGAAACCCTTTCTGGAGAAATAAAAGAACTAAAATCTAACCAAGTCGAAATCAAAAAGGCTATTAATGAGGTGCAATCAAAAATGGGGGCACTAACTGCTAGGATAAATGAGACAGAAGAGAGAATCAGTGATACTGAAGACCAAATGATGGAAAATAAAGAGGCTGAGAAAAGGAGAGATAAACAACTACAAGATCACGAGGGCAGAATTTGAGAGATAAGCGGTACGATAAGAGAAAACAACATTAGAATAATTGGGATCCCAGAAGAAGAAGAAAGAGAGAGAGGGGCAGAAGGTATAATGGAGCAAATAATAGCAGAGAACTTCCCTAATGTGGGGAAGGAAACAGGCATCAAAATCCGGGAGGCACAGAGAACCCCTCTCAAAATCAATAATAATAGGTCAGCACCCCGACATCTAATAGTAAAACTTACAAGTCTCAGAGACAAAGAGAAAATCCTGAAAGCAGCTCGGGAGAAGAGAGATGTAACCTACAATGGTAGAAACATTAGATTGACAACAGACCTGTCCACAGAGACCTGGCAGGCCAGAAAGGACTGGCATGAGATCTTCAGAGCACTAAACAAGAAAAATATGCAGCCAAGAATACTATATCCAGCTAGGCTGTCATTGAAAATTGAAGGAGAGATAAAAAGCTTCCAGGACAAACAAAAACTAAAGGAATTTGAAACACGAAACCATCCCTACAAGAAATATTGAAAGGGGTCCTCTAAGCAAAGAGAGAGCCTAAAAACAGCATAGATCAGAAAGGAACACAGACAATATATAGTAACAGTCACCTTACAGGCAATACAATGGCACTAAATTCACATCTTTCAATAGTTATCCTGAATGTAAATAGGCTCAATGCCCCAATCAAAAGACACAGGCTATCAGATTGGATTCAAAAATAAGACCCATCGATATGCTGTCTGCAAGAGACTCATTTTAGACCCAAAGACACCCCCAGATTGAAAGTGAGGGGGTGGAAAACCATTTACCATGCTAATGGACACCAAAAGGAAGATGGGGTGGCAATCCTTATATCAGACAAATTAGATTTTAAACCATAGACTGTAATAAGAGATGAGGAAGGACACTATATCCTACTTAAAGGGTCTATCCAACAAGAAGATCTAACAATTGTAAATATCCATGCCCCTAACATGGGAGCAGCCAATTATATAAGCCAATTAATAACAAAAGCAAAGAAACACATTGACAATACAATAATAGTGGGGGACTTTAACACCCCCCTGACTGAAATGGACAGATCATCTAAACAAAGGATCAACAAGGAAATAAAGACTTTAAATGACACACTGAACCAAATGGACTTCACAGACATATTCAGAACATTCCATCCCAAAGCAACAGAATACACATTCTTCTCTAGTGCCGATGAAACATTCTCCAGAATTGATCACATCCTAGGTCACAAATCAGGTTTCAACCAGTACCAAAAGATTGAGATAATTCCCTGCATATTTTCAGACCACAAGGCTTTGAAACTAGAACTCAATCACAAGAGGAAAGTCGGAAAGAACTCAAATACATGGAGGCTAAAGAGCATCCTACTAAAGAATGAATGGGTCAACCAGGAAATTAAAGAAGAATTTAAAAAATTCATGGAAACCAATGAAAATGAAAACACAACTGTTCAAAATCTTTGGGATACAGCAAGTGCAGTCCTGAAAGGAAAGTATATAGCAACACAAGCCTTTCTCAAGAAGCAAGAAAGGTCTCAAATACACAACCTAACCCTACACCTAAAGGAGCTGGAGAAAAAAACAGCAAATAAAGCCTAAACCCAGCAGGAGAAGAGAAATAATAAAGATCAGAGCAGAAATCAATGAACTAGAAACCAAAAGAACAGTAGAACCGATCAACGAAACTAGGAGCTGGTTCTTTGAAAGAATGAACAAGATTGATAAACCCCTGGCCAGACTTATCAAAAAGAAAAGAGAAATGACCCAAATCAACAAAATCATGAATGAAAGAGGAGAGATCAAAACCAACAACAAAGACATACAAACAATTATAAGAACATGTTATGAGCAACTCTATGCCAGCAAATTAGATAACCTGGAAGAAATGGGTGCATTCCTCGAGATGTATCAACTACCAAAATTGAACCAGGAAGAAATAGAAAACCTGAACAGACCTATAACCCCTAAGAAAATTGAAGCAGTCATCAAAAATCTTCCCAACAAACAAAAGCCCAGGGCCAGAGGGCTTCCCAGGGAAATTCTACCAAACATTTAAAGAATTAATACCTATTTTCCTGAAACTGTTCCCAAAAATAGAAATGGAAGGAAAACTTCCAAACTCATTTTATGAGGCCACCATTACCTTGATCCCAAAACCAGACAAAGATCCCATCAAAAAGGAGAATTACAGACCAATATCCTTGATAAACATGGATGCAAAAATTCTCACCAAAATACTAGCCAATAGGATCCAAAAGTACATTAAAAGGATTATTCACCATGACCAAGTGGGATTTATCCCTGGGCTGCAAGGTTGGTTTAACATTTGCAGATCAATCAACGTGATACAAAATATTAACAAAAGAAAGAACAAGAATCATATGATCCTCTCAATAGATGCAGAAAAAGCATTTGACAAAGTACAGCATCCTTTCTTGATCAAAACTCTTCAGAGTATAGGGATAGAGGGTACATACCTCAATATCATAAAAGCCATCTATGAAAAACCTACAGTGAATATCATTCTCAATGGGGAAAAGCTGAGAGCTTTCCCCCTAAGGTCAGGAAAGCGGCAGGGATGTCCACTCTCACCACTGCTATTCAACATAGTATTAGAAGTCCTAGCCACAGCAATCAGACAACAAACAGAAATCAAAAGCATCCAAATCGGCAAGGAAGAAGTCAAACTCTCACTGTTTGCTGATGATATGATACTTTATGTGGAAAACCCAAAAGACTCCACCCCAAAACTGCTAGAACTCATACAGGAATTCAGTAAAGTAGCAGGATATAAAATCAATGCACAGAAATCAGTGGCATTCCTCTACACCAACAACAAGACAGAAGAGAGACAAATCAAGGAGTCGATCCCATTTACCATTGCCCCCAAACCATAAGATACCTAGGAATAAATTTAACCAAAGAGGCAAAGGATTTGTACTCAGAAAACTATAAAATACTCATGAAAGAAATTGAAGAAGACACAAAGAAATGGAAAAACGTTCCATGCTCATGGATTGGATGAACAAACATTGTGAAGATGTCAATGCTACCTAGCGCAATCTACACATTCAACGCAATCCCCATCAAAATACCATCCACTTTTTTCAAAGAAATGGAACAAATAATCCTGAAATTTGTATGGAACCAGAGGAGACCCCGAATAGCCAGAGGAATATTGAAAAAGAAAAGGAAACCCGGCGGCATCACAATTCCAGACTTCCAACTCTATTACAAAGCTGTCATCATCAACACAGTATGGTACTGGCACAGAAACAGACACATCGATCAATGGAACAGAATTGAGAGCCCAGAAATGGACCCTCAACTCTATGGTCAACTAATCTTTGACAAAGCAGGAAAGAATGTACAATGGAAAAAAGACAGTCTCTTCAACATATGGTGTTGCGAAAATTGGACAGCCACATGCGGAAGAATGAAACTGGACCATTTCCTTACACCACACACAAAAATAGACTCCAAATGGTTGAAAGACCTAAACGTGAGACAGGAGTCCATCAACATCCTAAAGGAGAACACAGGCAGCAACCTCTTCGACCTCCGCCACAGCAACTTCTTCCTAGAAACATCGCCAAAGGCAAGGGAAGAAAGAGCAAAAATGAACTATTGGGATTTCATCAAGATAAGAAGCTTTTGCACAGCAAAGAAACCGTCCACAAAACCAAAAGACAACCAACAAAATGGGAGAAAATATTTGCAAATGACATATCAGATAAAGGGCTAGTATTCAAAATCTATAAAGAACTTATCCAACTCAACACCCAAAGAATAATCCAATCAAGAAATGGGCAGAAGACTTGAACAGACATTTTTCCAAAGAAGACATCCAAATGGCCAACAGACACATGAAAAAGTGCTCAACATCACTCGGCATCAGGGAAATCCAAATCAAAACCTCAATGAGATACCACCTCACACCCGTCAGAATGGCTAAAATTAACAAGTCAGGAAACGACAGATGTTGGTGGGGATGCGGAGAAAGGGGAACCCTCCTACACTGTTGGTGGGAATGCAAGCTGGTGCAACCACTCTGGAAAACAGTATGGAGGTTCCTCAAACAGTTGAAAATAGAGCTACCATACAATCCAGCAATTGCACTACTGGGTATTTACCCCAAAGATACAAATGTAGGGATCCGAAAGGGTACATGCACCCTGTGTTTATAGCAGCAATGTCCACCATAGCCAAACTGTGGAAAGAGCCAAGATGTCCAACAACAGATGAATGGCTAAAGAAGATGTGGGATATATACACAATGGAATATTATGCAGCCATCAAAAGGAATGAGATCTTGCCATTTGCAACGACGTGGATGGAACTGGAGGGTGTTATGCTGAGTGAAATAAGTCAATCAGAGAAAGACATGTAGCATATGACCTCACTGATATGAGGAATTCTTAATCTCAGGAAAAAACTGAGGGTTGCTGGAGTGGTGGGGGTGGGAGGGATGGGGTGGCTGGGTGATAGACAGTGGGGAGGGTATGTGCTATGGTGAGCGCTGTGAATTGTGCAAGACTGTTGAATCACAGATCAGTACTTCTGAAACAAATAATGCAATATGTATTAAGAAAAAAAAAGAAGAAGAGAGCAGGAGGGGAAGAATGAAGGGGAGTATGTTGGAGGGGGAGATGAACCATGAGAGATGATGGACTCTGAAAAACAAACTGAGGGTTCTAGAGGGGAGGGGGTCTGGGTTGGGTTAGCCTGGTTATGGGTATTAAAGAGGGCACATTCTGCATAGAGCACTGGGTGTTATGCACAAACAATGATTCATGGAACACTACATCAAAAACTAATGATGTAATGTATGGTGATTAACATAACAATAAAAAATTATTTTAAAAAATGATTCTGCCTTTGGCTCAGGTCATGATCCTGGGGTCCTGGAATGGAGTCCCGCATCAGGCTCTTTGCTCAACAGGGAGCCTGCTTCTCCCTCTGCCTGCTATTCCCTCTGCTTGTACTCTCTCTTGCTCTCTCTCTGGCAAACAAATAAATAAAATCTTTTAAAAAAATGTTAGATTTCCTATTTTAGAATCGTATAGACTCAAAGGTAAGGTTTATTTGCATTGTGCAAAAAATAATTAATACCAAACCAACTGCCATGATATATCTCTGAATAATACATCTTGCATGTCATGGGTGAAGTCACAGTCCATTAACTCTTATATAAGATTTAGTAGTCATTTTTCTTTCTTTTTTTTTAAGACTTTATTTATTTATTTATTAGGGAGCAGTGGGAGGAGCAGAGGGAGAGGGAGAAGCAGATTGTTTGCTGAGTGCAGAGGCTAATGTGGGGCTCTATCTTAAGACCCTGAGATTATGACCTGAGCTGAAATGAAGAGTCTTAATTGATTTAGTCACCCTGGCACCCCAAGATTTAGTGGTCATTTTCATGTTAGTGTACAGTATCATAGTTCTATAGTTCAAATAAAATAAAGTTTACCAATTTTTCATAAAAATACCATTTTTTTGTTTTTAGAGAGAGTGTGTACTTGTGCATGGGGGGAAAAGGGGGAAGAGAGGGGCAGAGGGAAAGGAAGAGAGAATCTTAAGCAGGCTTCACACCCAACATGGATCCACACTTGGGGCTTGATCTCACGACTCTGAGATCATGACCTGAGCTGAAATCAAGAGTCAGAAGCTTAAACGACTGAGCCACCTAGGTACCCCAAAAATACCATTTTAATATTCAAACACTGTAAGCTAACATGATTAAGATAGTCGATAGATAGATATGTATATGTGTGTGAGTATGTATATGTATACATATATAAAGATTGTAGTTATGTAAAATTGCCCTTGAAAGTGGGAAATAATATGCAATAATGAATTGTTTTCAGAGCATGGGATTATATGAGTTTATTTAAATATTTTCTTAAAAGAATGAATATAATAGTTTCAGTGTTGTGATTTTAGAAAAGATAACCATCTAAATGCTTTGCATAGTTTAGATAATTATATGATGAAGAACCCTGTACTTCATTTAAACAAAATGATAGTTTTAGTAAACATTTTTAAATTATTTATTATTTTTAAAATTCATAGCTTTCTTTAATGCATATGTTATTTTCCTAGTAGTTTTGTTGCCATCAATATTAATCATGTTCAGTAATTATATTCATTTCAAATTGAACATGATGATATATGCTCTATTGGAACTATTACCTCTTTTTAGTTTTGTAAGTTCTTGAAATCATCATTTATATAAATGTCACGTGCTTCAGAAGCAAATTCCTTTTTTAAAAATACTCTATGGAACACTTGTCCATAAGTTCCCAATTAAAATTCTTTTTCTCTACAACCTTACACAGCACTCTTGAATTATTCCATATGCAAAGATAAGGGGTCTAAATGATGTGAGAAACAAAGGCAGAAGAAAAATTATTAAATTTTCTTACCACCTACAGCCCACTGACAAGTCCTTGAAACAGGCAGAGTGACATTCCTCTAGGGACTCAACTGCCTCAATGTTGACACTTTGCTAAGGGCAAAAGGCAAGCCTAGCCCGACTCTCCAGGATCCTGTAAGTCTACTTTAACATATAAAAATTCCTTTAGAAATTTCCTTTACCTCTAAACCCGAGATATGTTTGGAAATCACCCCCCAAGCATATGACCCACCGATATACATCTGAAGGGTCTCATGACTAAGGTTTTATTAGCCCATAATAAATGACTTTTCCCAACAATAGCTAGCCCCCTCAAGGTCCTGGAAACCTTGCTTCCAAAATTCCTTAGAGACTTATGCACTCCCTAACCCCCTCCCAACTTGAAAGTATATAATGGGCCGCTCCTCATGACCCCAGTGCGGCTCTTTCTGCCCACGGGTCCTGTCCCCGGGCTTTAATAAAACCACCTTTTTGCACAAAGATGCCTCAAGAATTCTTTCTTCGCTGTCAGCTTCAAACCCTAACATCTTTCCTACATCATAAAGAATGTGGTTTATTTTATAACTTTAAAAATCGGACAGTGATTTGAAAGGGTAACTTAGTACAAGTCCTTTTATGAATAAAATTCTTCTTCATTTGCAACTCTGAACATGAGAACTGAAAGGGGTGGTTCCCTTGGCTGGTGCCTGACCTCTGTGCACACCTTGGTCTTTGTCTCAACCTCGCCCACACTGCACACTGCAGCCATATAAATCTGATTTTCAGTATTTTATAAAATGAAAGGCACAGCTGTTGTAGGCTGCAGTATTGAAAAACTTTTGACTGCATATCGAACAAAATTTATTGTTTGTATGAATGTAAGTTTTTATTGAGGTAAGCCCTGTTTGTTTGGAAAAAGGTCTCTTGCAGTGAGCCAGTGATTGTTTCAAATTAAGTAGATTTAATTTCTCTCTCTGTCTCTGTCTCTCATTGTCTGTATGAGAAAGAGTGATTGGCTTTGTGAGAACCTGGGTATTACTCCTGTGTTAATAGGAAGTTGTTGAGATTTCTGTTACAAAGTCTTTCTGTCAGGAGTAAGTCACTTTATAAAATGAAATTGAGAGCTTATAAATCACAGAGTATCCTTCATCTCTTCATATATATTTGTTAATTCCTTTGTTTCTGTTAGAGCAGATAACTTCACACATAAGCATGTCTTAATAGCTATTTGCTTTGCCAGATGCCAGACATTTTTTAAAATTTAGGCATATGTAGATTGGTAAAAATAATGTTCAATCTACAGGAAATTTAACAGTACTTTAATAAAAGTTTCAAAGTTTCTATGGAAATGCAAACCTTTTAAATGCTGTTCAAGATTTTTCTGTAGTGTATTTTTATCTATTTCTGCTAAGCTGAAAAATTTGAAGTTATTCTGTTTAAAAGTCAGATTAGAAATAGGCTTTATGAAAAAGTAAAAAGTCAATTCAGGTCATTCAGTTTAATTTGCTGAGTCATATCTTTTGTGTATAATCTTATATAGTATACTACTACATTAATAATGTTTATTAAAAATAAAGCTTGACTTTTCTGCAGAGAGATTTAAGATTACATTATTTAGGCAATCACTTACATTCAGTGTGTTTATATTGTTTAATGTTGATTTTTTAGGTTTTTATGTTTATTTTTTTATTGATATGTAGTAAGTATCCAAAAAATAGATGCCCTAACCAAAGAATTTTGTCACTAGCATATAATGTCTTAATTTTCATCATTTAAAAGTATATTGCTATTAGAATATTTGACTTTTATAATGCCTTCAATAAATAAATTCTCCTAAATTATTAATTTTAGGTGCTGTTTTTCAACACTAAACTTTTGACCAAGAATGAAACTATTTAAAAATTAAGATGTCAACAGGTAATTTCTTGTAAATTTATACTTTTGTCAGTGGATATCACATAGAAATAGAACCACCCCCCACAAAAAGTGTAGTAATACAAATCTGTATTTTTCCCTATCTAAAATTGTTCCAGAAATCTGAAGTATTTTGGTTTTTAAAGATTACATTTTATAGCATGAAACTAGTTTTAGACTTAACCACAAAACTATTTTATTTTATTGCCTTTTACACATTGATAAATTCTAGCTTATTCTGTATGATATCAATTTTACAAGAGTAGGTGAAATAAAGATAACAAATAGATTCAGAGATAGTGATTCAAGTTAGATGAGCATTCTTCACAGATAAAATACCAGATGTTGAGAACCTGGCTTGTTATAATCCAGTTAAAAATAAGGACATTAATTTCAGCTACAGAAAGCATTCTATGATAAAATTACACTCCACACCCTCAGTGGGAAATCGCTGTGTGATGATTTCCATGATTCTGATGTAATGTTAATTGGGATTTTGTTAGCCAAATTATTCCTGAAAAGTGGTAAACATTATCTTAGTAAAAGTTGTTTGATTGTAAAGAAGCATCCCATTGTGTAAAAAAAAAAATCCAGAAGAATTAGTTCTGTTTGGTTTACTTTCTTTTTTCCACTTAAGTTTTTTGTAATTGTTTTCCTCTTTACATTTTTATGCCTGTATAGTTATGTTGTGGTGAAGCAGATTATTCTCAATTCTTAAGTAAAAGGAACACTTAAAAATTTTAAATTCTGGTGGTGGAAGCATCTGGCTCAGTAACAATTATATATTAACAAGTTGAAACTTAGTGGGAAATAAATGCTAGATTATTTTTTTGGATGCCAAACTTGAGTAATGCTTTTCTCCTTCACATGATTCTAGGTCATTTTCTAGACAGTTAGGAACCAACAATGTGCAATTTTAAAGCAATGAAATTCCCCCTTCAAGGCCAAAAGATAAAGTGTTCAGCAATTTGCTTTTCTAATTATAAAAGTAGTAGTTTTATATATAATTTATATATAAAAATGATGTAGTATACATCAATTATACTACTATAATTAGTAGTATAATTGATGTAGGAATATAGGTGAGGTTTGGTGGGGTGGGGTCTGGAGCTGACTGCCAAAAAAGAATTCTTGAGACATCTGCATGGGGACAGGACCCAGCGGCAGAAAGAGCTGCTGCAGGGGGTTGTGAAGGGTAGCTGATTATACGCTTGGGGATTAGGGGAGGTAAGGAAAAGGGAGGATTTCAGAAGAACTTTCATATGCTAAAGATGACCTACCAGATACCAGAAGCCTTGCCACTGTCAAGTTAAGGTTGTTTTTCCCTCTAGTAAGGCATTAACATTAAGGCAGTTCGGAGCTTCCTGGAGGAACGTCACAAATATCCCATCCATGAGTCGGGGGAGGGAGGAGGTTGCAGGGTGTCAAGCTTGTGCTTTGTCCTCAGCTAGCCTTCTGTTCCCTCATAATGATTCAGTGAATTCTATATTTATGATGTGGTTTTGGAATATAGGTGAAGTTCATGGTGTGAGGTCCGGAACTGACAACTAATAAAGAATTCTTGAGACGTGTCTGGATGGGCTGCAGGTTATAAGGACATTTAATTGTATCTATATTTCCTTCTGGAAGCTAGGTTATTGATAGAAATGCTTTGTTCTTGTAGATTGCTAAGATATTTGTAAACTGAGGGAGACTCAGGTCTTGCAGGGTTGTGATCTCTTTAATTATCTGTGTTTCCTTTCCTTAGCTTTAGGGCAGCCAGGAGTGCATTAGGAATGTCACATATATCCCATGGCAGGGTAGGATTGTGAGGTGTCAACTTCTGCTTTGTCCTCAGCTTGCCTTCTGTTCCCTCATCAGTTATTTCTAAGTTTTTCTATATAATGGTTTGGTCACCAGGAGTGAAAGAAAAGGGATTTAACAAAAATAGGTTTGGGGGGTGCCTGGGTAGCTCAGTCAGTTAAGTGGCTGCCTTCGGTTCAGATCATGATCTCAGGGTCCTGGGATCGAGCTCCACATCAGGCTCCCTGCTGGGCGGGGAGCCTGCTTCTCCCTCTGCCTCTGCCTGCCACTCCCCCTTCTTGTGCTCTCTCTCTCTCTCAAATAAATAAATAAAATCTTTAAAAAAATAGGTTTGGGGGAAGGAGGTGCAGGATGGAAGGAAGAAGAAGATACCATGGGAGACAAGGAAGGCAAAGAGATAAGGAAGGATAAAGGAAAGATCAAAGATAAAGAAGGATGTAAGGATGGAGAAAGAAGGGGGGAGAAAAAGCAAGCAAGAGAGAAATGGAAGTTTAGGGGCGCCTGGGTGGCTCAGTCGGTTAAGCGGCTGCCTTCGGCTCAGGTCATGATCCCGGGGTCCTGGGATCAAGCCCCGCGTCAGGCTCCCTGCTCAGCAGAGAGGCTGCTTCTCCCTCTCTGCCTGCCTCTCTGCTTACTTGTGCTCTCTATCTCTCTGTCAAATAAATAAAATAAAATCTTAAAAAAAAAAAGAGAGAGAAATGGAAGTTTATTTTTTCAATATTCTAAAAGCTTTGACTGCATATCAAACAATGACTAGGTTTTTAATTTTACTTTAGAACTTTAGATGTCTTTTCAGTTACCAGCTATTACCTAAAATCCTCTTGCATATCGAGACTTTGTAAGATTACTTTTTGGGTTTGTTGTTGTTGTTTTAAAGATTTTATTTTGATGTAATCTCTACACCCAACGTGGGGCTTGAATCCACAACCCCAGATCAAAAGTCGCATTCTCTACCAACTTAGCCAGCCTGTAGTCACATGCCAGCCAGGTGCCCCTGGGTTTTTCTTTTCTTTTTTTTTTTTTTCAGTTTAAATTTGTCATACATAAAAATATTTAGAAGGATAATTTTGGAAATCAATTACTTCAATTATATAAATAATTTTCCCACAGCAGTTTCAGAGTTTAATGAATTTGGCACCTAAAAAGAAATATAAGAATTTAAATACACCTGTGTAACAGAGAAGCTCTAAACAAAGCTGCAGAATCTCAGTATTAAATGAGAAAGGTTGCTGTTTACTTTAAGGTCCTAACTGCCTTTTAAAAATCTAATGAATATAAAGATTCCCTATTTCTGTAATATAGCCTATAAATCTATTATAATTAATGGCCATATCCTTAAGACAGATTAATTTTTCCCTCAAAGGGCTAGAAGTCCGTGCTTATCAAATAAGAAATAAGATTAAGTTCCTCATTTTTTTAAAAGATTTTATTTATTTATTTGACAGAGAGAGACATAATGAGAGAGGGAAAACAAGCAGGGGGAGTGGGAGAGGGAGAAGCAGGCTTCTCGCTGAGCAGGGAGCCCAATGTGGGGCTCGATCCCGGGACCCTAGGATCATGACCTGAGCCGAAGGCAAATGCTTAACTTCTGAGCCACCCAGGCACCCTTAAGTTCCTCATTTTGAGAAGGAATTCTTCATTCTAATTTTTTTTTAATTTTAATTTTTATTTATTTTTTTCTTCATTCTAATTTTTAGAATTGCTACTATCTTGAGGGAGCAGAAGGCTAGTTGAGGACAGGGCATAACCTGACACCTGCATCCTCCCCCACCCCTCCCCCCACCCCTTCCCCCACCCCTGGGTGGGACATGTGTGACAGTCTTCCAGGAAGCTTCCAACTATCTTAATGTTAATGGTTTGCTAGAGGAGTAAACAACCTTGACAATGGCAATCCCTCCATTATCTTGTAGATCCTCTTTAGCATATAAAAGTTCTTTCAAAACCTCCCTTTTTCCATACCTCCCCCAACCCCATACTATATAATCAGCCACCCCTCACAACCCCAGGGCAGCAGCTCTTTCAGCCCATGGGTCCTATTCCCATGCTTTTTTTTTTTTTTTTTAAGATTTTATTTATTTATTTGACAGAGAGACACAGTGAGAAAGGGAACACAAGCAGGAGCAGAGGGAGAAGCAGGCCTCCTGCTCAGCAGGGAGCCCGATGCGGGGCTCGATCCCAGGACCCTGGGATCATGACCTGAGCCGAAGGCTGAAGCCTAACGACTGAGCCACCCAGGCGCCCCTCTATCCCCGTGCTTTAATAAACCACCATTTTGCACCGAATGTGTCTCAAGAATTCTTTCTTAGGTGTCGGCTCCAGACATCACCCCATCAAACTTCACTTTTTTCCAAAACCTCATTACTTCTGTCTAAGATACTTAGTCTTTTTGCTTGTTTGTTTTTCTCTGTTTAATTTATGTATGTGTTTAGATCACGAAGAGCTATGTGGTCCCAGTCACAGGTCATTTTGCCTGAATGGAGGGATTTGTTATGTGGTACCTACTATTCCCAGCCCATTCTGTAGGTAAGTGAAATGGACTGATGTGGGGGAGGGTCATTTTATTTTTTACTGTCTACTAACTTCTTTGAGAAGTGATAAATATTGAACAAAAAGTATAAGATGAAAAAATGTGAGGAATGCTCTTATTTATATAGAACAAAATTATACTTTTAAAACAAAAAGTAGCAAATCACAGTCTTGCTCAAATTGTTTATTTTGAAAATTGGTGGTAGTTTCAAGCCTAATCCGATTTTTATAATAATCCATTTCAGTGAACTCTGTATGATTTTAGCAATTTAGGGAAGACACTCTATGTTTAATATTAATGACAAAACAGGTAGAGAACTCACTAATGTACAAAAGCCCAACATGAGACATTTTGCTGAGTTTAGAATACATAAATACACGATTAACTGTTGTGGTGTCGTTTTGGAATATAGGTGAGGTTCAGTGGGGTGAGGTCTGGAGCCGATGACCAAGAATTCTTGAGACGTCTTTGGTACAAAATGGTGATTTATTAAAGCATGGGGACAGCACCCGTGGGCAGAAAGAGCTGCTGCCCCAGGGTTGTTAAGGGTGGCTGATTTTATACTTGGCAGTTGAGAGAGGTAAGGAAAAGGGAGGATTCAAAAGGATGATCATATTAAAGAAGACTCAACAGGATACCAGAGGCCTTGCCATTACCAAGTTAAGGTTGTTTTTCCCTCTAGCAAGGCATTAACATTAAGATAGTTGGGAACATCCTGGAAGAATGTCACATATCCCACCCAGGATTGGGCTTGGGGGGAGGTTGCAGGGTGTCAGCTTGTGCTTTGTTTTTAGCTAGCATTCTGTTCCCTTATCATTTGTATCAAAGTTTACATTTGATATATTAAAAAGAAAATGAAGCATTAAGTTTTTCTAATGGTGTCAACAAATAAAGAAGAAGGCTGTTTTGTTTTAAATAATATGATTTCACATTGGGATCATATAGCCAGATCAATAAAAGACTTGAAAATAGTACTTGTTTAGCTGGCTTCCTTTGAGTTTGGTTAGATAGGATTTAAGGGGGAGATAATAAACTTACTTTATTTATTTATTTATGTATCTATCTACTTATTTATTTATAAGATGTTTAAGAATTTATGAGAGAGAGAGAGAGACAGAATAAGCAGTGGGCAGAGGGAGAGGGACAAGCAGACTCCCCACTGAGCAGGAAGCCTGAAGTGGGGCTTGATCCCAGGACCTTGAGATCATGACCTGAGCAGAAGGCAGACCCTCAAGGGAATGAGTCACCCAGGCACCCCGATAAACCTCTTTTATTTTTATTTTATTTTTTAAGGTTTTATTTTATTTTTTGAAACAGAGAGACAGTGAGAG
This sequence comes from Zalophus californianus, assembly GCF_009762305.2. Taxonomy (NCBI): domain Eukaryota; kingdom Metazoa; phylum Chordata; class Mammalia; order Carnivora; family Otariidae; genus Zalophus; species Zalophus californianus. Next base: position 116,271,543 of record NC_045600.1, read on the forward strand.
AGGGACCACAAGCAGGGGGAGTGGGAGAGGGAGAAGCAGGCTTCCCAAAGAGCAGGGAGCCCGATGTGGGGCTTGATCCCAGGACCCTGGGATTATGACCTGAACTGAAGGCAGACACTTAGTAACTGAGCCACCCAGGTGCCCCAATAAACCTCTTTTAATACATGAATTAGCAACATATTACTACCAATGATGTCCATAGAGTTTAGTGGAGCTAACACCTAAGGACCTCAAGATTTTTTGTGGCATGTGCGTGAATTACTCTGTTTTTGTTCTTTAACTGAAATGAGAGGTATAAAATCTACATTAAAGATCTTTCTAAGGTAAAATTCATAGGAAAAGTGAAAAATAATTTTTTGAGATTTAGTGTGGAGGAAGGGAGACATAAATAACCTCATAATTATCTCAAGATGTTCTCAGAGGTTTCCCTATGGGATGACTAAGTATTTTTCCTCTCAAGGTAATAAAGTGAAAAAGAAGGAGATAGAAGAACAAATCAACAATTGTTTTGTACCTACTAGGTGCCTCTACATTTTTCTTTCATCTTAAAACCTATTTATAAAAATACAATTTATGAATGATAAACTACTTTTTAAAAGTGCACAATTGAGGAATTTTGACAAATGTTTATACCCATGAAACCACTACCACCATAACAACATACAGAACATTTGTATTATACCACATTTGCTGACCAAAATTTTAATTTACATTTTCATGTTTCATCATGAAAAACCTTAGAGGAAAGGGGAAAAGAAGACCTAAGGAAATAGAAAAATAAGGAAAATGAGAAATAACTGACTTGCCAAAGTCATACATGTAGGACTAAATTAAAGAAATGTCCTTGAGTACAAAGTATAACTCCCAAGTTTCACCTAATCTTACGGTATATTCATTCTGAATTCTTTCTAATGGGATAGAGCATGTGGTATTCATAAAATGAAACAAAAATACTCATCAGAACAAATATATTTCATAATTAAAAGATACTGATGTTTGGTATCTTGATTTTGGTAATGGCTACTTGGGTAAAAAGGCTGTCCTTTCTCCATTGACTTACTTTTGCACCTTTGTCAAAAATCAATTGATTCTACATGTATGGGTCTATTTCTGGACTATTGTATTCCATTGATCTATGTTTCTATCTTTCACGAATATCAAACCATCTTGATAACTGTAAATTTATAATAAGTGAAATCAGGTCATGTGAGTCCTTAACTTTGTTCTTCAGCTCATTTATCTTTATCTTTTCTTTCTAAAAGACAGTATTTCAATGTTAAACTTTTACAAATATTTAGCTGCATATTATAAATTTTGTGGTCTGTTGTTCATCTCTAAGGTAGACATTTTTTCCAGTGTGATTTCTTCTTTAACCTGTGTGGGGATGTTGCTGTTACCCTTTAACATTTATATCTAATTTAATTGCATTGTGGTCACAGTTCTTCGTCTATCCAGCTCTACCCTTACTATTTGTCTGTATATTAATGGTGTGTTTATACTGCACTGAATAAGTTGAAAGAAAGGATTAAGAGTACTGAAATTTGGAGAATCACTGAGATGGGAAGAAAAGTAGTGTCTTACTTCAGGCTGCTATAGCAAAAAAAAAAAAATCAGTCTGGGTGAATTATGAACAATAGAAATTTATTTCTCATAATTCTGGTGGCCAGAAATCTGAGATCAGGATGCTAGCATGATTAGGTTTTGGTGAGTGCCTTCTTCCTGGTTTGCAGATGTATTTGGATAGATCTTTTGATTGGCAGGTTTATATTCAGGAAGAGCTGGTAAGGAACCAGCTTTTAGAATGCAGAACCATTCTGTGGGATTAGTACCCTCTGTGCAGTGTGGGTTGTATAGCTTGGAGTTCTTCAACACCCGGAAAGAAAGTGAAGTCAGGGAAGACACAGAAAAGGAGGGCATATACTGACTAAGGGTTAAGTTAAGTTGAACAGCAGATACATTTTAAATCATTATTTTATAAAAGTAATTGCTTTCCAATAATTTTAGGACTAGGTTGGACCTTTTTTTTTTAAGGCTTTTATTTATTTTTTTATTATGTTAATCACCATATATTACATCATTAGTTTTTGATGTAGTGTTCCAAGATTCATTATTTGCATACAACGCCCAGTGCTCCAGCAGAACGTGCCCAATTTAATACCCATCACCAGGTTAACCCATCCTCCCACCCCTGTCCCCTCTAGAACCCTCAGTTTCTTTTTCAGAGTCCATCGTCTCTCATTGTTCATCTCCCCCTCCGATTTCCCCCCCTTCATTCTTACCCTCCTGCTATCTACTTCTTTTTTTTTCTTTTAACATATAATGTATTATTTGTTTCAGAGGTACAGATCTGTGATTCAACAGTCTTGCACAATTCACAGTGCTCACCATAGCACATACCCTCCCCAATGTCTTTCACCCAGCCACCCAATCTCTCCCACCCCCCACCACTCCAGCAACCCTCAGTTTGTTTCCTGAGATTAAGAATTCCTCATATCAGTGAGGCCATATGATACATGTCTTTCTCTGACTGACTTATTTCAATCAGCATAACAATCTCTAGTTCCTTCCACGTCTTGCAAATGGCAAGATTTAATTCCTTTTGATGGCTGCATAATATTCCATTGTATATGTATATACCACATCTTTATCCATTCATCTCTCGATGGACATCTTGACTCTTTACACAGTTTGGCTATTGTGGACATTGCTGCTATAAACATAGGGGTGCACGTACCCCTTTGGATCCCTACATTTGTATCTTTTGGGTATATACTCAGTAGTGCAATTGCTGGATCGTATGGTAGCTCTATTTTCAACTTTTTGAAGAACCTCCATACTGTTTTCCAGAGTGGTTGTACCAGCTTGCATTCCCACCAACAGTGTAGGAGGGTTCCCCTTTCTCCCCACCCTCTCCAACATCTGTCATTTCCTGACTTGTTAATTTTAGCCATTCTGACCGGTGTGAGGTGGTATCTCATTGAGGTTTCGATTTGGATTTCCCTGATGCCGAGTGATGTTGAGCACTTTTTCATGTGTCTGTTGGCCACTTGGATGTCTTCTTTGGAAAAATGTCTGTTCAAGTCTTCTGTCCATTTCTTGATTGGATTATTTGTTCTTTGGGTGTTGAGTTTGATAAGTTCTTTATAGATTTTGGATACTAGCCCTTTATCTGATATGTCATTTCCAAATATCTTCTCCCATTCTGTTGGTTGTCTTTTGGTTTTCTTAACTGTATCTTTTGCTGTGCCAAAGCTTCTTATCTTGATGAAATCCCAACAGTTCATTTTTGCCCTTGCTTCCCTTGCCTTTGGTGATATTTCTAGGAAGAAGTTGCTGTGGCTGAGGTCGAAGAGGTTGCTGCCTGTGTTTTCCTTTAGGATGTTGATGGACTCCTGTCTCACACTTAGCTCTTTCAACCATTTTGAGTTTATTTTTGTGTGTGGTGTAAAGAAATGGTCCAGTTTCATTCTTCTGCATGTGGCTGGCCAATTTTCGCAACACCATTTGTTGAAGAGACCGTCTTTTTTCCATTGGACATTCTTTCCTGCTTTGTTAAAGATTAGTTGACCATAGAGTTGAGGGTCCATCTCTGGGCTCTTGATTCTGTTCCATTGATCTGTGTGTCTGTTTTTGTGCCAGTACCATAGCGTCTTGATGATGACAGCATTGTAATAGAGCTTAAAGTCCAGAATTGTGATGCCACCAGCTTTGCTTTTCTTTTTCAACATTCCTCTGGCTATTCGGGGTCTTTTCTGGTTCCATACAAATTTTAGGATTATTTGTTCCATTTCTTTGAAAAAAGTAGATGGTATTTTGATAAGGATTGCATTAAATGTGTAGATTGCTCTAGGTAGCATTGACATCTTCACAATATTTGTTCTTCCAATCCATGAGCATGGAACGTTTTTCCCTTTCTTTGTGTCTTCCTCAATTTCTTTCATGAGTATTTTATTTTATTTTATTTTTCATGAGTATTTTATAGTTTTCTGAGTACAGATTCTCTACCTCTTTGGTTAGATTTATTCTAGATATCTTATGGTTTTGGGTGCAATTGTAAGTGGGATCGAATCCTTAATTTCTCTTTCTTCTGTCTCGTTGTTTGTGTATAGAAATGGCACTAATTTCTGTGCATTGATTTTATATCCTGCCATTTTACTGAATTCCTGTATGAGTTCTAGCAGTTTTGGGGTGGAGTCTTCTGTGTTTTCCACATAAAGTATCATATCATCTGCAAACAGTGAGAGTTTGACTTCTTTGCTGATTCAGATGCCTTTTATTTCTTTTTGTTGTCTGATTGATGTGGCTAGGGTTTCTAGTACTGTGTTGAATAGCAGTGCTGAGAATGGACATCCCTGCCATGTTCCTGACCTTAGGGGAAAAGCTCTCAGTTCTTCCCTATTGAGAATGATATTTGCTGTGGGTTTTTCATAGATGGCTTTTATGATAATGAGGTATGTACCCTCTATCCCTATACTCTGAAGAGTTTTGATCAAGAAAGGATGCTGCACTTTGTCAAATGCTTTTTCTGCATCTATTGAGAGGATCATATGATTCTTGTTCTTTCTTTTATTAATGTATTGTATCACGTTGATTGATTTGCGGATGTTGAACCATCCTTGCAGCCCAGGGATAAATCCCACTGGGTCATGGTGAATAACCCTTTTAATGTACTGTTGGATCCTTTTGGCTAGTATTTTGGTGAGAATTTTTGCATCCATGTTTATCAAGGATATTGGTCTGTAATTCTCCTTTTTCATGGGGTCTTTGTCTGGTTTGGGGATCAAGGTAATTCTGGCCTCATAAAATGAATTTGGAAGTTTTCCTTCCATTTCTATTTTTTGGAACAGTTTCAGGAGAATAGGTATTAATTCTTCTTTAAATGTCTGATAGAATTCCCCTGGGAAGCCATCTGGCCCCGGGCTTTTGTTTCTTGGGAGATTTTTGATGACTGCTTCAATTTCTTTAGTGGCTATAGGTCTGTTCAGGTTTTCTATTTCGTCCTGGTTCAATTTTGGTAGTTGATACATCTCTAGGAATGCACCCATTTCTTCCAGGTTATCTAATTTGCTGGCATAGAGTTGCTCATAATATGTTCTTATAATTGTTTGTATGTCTTTGGTGTTGGTTTTGATCTCTCCTCTTTCATTCATGATTTTGTTGATTTGGGTCATTTCTCTTTTCTTTTTGATAAGTCTGGCCAGGGGTTTATCAATCTTGTTTATTCTTTCAAAGAACCAGCTCCTAGTTTCGTTGATCTGTTCTACTGTTCTTTTGGTTTCTAGTTCATTGATTTCTGCTCTGATCTTTATTATTTCTCTTCTCCTGCTGGGTTTAGGCTTTATTTGCTGTTCTTTCTCCAGCTCCTTTAGGTGTAGGGTTAGGTTGTGTATTTGAGACCTTTCTTGGTTCTTGAGAAAGGCTTGTATTGCCATATACTTTCCTCTCAGGACTGCCTTTGCTGTATCCCAAAGATTTTGAACAGTTGTATTTTCATTATCATTGGTTTCCATGAATTTTTTTAATTCTTCTTTAATTTCCTGGTTGACCCATTCATTCTTTAGTAGGATGCTCTTTAGCCTCCATGTATTTGAGTTCTTTCCGACTTTCCTCTTGTGATTGAGTTCTAGTTTCAAAGCCTTGTGGTCTGAAAATATGCAGGGAATGATCCCAATCTTTTGGTACCGATTGAGACCTGATTTGTGACCTAGGATGTGATCAATTCTGGAGAATGTTCCATGGGGACTAGAGAAGAATGTGTATTCCGTTGCTTTGGGATGGAATGTTCCGAATATGTCTGTGAAGTCCATTTGGTCTAGTGTGTCATTTAAAGTCTATTTCCTTGTTGATCTTTTGCTTAGATGATCTCTCCATTTCAGTGAGGGGGGTGTTTAAGTCCCCCACTATTATTGTATTGTTGTCAATGTGTTTCTTTGCTTTTGTTATTAATTGGCGTATATAATTGGCTGCTCCCATGTTAGGGGCATAGATATTTACAATTGTTAGATCTTCTTGTTGGATAGACCCTTTAAGTAGGATATAGTGTCCTTCCTCATCTCTTATTACAGTCTTTGGTTTAAAATCTAATTTGTCTGATATAAGGATTGCCACCCCAGCTTCCTTTTGGTGTCCATTAGCATGGTAAATGGTTTTCCACCCCCTCACTTTCAATCTGGGGGTGTCTTTGGGTCTAAAATGAGTCTCTTGCAGACAGCATATTGATGGGTCTTATTTTTTTATCCAGTCTGATAGCCTGTGTCTTTTGATTGGGGCATTTAGCCCATTTACATTCAGGGTAACTATTGAAAGGTATGAATTTAGTTCCAATGTATTGCCTGTAAGGTGACTGTTACTATATATTGTCTGTGTTCCTTTCTGATCTATGCTGCTTTTAGGCTCTCTCTTTGCTTAGAGGACCCCTTTCAATATTTCTTGGAGGGCTGGTTTCGTGTTTGCAAATTCCTTTAGTTTTTGTTTGTCCTGCAAGCTTTTTATCTCTCCTTCTATTTTCAATGACAGCCTAGCTGGATATAGTATTCTTGGCTGCATATTTTTCTCGTTTAGTGCTCTGAAGATCTCATGCCAGTACTTTCTGGCCTGCGAGGTCTCTGTGGATAGGTCTGTTGCCAATCTAATATTTCTACCATTGTAGGTTACATATCTCTTCTCCCGAGCTGCTTTCAGGATTTTGTCTTTGTCTCTGAGCCTTGTAAGTTTTCCTATTAGATGTTGGGGTGTTGTCCTATTATTATTGATTTTGAGAGGGGTTCTCTGTGCCTCCTGGATTTTGATGCCTGTTTCCTTCCTCACATTAGGGAAGTTCTCTGCTATTATTTGCTCCAATATACGTTCTGCCCCTCTCTCTCTTTCTTCTTCTTCTGGGATCCCAATTATTCTAATGTTGTTTCGTCTTATCGTATCACTTATCTCTCGAATTCTGCCCTCGTGATCCTGTAGTTGTTTATCTCTCTTTTCTCAGCCTCTTTAGTTTCCATCATTTGGTCTTCTATATCACTGATTCTCTCTTCTGCCTCATTTATCCTAGCAGTTAGTGCCCCCATTTTTGATTGCACCTCATCAGTAGCCTTTTTGATTTCAACTTGGTTAGATTTTAGGTCTTTTATTTCTCCAGAAAGGGTTTCTCTAATAACTTCCTCGCTTTTTTCAAGCCCAGCTAGTATCTTTAAAATCATGATTCTGAACTCTAGGCCCGACATCGTACTAATGTTCGTATTGAGTAGGTCCCTGGTTGACGGTACTACTTCTTGTTCTTTTTGCTGAGGTGATTTTTTTCATCTTGTCATTTTGTCCAGAGGAGAATAGATGAATGAGAGAACAAAATGCTAACAGGTTAACAACGTCCCCAGCAAATATACTGTATACAAGTCAGAATAGACCTGAAACCTGGGGAAAAGAAAGGGAAAGAAAGAAAAAAGTAAGAGAAAAAAGAAAAACAGAAAGAAAAAGATAAAAACAAAAACAGAACAATAGAAAAAAAGCAGAATATGATCAGGCTAGTGCATAGATCCGTGCCATACACTAGATTTTGGGCGTATTTTGGTCTGTTAGAAAAAAGTTCCTCCTAAAATTTTAAAGGAAGAAAGACATATATGTACAAAATAAGGGTCGATAGAATGAAGGGATGGAAGATGATTGTAAAGATGAAAATTATAAAAGATTTTATAAAAGGAATTGATAAGTTGTTTTAAAAAAGAAAGAAGAAGATTTAAAAAAAAAAGAAAAAAGGGAGAGAATGTGGTCAGGCAGAAGACTAGAACAAAGCCATACACTAGTGATTTAGGGTATATTTTGATCTGTTACAAGAAACTGTATCTCAAAATTTTAAAGAGAGAACAACTTATAAATATATGCCAAAAATAAGGGTAACTACTGTGAAGAGATAAAATATGACTCTAAAAATGAAAAATAAAAAATGTTTTTTTTTAAAAATGATTGATAAGATGTTGGTTGAGAAAGGGAAAAAGAAAAATTAAAAACAAAAGAGTTAAAAAAATTAACTTTGATGAACTAATGGATCATGGTAAAAAAAGAAGCCATGAATTCTATGTGCAGTATTCCCCTAGCGCTGGAGTTCTCCCGTTCTCCTTGATCGGTAAACTTGGTCTTGGCTTGCTGGCTGTTCGTGCTGATCTTCTGGGGGAGGGGCCTGTTGCCGTGGTTCCCAAATATCTTTGCCGGAGGCTGAATTGCCCCACCCTTGTGAGTCCAGGCTAAGCAAGCTGCTCGGGTTTGCTCTCAGGAGCTGTTGTTCCCTGCATGCGGGTGAAAATGGTGGCCTCCCAATCTCCGCCCGGAGGATCTGAGAACTCGGGTCCCGCTCCTCAGTGCGCCCCCAGAGAAAAGCAGTCACTCCCGTGTCCCCGGTCTCTGGCCGCACTCCGTGCTCACCCGGCGTCTGACTGAGCGTTTGTATCTCTGGCACCCAACCCCGTGTGGAGTCTCCAAACCCAGCAGATCCCTGTGGTGCATCCCCACGCCGCTCCTCCCGGGGGAGAAAGGGGAGTCTCCCGGCTCTGCCTCTTGTTGGGTCCCTGCTGGAGGAGCAGTGGCCCGACTGGGCCGTGGATCACAGTTTATGGCAACCCCAAGCTGAGAGCCCACGCCTCGGCTCTGTCTCTGCAGCCGGCTTCCCCGCTCCGATAGCTGGGAGCTCTGCCGCACTCAGGCACCCCCGGTCTTTCTGTGACCCCAAGGGTCCTGAGACCACACTGTCCCGGGAGGATTCCACCCCCCGCTTAGCCACTGGAGCGATGTCCCTCAGTGGAGCCGACTTCTAAAAGTTCTGATTTTGTGCTCTGCGGCTCTATCACTTGCCAGTGCGGCCTACGGAGGCCCCCTCCTCCACCATCTATCCTCCCGAATATCGCCTCGGATTCACTTCTCCGCACGTCCTACCTTACAGTAAGTGGTCGCTTCTCTGTTCAGAGAGTTGTTGCTACTCTCTTCTTCCGTCTCCTGTTGAGTTCGTAGGTGTTCAGAATGGTTTGATCCCTATCCAGCTGAATTCCTGAGACCAGACGAAATCCAGGTCTCCTACTCCTCCGCCATCTTGCTCTGCCCCTTCTTGTGACTATTTCTTCTCAATTGCCTTCAGCTCAAAATCATCCTTATGTAAGAATGGCATATTTTGGGGTGGCATATTCTGCTACCATTCATCCTTTGGGACTGCAGAGTTTCATCATACTTCCTGCTGTTTAGATTTGGAGGTCTAGGGATTGCTAAAGGATTTGAACAGGGTTTTTATAGGTCAGGCTTGTGGGACTCTTTGGTAATGCAGTCCACTCAAAAATTTACTAGGCTCTAGATATTTCTCTATTTTTACTCAGTTCAGTGCAGGTAACCACACTAATGATCTTGTATAAACAATTTTTACTTAAAAAGTTCAGGTTTTTCACTTAATGCCTTTTTTTTTTTGAGAGAGAGTGAGAGCACATGTGCAGGTGTTGGGGACAGCAGGGTGGGCAGGGGAGAGGGAGAGAGAATCTCAAGCAGGCTACATGCTCGATATGGGGCTCAGTCTCACAACCTTGAGATCATGACCCAAGCCAAAGTCAAGAGTCAGATGCTTAACCCAGTGAGCCACCCAGGTGCCTCTTAATGTCCTCTATTTTGAGTTCATTCCTTCTCTTTCAACTTAATGGTAGTTAACTTGAGCCATCTGAAATAGCAGGCTTGGTTTGGGAAGTCTACTTACTCAATCTTATTTTCACCTCTGAGCTGGCTACCATTGTCTGGCAAAGATATGAATGAAAGGCCTGGGGTGCAGTCTTACCTCATGCTAAGATTATTACTTAGCAACAATCTCCAATCATTGCTTCAGTTTTGGTTACAGAATCTGTTGACATTTTTAAAATTTGATAACAAAGTCACAAAATAAAAAAAGGGATACTGTGCAAGTTGTTATTTCTACCCATTCCCCTAGTGTGTCTGTTTTCTATTCAACCTTTATAAGTAACCAATTTTAAAAGTTTATTGCTTATTTTCTATCATATTCATGAATATATAGGCCCAAACAGCCTGAAATCTTATTTTCAATCAGTTTTAACACTGTATTCTGCTTTGCTTTTTATACTTCATAATACATTTAGGAACCTTTCAATGGCAATACACAGAGTACTTTATTACAACTGCATAGTGTATTTTACACAACTACTATGGTCTGTCTAAACCTGTTGATGGACATCTGGGTTGTTTCTCCTCTTTTTATAATGCAAACAATGCTGCATATGTACATAATTTTATAGAGTGCAAATAAATTCCAAGAATTTGTCTAGTTAAAGGGTATATGCATTTGTAATTTTGTTGGATATTGCCAAAGTACTCTGCACAGGCATTCCTACCAGCTGTGTATGAGAGTGCTTCATTTCCCAGCAAACTGTGTTGTCTATTGTTGGACTTTTACTAATCTGATAGATGAGAAGTGGTACCTCAGTGTTGCCCTAATTCACATTTACCTTTTTAAAAAAAATATTTGTTTTTAATTTCTTATTTAAGTTAAATGTAGTTAACATATAGTGTGTTATTAGTTTTAGGGGTAGAATTTAATGATTCATCAATTGCATACAACACCCAGTGCTCATTACATCAAGTGCCCTCCTGAATGCCCATTACCCAATTACCCCTCCCCCACCCACCTCCCCTCCAGTAACGCTCAGTTTATTTCCTGTAGTTCAGAGTTTCTTATGGTTTGCCTTCCTCTCTGTTCTTATTGTAATTTATTTGTCCTTCCCTTCCCCTATGTTCATCTGTTTTGTTTCTTAAATTCCATGAGTGAAATCATATGGTATTTGCCTTTCTCTGACTGATTTATTTCTCTTAGCATAACACCCTCTAAGTCCATCCACATCATTGCAAATGGCAAAATTTCATTCTTTTTGATGGCTGAGTAAAATTCCATTGTATATATATACCACATCTTTATCCATTCATCTGTTGATGGACATCTGGGCTCCTGCTATTGTAGACATTGCTGCTATAAATGTTGGGGTGCATGTGCCCCTTTGAATCACTATTTTTGTATACTTTGGATAAATACCTAGTAGTGCGATTGCTGGGTCATAGGGTAGTTGTATTTTTAACTTTTTGAGGAAACTCCATACTGTTTTCCAGAGTGGCTGCAGCAGTTTGCATTCCTACCAACAGTGTAAGAGGGTTCCCCTTTCTCTGCATGCTCGCCAACACCTATTGTTTCCTATGTTGTTAATTTTAACCATTTTGACTGGGGTGAGGTGGTATCTCTTTGTAATTTTGATTTGCATTTCCCTGATGATCAGTGACGTTGAGCATTTTTTCATGTGTCTTTTGGCCGTCTGAATGTCTTCTTTGGAAAAATCTCTATTCATGTCTTCTGTCCATTTTTTAACTGGATTTTTTATTTTTGGGGTGTTGAATTTGATAAGTTCTTTATATATTTTGGATACTAATCCTTTATCAGATATGTCATTTGCAAATATCTTCTCCCATTCTGTAGGTTGCCCTTTAGTTTTGTTGATTGCTGTGCAGAAGGTTTTTTTTAAAAAAAAGATTTATAGATTTATTTACTAGAGAGAGAGAATGAGCACATGGGGGGGGCGGAGTAGAACAAGAGGGAGAAGCAGACTCCCTGCTAAGCAGGGAGCCTGATGAGAGGCTTGATCCCAGGACCCCAAGATCATGACATGAGCCGGAGGCAGTTGCTTAACCAACTGAGCCACCCAGGCGCCCCAGAAGGTTTTTATTTTGATAAAGTGTAAGTAGTTTATTTTTGCTTTTATTTCCCTTGCCTGAGGAGACATGTCTAGTAATGAGTTGCTGTGGCTGATGTCAAAGAAGTTACTGCCTGTGTTCTCCTCTAGGACTTTGAAGGTTTCCTGTCTTATATTCAGGTCTTTAATCCATTTTTAATATTTTTCTGTCTGCTGTAAGAAAGTGGTCCAGTTTCATTCTTTTGCATGTTGCTGTCCACTTTTCCTAATACCATTTGTGGAGGAGACTGTCTTTTTTCCATTGGATATTCTTTCCTTCTTTGCTGAAGATTAATTGATTATATAGATGTGGGTTCATTTCTGGGTTTTCTTATGTGTTCCATTGATCCATGTGTCTGTTTTACACTGTCTTTATCACTACAGCTTTGTAATAATGCTTGAAATCTGGAACTGTGAGGCCTCCAGCTTTGCTTTTCTTTCTTTTTTTTTCTTTAAATTTTTTATTGTTATGTTAATCACCATACATTACATCATTAGTTTGTGATGTAGTGTTCCATGATTCATTGTTTGTGCATAACAGCCAGTGCTCCATGCAGAACGTGCCCTCTTTAATACCCATCACCAGGCTAACCCATCCCCCCACCGCCCTCCCCTCTAGAACCCTCAGTTTGTTTTTCAGAGTCCATCATCTCTCATGGTTTGTCTCCCCCTCTGATTTACCCCCCTTCATTCTTCGCCTCCTGCTATCTTCTTTTTTCTTTTTTCTTAACATATTGCATTATTTGTTTCAGAGGTACAGACCTGTGATTCAACAGTCTTGCACACTTCTCAGCGCTCACCATAGCACAAACCCTCCCCAATGTCTATCACTCAGCCACCCCATCCCTCCCACCCCCCACCACTCCAGCAACCCTCAGTTTGTTTCCTGAGGTTAAGAAGTCCTCATATCAGTGAGGTCATAAATACATGTCTTTCTCTGATTGACTTATTTCACTCAGCATAACACCCTCCAGTTCCAGCCACGTCATTGCAAATGGAGCCTTTTGATGGCTCCATAATATTCCATTATATATATATATATATATATATATATATATATATATATGTATATATATATATACAAATATATATACACACCACGTCTTCTTTATCCATTCATCTGTCGATGGACATCTTGGCTCTTTCCACAGTTTGGCTATCGTGGACATTGCTGCTATAAACATCAGGGTGCACACACCCCTTCGGATCCCTACATTTGATCTCTGGGGTAAATGCCCAGTAGTGCAATTGCTGGATCAAATGGTAGCTCTATTTTCAACTTTTTGAGGAACCTCCATACTTTTTTCCAGAGTGGTTGCACCAGCTTGCATTCCCACCAACAGTAGAGGGTTCCCCTTTCTGTGCATCTCCTCCAACATCTGTCGTTTCCTGACTTGTTAATTTAGGTATTCTGACTGGTGTGAGGTGGTATCTCACTGAGGTTTTGATTTGGATTTCCCTGATGCCAAGCGATGTTGAGCACTTTCTCATGAGTCTGTTGGCCATTTGGATGTCTTCTTTGGAAAAATGTCTGTCCATGACTTCTGCCTATTTCTTCATTGGATTATTTGTTCTTTGGGTGTTGAGTTTGATAAGTTCTTTATAGATTTTGGATACTAGCCCTTTATCTGATATGTCATTTGCAAATATCTTCTCCCATTCTATCGGTTGTCTTTTGTTTTTGTAGACTGTTTCCTTTGCTGTGCAGAAGCTTATTAACTTAATGAAATCCCAATAGTTCATTTTTGCCCTTCTTTCCCTTGCCTTTTGCGATGTTTCTAGGAAGAAGTTGCTGCGGCTGAGGTGGAAGAGGTTGCTGCCTGTGTTCTCCTTTAGGATGTTGATGGACTCCTGTCTCACATTTAGGTCTTTCAAACATTTTGAGTCTATTTTTGTGTGTGGTGTAAGGAAATGGTCGAGTTTCATTCTTCTGCATGTGGCTGTCCAATTTTCCCAACACCATTTGTTGAAGAGATTGTCTTTTTTCCATTGGACATCTTTCCTGCTTTGTCAAAGATTAGTTGACCATAGAGTTGAGGGTCCATTTCTGGATTCTCTCTTCTGTGCCACTGATCTATGTGTCGTTTTTGTGCCAGTACCATACTCTCTTGATGATGACAGCTTTGTAATAGAGCTGGAAGTCCGGAATTGTGATGCCACCAGCTTTGCTTTTCTTTTTTCAACATTCCTCTGGCTATTCGGGGTCTCTTCTGGTTCCATACAAATTGTAGGATTATTTGTTCCATTTCTTTGAAAAAAGTGGATGGTATTTTGATGGGGATTGCGTTGAATGTGTAGGTTGCTCTAGGTAGCATTGACATCTTCACAATATTTGTTCTTCTAATCCATGAGCATGGAACTTTTTTCCCTTTCTTTGTGTCTTCCTCAATTTCTTTCATGAGTATTTTATAGTTTTCTGAGTACAGATCCTTTGCTTCTTTGGTTAGATTTATTCCTAGGTATCTTATGGTTTTGACTGCAATAGAAATGGGATCAACTCCTTAATTTCTCTGTCTTCTGTCTTGTTGTTGGTGTATAGGAATGGCACTGATTTCTGTGCATTGATTTTATATCCTGCCACTTTGCTGAATTCCTGTATGAGTTCTAGCAGTTTTGGGGTGGAGTCTTTTGGGTTTTCCACATAAAATATCCTATCATCTGCAAAGAGTGACAGTTTGACTTCCTCTTTGACAATTTGGATGCCTTTGATTTCTTTTTGTTGTCTGATTGCTGTGGCTAGGACTTCTAATATTATGTTGAATAGCAGTGGTGATAGTGGACATCCCTGCCATGTTCCTGACCTTAAGGGGAAAGCTCTCAGTTTTTCCCTATTGAGAATGATATTCGCTGTAGGTTTTTCATAGATGGCTTTTATGATATTGAGGTGTGTACCCTCTATCCCTATACTCTGAAGAGTTTTGATCAAGAAAGGATGCTGTACTTTGTCAAATGCTTTTTCTGCACCTATTGAGAGGATCATATGATTCTTGTTCTTTCTTTTGTTAATATATTGTATCACCTTGATTGATTTGCAGATGTTGAACCAACCTTGCAGCCTGGGAATAAATCCCACTTGGTCTTGGTGAATAATCCTTTTAATGTACTGTTGGATCCTATGAGCTAGTATTTTGGTGAGAATTTTTGCATCCATGTTCATCCAGGATATTGGTCTGTAATTCTCCTTTTTGATGGGGTCTTTGTCTGGTTTTGGGATCAAGGTAATTGTGGCTTCATAAAACGAGTTTGGAAGTTTTCCTTCCATTTCTATTTTTGAGAACAGTTTCAGGAGAATAGGTATTAATTCTTCTTTAAATGTTTGGTAGAATTCCCCTGGGAAGCCCTCTGGCCCTGGACTCTTGTTTTTTGGGAGATTTTTGATGACTGCTTCAATTTCCTTAGTAACCAGTAATGAAATGGGTCTGTTCCAACATAGGTCTGTTCAGGTTTTTTATTTCTTCCTGATTCAGTTTTGGTAGTTGATACATCTCTGGGAATGCATCCATTTCTTCCAGGTTATCTAATTTGCTGGCATAGCTAATGTCCATATTGAGTAGGTCCCTGGCGGACTGTACTACCTCTTGTTCTTTTTGTTGAGGTGATTTTTTCCATCTTGTAATTTTGTCCAGAGTAGAATAGATGAATGAGAGAACAAAATGCTAACAGGGTAATAACATCCCCATAAAATATACTCTAAATAAATCAGAAAAGACCTGAAACCAGGGGAAAAGAAAGGGAAAGAGAAAAAAGAAAGAGAAAAAAAAAAGAAAAAGAAAAAGATAAAAACAAATGAAAACAGAACAAAACAAAAAAAGCAGAATATGATCAAATACATTCAGGCTGGTGCATAGATCAGTGCCACACACTAGATTTTGGGTGTATTTTGGTCTGTTAGAAGAAAGTGTCTCCCAAAATTTTAAGGAAAGAAAGACTTATATATGTACAAAATAAGGGTTGATATGATGAAGGGATATAATATGACTATAAAGATGAAAATTATAAAAAATTTTATAAAAGGAATTGATAAGTTGTTTGAAAAAAGAAAGAAGAGTATTTAAAAAAAAAGAAAGAAAGAAAGAAAGGGAGAGAATGTGATCAGGCAGGAGACTAGAACAAAGCCATACACTAGAGATTTAGGGTATATTTTGATCTGTTAGAAGAAACTGTATCTCAAAATTTTCAAGGGAGAACAACTTATATATATATATGCCAAAAATAAGGGTAACTACTCTGAAGGGATAAAGTATGACTCTAAAAATGAAAAATAAAAACTATTTTTTTAAAAAAGGGATTGATAAGATGTTGGTTGAAAAAGGGAAAAAGAAAAATAAAAAAAAAAGCTAAAAATATTAACTTTGAAAAACTAATGAATCATGGTAAAAAAGCCATGAATTCTATGTGCGGTATTCCCCTAGCGCTGGAGTTCTGCCGTTCCAATCGATCGGTAAACTTGGTTTTGGCTGGCTATTTGTGCTGATCTTCTGGGGGAGGGACCTGTTGCCGTGGTTCCCAAATGTCTTTGCCGGAGGTGGAATTGCCCCACCCTTGCCCGTCTGGGCTAAGTAATCTGCTTGGGTTTGCTCTCGGGAGCTTTTGTTCTCTGCAAGTATTTGGTACAGCTTTGGAGGACAAGAGTGAAAATGGCGGCCTCCTAATCTCCGCCCCTGAGGAGCCAAGAACTCGGGGCCTTGCTCCTCAGTGCATCCCCAGAGAAAAGCAATCACTCCTGTCTCCCCGGTCTCCGGCCGCACTCTGTGCTCACCTGGCCTGTGACCCAGCGTTTCTATCTCTGGCACCCAACTCGGTGTGGAGTCTCCAAACCCAGCAGATCCCTGCGGTGCGCTCCCGCGCTGCTCTTCCCGGGGGAGGAAGGGGAGTCTCCCCGGATCTGCCGCTTGTTGGGTCCCTGCTGGAGGAGCAGTGGCCCCACTGGGCCAGAAATCACAGTTTATGGCAACCCCGAGCTGAGAGCCCGCGCCTCGGCTCCCTCTCTGCAGTCGGCTTTCCCACTCTGATACCTGGGAGCTCTGCCGCACTCAGGCACCCCCGGTCTTCCTGTGACCCCGAGGATCCTGAGACCACACTGTCCTGCGAGGGTTCCACCCCCAGCTTAGCCACTGGAGCGACGTCCCTCAGCGAAGCCGACTTCTAAAAGTTCCGATTTTGTGCTCCGCGACTCTATCACATGCCGGTAGCGGCTGACGGAGGCCCCCTCCCCCGCCATCTATCCTCTTGAATATGGCCTCGGAGTCACTTCTCCTCACGTCCTACCTTGCAGAAAGTGGTCGCTTTTCTGTTCAGAGAGTTGTTGCTATTCTCTTCGATCTCCTGTTGAGTTCATAGGTGTTCAGAATGGTTTGATCCCTATCCAGCTGAATTCCTGAAACCAGAGGAAATCCAGGTCTCCTGCTCCTCTGCTATCTTGCTTCACCCAGCCAGATTTGCTTTTCTTTTTCAAGATTGCTTTGGCTATTGGGGGTCTTTTGTGGTTCCATACAGATTTTAGAATTGTTTGTTCTAACCTTCCCAATTTTTCAATTAAGTCATAGTCTTTTCAGGGTCCATTTTCCGGGGCTTTTTATATAATATGTACTTTTAAAAGATTTAATATATTTTTGCCTGGGATAGGAGTTGCAAATATTTTTTTCAGTTTGTTACTTGTGACTTTACTCCTGGTAAGTTTTACCCATGAATAAGGTCTTAAAATTCTTTACGTAGTTAATTTTATCAATCTTTTATGGTTATTGGATATTGACTCATTATTAGGCTTCTAATATACAAGATATGCAGAAAAGAGTTAATATAGCAGTCCCGAGACTGCTATCCTTAGGAAGACGTATTTGCAAATTTGATTCTTGGTAGTGTTTGGGAACTTGGCTGGTTAACATTTCCTTATACTTCTATATATTCCTTATACTTATGTAAACTTTGCCTAAACTATTCCTATAAGCAGTGTAGTCTATGCTGAATACCCACTTTCCTTTTGGGAGTCTGGAATCCTGGTATGTACCTACATGACCAAATCCCAATAAAAATCTTCGTTGCTGAGTTTCTGATGAGTTTCCCTTGGGAGATAACATGTCACGTGTCTTGTCATAATTCATTGCTGGAGGAGTTAAGCATGTCTTGTATGTTTCCCCCAAGAAGCTTGTGTCTGATTTCTTCTGGATTTCACCCCAGGTGCTTTTTCCCTTCACTCATTTTGTTTTATATCCTTTTGCTGTAATAAATCATAGCTCTGAGTACAGCTATATGAGTCCTAGAAAATCATCAATGAAGAATTTACCTGTGGTTTCTTCAGCGACTTCTAAAGTTTCTGTTTTTAGATACTGGGATAACATTTAATTCATAAATAAGAATTTATGCATTTATGATGGTGAATCCATCTAACCAAGAATGTTGAAAGTTTTCCTAATATAGGTTTTACATATTTCTTAAATTTGTTCTTAGTTATTTCATCGTTTTGTTTCTATTATGACTGGCATCTTTTTTTAATTATTGTTTGTATGTAACAAAGCTGATGATTTCTATATATTTCCCTCCATCATTTTATTGAATCATGTTGCTATTTGTAGGAGTTTTTCATTTGATTTTCTTGGATTTTCAAGGTATACAATCACAGCACCTATAAATAATAATAGTTTCTAATTGTACTATTTATTTATTTATTTATTTATTATTTATTTAATTTTTAGATATTTTATTTATTTATTTGACAGAGAGGCTGAGAGCAGAAACACAAGCAGGGGCAGCGGGAGAGGGAGAAGCAGGCTTCCCGACAAGCAGAGCCCAATGCGGGGCTCAATCCCAGGACCCCGGGATCCTGACCTGAGCCAAAGGCAGATGCCTAACGACTGAGCCACCCAGGCATCCCTGTACTCTTTATTTTTATATCCTACGTAATTGCACTATTAGGTCCTTTGGTATAATGTTAAATAATAGTGATAGCAGTGGGTGTCCTGTTTTTGTTTTGACTCTAGTGGGGATGCCTTTAATATTTCCACCAGTAAACGTGATGCTAACTTTTGGCTGGGATAGATATATTTTATCATATTTAGTAATACTCATCTATTTCTATTTTGTTGAGTTTTTTTTTTTTCAGTTCTTGGATTTCCATTTTGTTTGTTTGTTTATCTATTTTGAGATTTTCCATTTCTCTGCTGAGAAATTTGAAACATGGCTTGCTTTACTTTGTTGAAGATAGATACATTAGCAGCTTAAAAATTTTTAGTCTGGTCCAAAATAAAGGCTCATCTAAGTGTGAACTAAGTTCATCTTCTTTTCTTTTCAAAAGAATTTTTTTGGTTCTTTATATGCTAGGTAATCTTGGATTATTTCTTGGGCATTATGAACATTAAATTGTGGAGATTCTAGATTCTATTAATTTTCCCTGATGAGCATAGTTTCCTTTGTTTACTGTAAACTTTCTCTTGTGTGGTAGCTTCAGTGTCTATTCTGATATTTTGTTTTTAGCCAGGTTGTTTTGAATCTGTTCTGAGCATGTCTGAGCAGGGGTTAGTCAGAGCTGTGTGTAGACAGTTTGGGGACTCCTCTTTAGCTCTTATTCTTTGGGATTCTCTCATTCTTTCAGCATTCATGGCTTCCTGGTTTTTTTTCTTAGTTTCTCAGGCCAGAAGGAGTTTTTCCATGCAAGGACCCTACTCTACTCCTGTACTCACTGCTTAGCCTGCACTTAGCTCCAGGTAAAAGCCCCAATATAGGAACTTACATAATCTCCTTGTCTTTCTACTTTCAAACTAGCATGAATGGGCTACCAGAGTCTGTCTTTATCTGTTCATTCTCCAAGACCTTCAGATGATTGCTGTTCATATTTTGTCCAAATCTTTTTAAGTGTTCGGTAGGGCACTGGGAGTGTTGGTCATCCTGTAGGATCTTAGCAAGTCATACCCAGAAGTGAAACCTCTCACATTCATTAAATGTTGTTTTAAATAAAAAATGTTGGTGAATTTTGTCAAATGCCTTTTCAGAATTTATGGACATGATTGTGTTTTTTGTCATTAACTTTACCTACATGATAAATTGTTAATGGATTTCCTGATTTGAGCCATCCTTGTATTCCTGGAGTACAACCCACTTAGTGTTTTAATGGTCTGCCGATTCTTGTTGTTTATATTTTATTTAGGATTTTTGTTTTGATATGCATAAGTGAGACTGGCCTATAGTTTTCTTATTAGTACGATCTTTGTTAGGTTTGAAATCAATAATATCCTTATTTCATTGAAGGAATTTGAATATTTTCCTTCTTTTCTTTAACTGTTTTATTAGAAAAGTTTAGTATTAGAGGGCACCTGGGTGGCTCAGATGATTAAGCGTCTGCCTTTGGCTCAGGTCATGATCCCAGGGTCCTGGAATCGAGTCCCGCGTCAGGCTCCCTGCTCCTTGGGAGCCTGCTTCTCCCTCTGCTTCTCTCTCTCTCTGTCTCTCATGAATAAATAAAATCTAAAAAAAAAAAAAGAAAAAAGAAAAGTTTAGTATTAGAATTATCTAATCTTAAAGTTTGGTAGAATTCTCTATGGATGGGGAGCCTGAGTGGCTCAGTCAGTTAAGCATCTGCCTTCAGCTTAGGTCATGATCCCCAGGTCCTGGGATCGAGGCCCACATCGGGCTCCCTGCTCAGTGAGGAGCCTGCTTCTCCCTCTCCCTCTGCCTGCTGCTTTCCCTGCTTGTGCTCTCTCTCTGTGTCAAATAAATAAAATCTTAAGAAAAAAAAAAAGAATTCTCTATGGAACTGTCTGGGTCTAGTTTTTTAGGGATAGCTCCTTGACAAATTTGTTTTATAAAGAATGGTCTGGGGGCACCTGGGTGGCTCAGTTGTTAAGCATCTGCCTTTGCTCAGTTCATGGTCCCAGGGTCCTGGAATCGAGCCCTGCATTGGGCTCCCTGCTTGGTGGGAAGCCTGCTTCTCCCTCTCCCGCTGCCTGCTGCTTGTGTTCCCTCTCTTGCTGTCTCTCTTTGTAAAATAAATAAAGAAAATCTTTAAAAAAAAGAATGGTCTGTTTGTATTTTATCTGGAGATCAGTCTGTTTAGATTTTCTATTTTGTCTGGGGTCTTTTTGGTGAATTATATTATCTTATACAGTTATCCAGTTCATCTGGATTTTCAAATTTATTTGTAAATAACTTATCTAAATAGACTCTTTTATGATTTAAAAAAATATTCTCTGTTTTTGTGGTTAAGTTCCTTTATCATGTCTTCACATATATTTGTAGTTTGGCTTATCTATTTTACATAACAAACCATTCTTAAAACCAGTAACTTAAAAAACAACCATTATATTTGCCTATAATTTCATGGAACAGGAACTTGCACTGGTCTTACCTAGGCAGTTCCATACCAGGTGGTATTGTCTGGAGCCACTACAATAGCAGTTTTCTCACTGTACTTGCAGCCTCTATCAACAGTGTCCTTGCTTCCCCCTCGGCCTCCTCCTATTGTTGATTCAAAATCCAATCCAAGTTAAACATTCTAGGTTTCTACTTACACCAACATCCTACTTCTAAGGTTATCTCTTTCTGTGTAACATTTCAAAACTCCGTGGCTTACAGCAACCATACTATGATTTGCTCACAATTGTGTGGATTAGGAATTCAAGGAGAGTGATGCTAGGTTTTTCTTCTCCAAATGTTTTATTTATTTTTTATTTTTTTAGATTTTTTAAAAAATTTATTCATTTGAGAGAGAGACAGAGACAGAGACAGAGCACAAGCAGGGGGAGAAGCAGAGGCAGAGAGAGAAGCAGGCTCCCTGCTCAGCAAGGAGCCTGATGTGGGGTTTGATCCCAGGACCCTGAGATCATGACCTGAGCTGAAGGCAGACGCTTAACTGACTGAGCCACACAGGCACCCCGTCCAGATGGTTTTACAAGGGGTTATTTATGAAGCTGTGTTCAGCTGGGTGTTTGGCAGCATCTGAAACATATAGATTTAAGTCTCTCTTCCAACAGGGTCATCAGACTTCTCACACAGAGATCAAAAGGGAGAATTCCAATAATTGCAGGTGGAAGTTGTAGATCTCTTACGGCCTAACTTTGAAAATTATGAAGCAACATCTACCACATTCTGCTTGTCAAAACAAGTCATAGGGCCAGCTCAGATTCAGAGTGAGGGGAATGAGATAAAATAAAAATTAGAGAGGGAAGGGGAAATAAAAGCACCTCAGTGAGAGGAGTGACAAAGAATTTGTGGCCATCTGTAATCTACCACAATGTGCTTTCTGCCAAATTTATTTGATTTTACTGAGAACCAGCTTTTAGATTTATTTATTGGTTCTGTTCTTTTTTTTCTGTTTTTCTAACTCATTTATTTTTGCCTTTATCTTGATTAATTCCTTTTTTTCTATTTACCTTTGAATTATTTTATTGTTCCTTTTCTATCTTTTTAATCAAGATATCTTATTGTTCTCAGACTTTCTTACTAATGTAAGTATTTAGAACTAATGAACTTTACTATTCCATAGGTTATAATATTCGTTTTCTAGAAACATTGTAATTTTGTTATTTATTTCCTCTTGACCCAAGGAATTTCCAGTTAGATCTTCTGTTTGCTGCTTTTGTTATTTACCTCCTTTTTTTTCTTTCCTGTGAGTTATCAAGCTGATATCTGTAGTATTTCTTCTTTTTGTTTTTAGTGCTCTAATTTTTAGTCATTTTTTTTTTACTATTTCTCGGGCATTTATATAGAAGGTTTACCCTATTTTTAGGGCAGAGAGTTTACTGTATCAAATCAGATTTATCTTAAATCTTACTTGGTTCTTCATTCTTTTTTTTTTTTTTTTGTCTATTTTATTTGTCAAGGACTGTGAGAAGCAAATTAAAGTCTTCCACTACTATTGTTTCTGTCTTTTCCTTTATCTCTTGCAATTTATACATCATGATCATTGCTGGTGTTATTTTTTGCAAAGATATTAGTAACTATTATGTCTTCATTGTGTGTTAGATCTTTTACCACTAGAAAGTATTTTTCCTTGTCTAATTTAATCGTTTATGCCTGAAATCTACCTTGTCTAATATCAAGATCATGATTCCAGATATATCTTTACTCAGTTTTTATTTTCTACCTTTCTGAATTACTTTCCTCTGGATATGCCTCATAAATGCAGCATGGAATTAAATTTTGTGTTGTGAGTTAATATGAGCATCTTTTTCTTTGAAACCTTTTGATCTTTATTGATATATGTTTGGTCTTAGTGCAGTCATGTTATTTTGTTGTTGTCATCTTTCAAAAGTCCTCCCTGCCCTGTTTCTTTAGATAGCATCTATTAGTTCCTAATTGTGAACAGTGGAAAACCAGTATGCATCTTCTTCTCTGTTTTTCCTTAAGTTTTAGACAATAATGTTCTTTTTTGTAGTGTTTTAAAAAAATCTTAATGTGCTTATACTTCTGTACTACTTGGTATTTCATCATTAAATTATATGCTCTTGAGTACTAGCCAATGTATGCTTCAATTCTCAGTCCTCACCCCTTTCCTCATTTTTGTAAATTGTATAATTTCTACTTTGTCAGGATATATAACATTTTTATTCTGTTTTGCCACCCCTTTTCCCTCATTTGTTTTAGTTTTTGTTCTGTAGTTAAATAGAGTTGAATCTTGAACAATGCCAGGATTAGGCCCGCTGACCACCCACAGAGTTGAAAATCCACATATAAATTTTGACACCCTCACAACTTAACTACTAAGAGCCTTCTGTTGACTGGAAGGCTTACAGATAACATAAACAGTCGATTAACACATATTTTGTATGTTATATGTATTACATACTATATTATTGCAATGAAGTAAGCTAGAGAAAAGAAAACAATTGAGAAAATCATAAGGACTAGAAAGTACATTTACAACACTATGCTGTATTTATTGGGAAAAAAAATTACACATAAGAGGACGCATGCAGTTAAAACCTATGTTGTTCAAGGGTCAACTGTATAGTCAGTGGTTACTACCTGTCCTTTTGTCAATGCCTCTGCGATTATTTGCTTCAGTGGTTAGCTGAAATTTGTCTTCTAGCTGCCTTTCACAAATAGGGCTCATAGGCTCAATATTTCCTTCATGCCCTGGCACACTTGCACATTTATATTGCTGTCTTTCATTTTTCCTGTACTTCCTGGTTCCTCCAGGAAGACAAGAAACCTAGTCCTGCAAGTTAAAGTGAACCTAGGAAGCATATGATACACACCATGATCTGCCACCACTGGCTTCGTTAATAGTCCCCAGAGCTCTTATTTTGCCTTGTCTGTCCAATCTCAGCTGCTTTTGACATTTCTCACACATATTTTAGAATCTATGGATTACACCTCTTCAGAAGGTAGGGAGGAGGAAAAGAAGACACTTCTTTTAAGAACATTTTCTGGAAGTAAGAAACTGTACCCATCACTTTCCTCACACTCTGTTAGTTGGAATCTACCTCACTGTGAGTGGAAGTTGGAAGCACAGTCATTTCATGCAGCCCTGTGCCTAACCACAGATCCTATAATTGGAGGAAGAAAGGATAAAATGATAATGGGGACAAGTTACATTTAGCAGTTTCTGCCATATTCCCGGTCTTATTAAACAGAAGGAGTATTATTGCCTAAAGGACACATATTTAAACAATGAGGAATAACATGTATAACATTGGTAAGGATTAAAGGATAGATGTGAAATTTCTCAAGCCAGAATATGAAATATTCCTTCTTTCTAACATTTATCTGAATTGAGAAGAGCTGTAGTTATCCAGAAAATTTTCCTTGAGGCTCTCTAAATTTTTTAGGTTTTTGTTCAATTTCCTTTTATTGGAAATAAATGTAGCCAGACATTATTACCCAACTTTAGCTAAATATATAAAGATGCTGACTTGTGTAGCTTGATTATATTGTGTAGATTGTGAGATTCTCTGTTACATGCAAATGTTCTTTGGAGGATTAACACTTTGGCCATTAATAAGTATTACAATTTATCAGAATTGAGTGAAGTGTTTCTGAGGGATGGAGAGTGATCTGGAACATGGGATCCTGCCTGGATTTCTCTGCATTAAGATGTCCTAAGTACCTTTGAAGGCTCTGGTTTCTGGGAGTGGGTGCCATGTGGCAACAGAAAATTGAAAATTAAGGAAATGTGAAGCCAAAGATAACCTTGAAACACTTTGCCCTTTGGAAATACCTAGATTGTCTGACATTCATACTGAGTAGATCCTTCCTTATACTTTCTATTTGTTTGGTATATTTGATTATAGTAAATAACATCAGAGGACCTACACCCTTATTGTTGTGAATGGCAAGATTTCATTATTCTTATGGCTAAGTAATATTCCATTGTATATATCTACCTCATCTTATTTATCCATGTATTGAACATGTGGGTTGTCCATGTATTGGACTTTGGACACGTGGGTTGCTTCCATATCTTGGCTATTGCAAATAATGCTGCAATAAACACAATGGGGGAATATATCTTTTTGAATTAGTGTTTTTATTTTCTTTGGGCAAATACCCAGCAGTGGAATTATTGGATTATATGGTATTTCTATTTTTAATTTTTTGAGGAACTTCCATATTGTTTTCCATAGTGGCTGCACCAATTTGCATCTCCACCAACAGTGCCCAAGGGTTCCCTTTCCCCCACATCTTTGCCAACATTTGTTATTTCTTGCCTTTTTGATACTAGCCATTCTGACTGGTGGAAGGTGATGGCTCATTGTGATTTTGATGTACATTCCCTGATGATTAGTGATGCTGGGAATTTTTTTATGTATCTATTGGCCACTTGTATATCTTTGGACAAATGTCTATTAAGATCCTTCCCCATTTTTTAATCAGAGTATTTGTTTGGCATTGAGTAGTATGAATTTTTTATATATTTTGGGTATTTATGTAATTTGCAAATATCTTTTTCCCATTCAATATGTTGCCTTTCTGTTTGGTTGATGATTTTATTCACTGTGCAAAAGCTTTTTAGTTTGATGTAGTCCCAATAGCTTGTTTTTGCTTTGTTTCCCCTTGCCTGAGAAGACATCTAGAAAATTGTTGCTAAGGCCAGCATCTAAGAGATTACTGCCTATGTTTTCTTTCAGGATTTTCGTGGTTTCAGGTCTTGAATTTAGGTCATTAATCCATTTTGAGTTTATTTTTGTGTATGGTGTAAGAAAGTGGTTCAGTTTAATTCTTTTGCATGTAGCTGTCCAATTTTCTCAACACCATTTATTGAAGAAACTGTCTTTATACCATTGTATATTTTAACTGTTTGGATCTTGACAAATAACATTTCCAAAATGGCACCAAATAAAAATATGTGTTTGTATTTTTCCCCTCTAAACTTTCATATTCAAACAAACTTGACTAAAACAGTTAATTTTATTTCCCATGTAATAAATTGTTTGGAAATATAAAATTAAGATATATCTGTGAGTATGTATATATGTATTTTATAGGCATGGAGACACTTGACCCAATTGCAAAAAAAAAAAATAGGGATTAAATCCATTCATTTTGGAGATAAAAGAATAATATGGAGAGTTTTGCTGATGTAAGCACAGGCTAATGTTATTACTGCCTAAATATAGCTATGCTGAGCCATCCTGATATTATTCAGGTGTCAACATTTCTATAATGGCCTTATGTTGTTTGAAGAATTTACTGTAATTTGTAGTTTGGAATAAAAGCATGCTATTGTTTTTGAACTTCAACTGAGAACATTAACATAACAGGAAGAAAAATAGCACGTTTTAGATTTCCAGTAACATTGTTCAGCTTTTTATTTACTTAAAAAATTTCTATGTAACTATCTAAATCTTTTTTTTTTTTAAGATTATTTATTTATTTATTTGACAGAGAGAGAGCACAAGTAGGCAAAGTAGCAGGCAGAGGGAGAGGGAGAAGCAGGCTCCCCATGGAGCAAGGAGCCCCATGCGGGACTTGATCCCAGGACCCTGGGATCATGACCCGAGGTGAAGGCAGTTGCTTAACCAACTGAGCCACCCAGGCGCCCCACTATCTAGATATTTTTAAAGAAATTTAAGAAAACAGTGTAATTATTATACATCTTCAAAAATTTATATGTATCTAGTGTTTATAGTTAATCAAATACTCTTCCTATATATTTTTCCAGTTTTACAAATAAATTTCAGAAATCCACAGACCAGACTTTCATTTAGTGTGTCTAATTTGCATTATTCCTTTTTCTGTGTATTTATTCTTTTCCTTATCTGACTTTCTCTATTAACACCATTCATAAAATTAGGAAAACCGCAAGCATTTATTATATGCCAAGTCTTTGGAATACATTATCTTCTTGGATTACCCCAAGATCCCTTTTGGGTAGCTGTGAGGCTTTAAGTTTGAATAACTTATTTCAGGCTACTCTCCCTTTCTACTATCACTTGGCTACTTACCTTTGTGTACCCAGGATTTCTCTTGGAAACACATATTCTAATTTCTGTCCAAGATAAAAGTGGTTGTTATCAGGGGACCAACTGTAAAGTAGCCGAATTTTATCCTTTTTGACTTTTTGTCATGATTCTTTTCCTTATACTAGGCATTCACTGTTCTGTTTTGAAAATTCTTTCTGAAAACTTTCATTCACATGGACATTTAAATAACACTGTAGCTTAATTTATGACTTTTCTCAGAGGTATTGTCATTTTCATGTTTTCTGCAGAAAGATAATTGGAAGGTAAAGCTGACTCTCATGGCTCCAACTGTCTAGCTATTAGGAAGTCCTTTACTCATACCTCATCAAATTGCCACAAAATTTGTTAGGCCTAATCCAAATGGATTTCTTTAATATATCATTTAGTTCTTTGTAAGATAAAAAGAATAACAATTGTTCTATTTCTTAACATTCTATTTTAAATTATTTTTTAGATTTTTTTTGTTGTAATGCAGCATACAAATGGCAGAAATTAACCAATAGAATATTGTGATTCTGAAAGACATTGCATTTTTTTTAAGATTTTATTTATTTGTTTAAGAGAGAGAGAGAGAGCACAAGCAGGGGCAGTGGCAGAGGGAGAGGGAGAAGCAGGCTCCCCACTGAGCAGAAAGCCCCATGTGGGGCTTGATCCCAGAATCCTGGGATCACAGCCTGAGCTGAAGGCAGACAGTTAACTGACTGAGCCACCCAGGAGCCCCAAGACATTGCATTTTTATTTAATTTTATATTTTTAGTTGTTAAAGATAGGATGTTAGAAAAAAATTCAAAAGCATGATCTTTTTCTGGTAAAAGTTTGATCCAGGATAATTTGTTTTATCATGACTTTCATCTCTTTACTTTTCATACATAATGTATTCCTGAAAACATGTTTGAAAGTTATTGCCTGAAAGTAAAATGGTAAAGCGGTATAAGGGACTCTAGAGACCTATAAAATGTTATAGAATTCCTAAATATGATAATGTAGTTTCTGCTTCCCTTTACCTTGGCAATCCACTTGGCAGGATTAGAATCTTCCCAGGCTCTGGAGCCTGGGTTAGCCTTCCTAATGGTATAACTTTTTTTTTTTTTTTAAGAAAATGTAAAGGCATGATTTCAACAAATATAAATGAACACATCAAAGATATCATTTAACTTATTAATTAATGAGGAAACCAGTAAGGTGTTACAACCATTTCAAAGCAATAGATAAATATATAATCAGGAATTATATTATTATTATATTGCTGAAAGGAATTTACAAATACATGCAAAACTGATCAGTGTCTAAAGGGCAATAATCGATTATATTCCACCAGAAAAAATTCATTTGAATTTCAATGGGAAAGAATCATTTGTGTTAGTTTAAGTTTTCTAAAAAATACAAATTTAAAATAGCCTGAAGACAATGAGAGATGCAAACCCCTATAGAACTGGATAATCCAAAATGGTGTATTGGACAGGACACCCAGTGATATTTTTTTTTGTCTACTTTAAAGTATTTAATAATTTTTCATGGTAGTCCTTCTCCCTTATAGTCATAATAATCTCAAAGAAATTATTCTTGGTATAAAAATTGCTGGTGCAGCTTATATAGGTGAAACAAAGTTGTTAATTAAACATCTAGCTCACCTTCAATTTCTTTTGCAAATTTGTGCCATTCAGTGTTGAACATCCATGAAGGTTAAAAATTCCATTTGAAAATTTTTGTAAGGAATCTTGGAATGTACTTTTATAAGCCTCTATTATTTGCTATCTGGAGGCTAGGAAACCAAGCCTAAGAAAGTAACTCTACCAGATTTCACTGATACTTCTATAAATTTGGATGAGTTCCTCTTGAAGTTCCCCAAATTTGCTAAAGTTCTTGGCCTTTCAGTAAGTGACTTCCTCACAACCTACCTGTAAAGCTTGAACCTGTAAGCCAGGTACCAGGCCCGTATTACCAGGTAGTTTTTGTAGATTTTGGATCTGTAAGTGAACTTTAGTTCTATAGAAATGTCTTGTCAATGAGAATTATTCTCAAATATGACAGTCCACATAGGGGCTTGATTGCTCAAATGATTAGCCCAGTTTTATCCTAATAATAAGGAGAATAGAGTTTTATTGGACACATGAAGATAACAATAATGCCATTAAGAGTAGGATGACTCAGTTTCTGAATTTGGGAGTCAGAGGATGCTCAATAAAAATCAGATATTTCAAAATATTTTCACTTAACAAAAGTACTATTTACTAAATTGTGTGATATTGACAGCTTAAGAAAGACAAGGTTTTTTAATATCAGAAAAATAAATTACAATATTATCAATATTCTAAACAGATAACTACTCAGTTTTCCTTCATCAGTTTATTCATTCCTGTGTTCCTCTGCATCTTGAGTTAGCAGTCTGCTTTTGCAAAGCTGTTTGCTTCTGAATTATAAAGAATCCTAGAAATCCTGATTCAATCCTATCATCTCAGAATATTATAACTAAGAATCTTTTTTTTTTTAAAGTGTCAAAAATTTCCAGTGAATGGTACATTTCTTGTCCATGAGGTTCTGGGACTGTCCTTTTTGGTTTAGGATACAAACGGTGCCTTATAGCCTATAGCATTGCCTTCTGAAAAGCATCACATTAAAACAAAAACTATGTAGATGACAGATACTTAGTGGTTGTGGGTAATTTATTTTTGTAACCAATAATGTCAGAATGGAGAAAGGTAAAATTCTCTATTGGAACCTATAAGAATTTCAGTTCAGAGTTTTGATCTGTATTTGCCCTGAGATTAAAAACATATTGTGTATAGCAAAGGCACTGATAAATCTCCAGGAGATTCTGGAGATTTTTGTTCAATGTGTTAGTATTATAATTATTTCAATCATCTCTGTTTCTGTAAGGTAAAAGACAAAAAAAATTGTGATTTTTTCAGGGTTCTCTGGGAATTCTCAAAGATAGTTTTAGATGGGTAAAAGATAAACTGAAAATTTTATTTTTTCTATATTTAGGATCTAATTTTGGGAAAGCGAAATCAAAACAGTTGCCAGAGGAGATTTGGGCACTTGATTAATATAGTTTCAAAGGTACCTAAGAAACCATACTTGGTTACCTTTTTAGTTGAAAGGGACAAAATAAAATTTACTTTGCATGTTTTGTCCATCATTATGCTTTCTCATATTCTAGACCAAACTGACCCTTGCTTTAGTTATCCCTAGTTCTCTCTCATGGGTTCTGCCAGTTCAAACCACTTTTATAATAACATTAAGATGTTATTTATAACATGCTGTGTGGTTATCATTCTTTTCTTCAATGAATCAATAACTATTTTTAAAAATTTATTCAATTTTCAACATAGTAAATACCAATAATTCTACCCAGGTAAACAGAAACTCTGGAGTCCTTAGTAAGGCTGAGAGTCCTTTGGTTTGGAGACCAAAAAACCTGGAAACTGCTTTCAGGTGCTTTCAAACAGAACTACTCTTTTTCCTTGAAAAACAAAAGTGTACACACAGTTGTATTTCTCTGTCACAGTTGTTCCTAGTATAGTCTTCTTACTCATATCAATTATAGTTTTCACCTAAGTAACTAACTTATACGTCATAGAGAAAACTGAAGGATGGGAAGTTTAGAGCTGTCTAAAATATACAAGCAATTTAGTAGATATGCAAAACTCATGCTGCACATAATACAACTTTTTACTGCCACATACCTCCCCCCCTTTTAATCTCCCATGTTGTTAATGATTACATTAATATTTCTAGCAAAAACAAGTAACAAGGTCAGTAATTGAATTCACATTGATGGGTTTCATTTTGATCCATTAGCCAATTTGGAAAAAAGCCATATGACTCATAGGGATTAAATGTAAAACCTTTCCATATATATACAATGGAATAGTATTCAGCCATCAAAAAGGAATGAAATCTTGTCATTTGCAATGATGTGTATAGAACTAGGGGGTATTATGCTAAGTGAAATAAGTCAGTCAGAGAAAGACAAATACCCTATGATTTCACTCATGTGGAATTTAAGAAACAGAACAGATGAACATAGGGGAAGGAAAGGAAAAAGAAAATAACATAAATACAGACAGAGAGGCAAACCATGAAAAACTAGTCTCTTAATTCTAGGAAACAAACTGAGGATTGCTGGAGGGGAGGTGGGTGGTGGGTGGAGTAATTGGCTGAAGGGCATTAAGGAGGGCACTTGATGTAATGAGCACTGGGTGTTGTATGCAACTGAGGAATCACGAAATTCTACCCCTGAAACTAATAATACATTAGATCTTAACTAACTTGAATTTAAATTAAAAAAAAAGGAAAACCTTTTCTTGCAGCATATACTATTTTTTAACACAATGGCTCTAAAACTCCAAACAGATGTCAAACGCAAACTACAATTTCCAGGACACTCATTTTAATTAAGACTATCACATAGACTTATCTCTTACATTTTTAAAAATAATTTATATAGTTATTGAAATGTATATCCTTTAACCATTGGGCAGGAAAACTGAAAACACAGCTGTGAGAATTATACTCCACAGTAAATACTTTTGTACTTGTACTGAATTCTCATGTCACTGAGAACCTTAACCTAGTCTAAGACAGTTGAGATAACTTACAACTCTCACTTTTTGGGGAACATTTTTTGGTACTTCAGTCAGGGGCTGAGGGAATTTTATTCTAAAATTAGGGCTAGAATTTAAACTTCCAACACTCCCATCCCCAGGTAACACAATTAAGAATATTCAGAAACCCTGATACCTCTTAGATCTTCAACATTTCAGAGTTAGGCCTGATAAGTCACATTTGAAAAATAATGACTAATATAGAAATTAATGGTCTATACTGATCTTTAGGTTTTATATTTACAGTATTGTCCAGGAAAAATTAAATGAAAAATGTTATACCAATTATTTTCCAAGGTCTATTTGAGATGTCTGCTTATTAAGACTTATAGCTATCCAAAGGTAAACGATTGCCCTCTAAGATTATACTACTTCTTGTAGAGCTAATAGTAAAGTACATCAACCCAAATCTTATGAAAGCAGCACATCCTTAGCAGTAATTAATATGTAACAAGTATCAACATTAGTGATTTGAATATAAAAATTTATTTTTAAGTCAAAATATGTAACAAATAAAACCTACAGAAAGGAGAGGAGTCCAAGATGGTGGAGGAGTAGGAGGAGACCTTAATTTTGTCTGGTCCCAGGAATTCAGCTAGACCGCTATCAAATCATTCTGAACACCTGTGTACTCAACTAGAGATCTAAGAAAAGAATAGCTACAACACTACAAACAGAAAAGCAACCACTTTCTGCAAGAATGACAAGACGGAAAAACTCACTTCAAAAAAGAGAACAAGAGGCAGTACTGACTGCCAAGGACCTAATCAGTGTGGACATAAGTGAGATGTCAGAACTAGAGTTCAGAATAACGTTTATAAAGATACTAGCTGGGCTTGAAGAAAGCATAGAAGACACTAGAGAATCTCTTTCTGGAGAAATAAAAGAACTAAAATCTAACCAAGTTGAAACCAGAAAGGCCGTTAATGGGAAGCAATAATAAATGCAGGCTCTAACTACTAGGGTAAGTGAGGCAGAAGAGAGAATTAGTGATATAGAAGACCAAACGATGGAGAATAAAGGAGCTGAGAAAAAGAGAGGTAAACAACTACTGGATCACAAGAGGAGAATTCAAGCAATAAAGTGAAACCATATTAGAATAATTGGGATCCCAGAAGAAGAGGAAAGAGAGAGGGTCAGAAGGTATATTGAAGCAAATTATAGTGGTGAACTTCCTTACTCTGGGGAAGGGAACAGGCATCAAAGTCCAGGAGGCACAGAGAACCCCCCCTCCTCAAAATCAAAAACAGGTCAGTACCCCAGCAAATAATAGTGAAACTTGCAAATCTTAGAGACAAAGAGAAAATCCTGAAAGCAGCTTGGGACAAGAGGTCCAAAACCTACAACAGTAGAAACATTAGTTGGCAGCAGACCTATCCACAGAGACCTGGCAGGACAGAAAGTACTGGCATGATATATTCAGGGTGCTAAATGAGAAAAATATGCAGCCAAGAGTGCTTTATCCAGCTAAGATGTCATTCAAAAAAGGAGTGATAAAAATCTTCCACGACAAACAGAAACTAAGAATTTGCGATCACCAAACCAGCCCTGCAAGAAATATTAAAAGGGATCCTCTAAGGAAAGAGAGAGCTCAAAGTAACATATACCAGAAAGGAACAGAGACAATATACAGAAACAGTGACTTTAGAGGTAATACAATGGCACTAAATTCATATCTTTCAGTAGTTACTCTGAGTGTAAATGGACTAAATGCCCTGATCAAAAAACACAGGGTATCAGATTGAATAAAAAAGCAAGACCCATCAGTATGCTGTCTGCAAGAGACTCATTTTAGACCCAAAAACCCCTCCAGATTCAAAGTGAAGGAGTGGAAAACCATTTATCATGCTAATGGACATCAAAAGAAAGCTGGGGTGGCAATCCTTATATCAGACAAATTAGATTTTAAAACAAAGACTACAATAAGAGATGAGAAAGGACATTATGTCATACTTAAAAGGTCAATCCAACAAGAAGATCTAACAATTGTAAATATTTATGCCCTTAACATGGGAGTAGCCAAATATATGAGCCAATTAATAACAAAATCAAAGAAACACATCAATAATAATAGATGTGGATGGAACTAGAGGGTATTATGCTAAGCAAAATAAGTGAATCAGAGAAAGACAATTATCATATGATCTTACTGATATGTGGAATTTGAGAAGGCAGAGGATCATAGGGGAAAAATGAAGACGAAACCAGAGAGTGAGACAAACCATAAGAGACTCTTTTATATATATATATATTATTTTATCATGTTAGTCACCATACAATACATCATTAGTTTTTGATATAGTGATCCATGATTCATTGTTTTCATATAACACCCAGTGCTCCATGCAATACGTGCCCTCCTTAATATGCATCACTTGGCTAACCCATCCCCTCATCCCCCTCATAAAGACTCTTAATCTCAGGAAACAAACTGAGGTTTGCTGGAGTGAGGGGGTGGGAGGGATGGAGTGGTTGGGTTATGGACACTGGGATGGGTATGTGCTATGGTGAGTGCTATGAATTGTGTAAGACTGATGAATCACAGACCTGTATCCCTGAAGCAAATAATACATTGTATGTTAATAAAAGAAAAATGTGCAGAAAACATGAACAGACATTTCTGCAAAGAAGACATCCAAATGGCCAACGGGCACATGAAAAGGTGCTCAACATCACTCAGCATCAGGGAAATACAAATAAAAATCACAATGAGATACCACCTCACATCAGTCAGAATGGCTAAAATTAAAGGTCAGGAAATGACAGATGTTGGTAAGAATGTGGAGAAAGGGGAACCCTCTTACACTATTGGTGGGAATGCAAGGATGTGCAGCTACTCTGGAAAACAATATGGAAGTTCCTCAGAAAGTTGAAATAGAGCTACCCTAGGACACAGCAATTGCACTACTAGGTATTTACCTGAAAGATACAAATGTAGTGATCTGATGGCACACCTGCACCCCAATGTTCGTAGCAGCTTGTCCACAATGGCCAGACTATGGAAAGAGCCCATATATCCATCGACAGATGAATGGATAAAGAAGATGTGGTATATATATACAATGGAATATTATGCAACCATCAAAAAATGAAATCTTGCCATTTGCAATGACATGAGTGGAACTAGAGGGTATTACGCTAAGTGAAATAAGTCAACCAGAGAAAGACAATTATCATATGATCTCACTGATATGTGGAATTTAAGAAACAATACAGAGGATCATAGAAGAGAGGAAAAAATAAAACAAGGAAACCAGAGAAGTAGACAAACCATAAGAAACTCTTAATCATAGAATACAAACTGAAGGTTGCTGGAGGGATGGGGAGGTAGAGGGATCAGGTAACTGGGTGATGACATCAAGGAGGGCATGCAATGGAATGAGCACTGGGTATTTCTGTACCTCTGAAAACAACAATACATTATATGTTAATTAATTGAATTTAAATAAAACAAATTTTTAAAAACCTACAGAAAGCAAATTTTCCCATCACAATCTATTGCCTTACAAAATAATATTTTGAAAATACATTCCTTCAGGGGCGCCTGTGTGGCTCAGTCAGTTAAGCAGCTGCCTTCGGCTCAGGTCATGATCCCAGTGTCCTGGGATCGAGCCCTGCATGGGGCTCCCTGCTCAGCGGAGAGTCTGCTTCTCCCTTTCCCTCTGCCTGCCTGCTGCTCCCCCTGTTTGTGGTTTCTTTCACTATCTCTCTCTCTTTGTCATATAAATAAATAAAATCTTAAAAAAAAAACACATTCCTTCAGTCATTATAGAGTTCCTAAAATACAAAAGAAATTCAATTTGTAAGAAATTCCAGTAGACCGGACAGTGTTGTCAGGACTTATATGTTGGTGGTTATGCTTTGATACATTCTGTGCCATCTACCTCCACCCATGCCACCTTACTCATAGTAACCTCCACTGCCTCCACCACCATGGCCATAACTACCCAAGCCACCTTGAGTACCATATCCTCCATTGTAATTTTTACATATTCTCATTCTTCAAACAGATCCATAACCTCCCTGATTATCCATTCCTTCTCTGCCATAGCCTCCCATTCCAGAACCTTCCTTTCCAGACCTGCCTCCAGGAGAATTCAAGAAAAGTTCAATGTATCAATGTTGCATGTTATTCTTATCTTTAGACATGGTGGCTACAGCATCTTCATGTGTCACAAATTCTATGTCTCCTTCTGTTGCTCTGCCATCAGCTGCCATATTGGTAGGCATTGTATTGGATTTAGTGCTGAGAAGAAATTCACAATGTCATTTTCAGCTGCATGAATAGGTGATCCTCTCATTGATACAAAATGACCACCATTACCAGCTCTGCCATAGCCATGTCCTCCCATACCTCTTCCATCTGTCATTCTGTCATCAAAGCCATCATTTCTATAGCCATAATTATTATAGCCACCATAGTCATCAACACCTCCATAACTGCCATCATATCCATCCCCTCCTGGTGGCATTCTGTCATACATACTTCCCTGCCCAGCTCTATAATACCCACCTTTTCCTCCTAGTGGTCTTATGGTCCTGATGGCTAGCCCACCAATCTTCTTGGTGGATCATAAAATCCTTGATTTCATTCCTGCCATTTCTGAAGATCTCAATATACCTGTGCCCTATTCTTTCCTTGTGTTTCCCTAGAGCATTTTCTGCTGTCTCCTTTGAAGCAAATTGCAGGAAGGCCTCCTTGTGCTTCTCTCCTGGTAGTCCATCCTCAGTGTTACTCCATTTGGCATGATTTTCAACCATTGAAAGGACTGAACTTTTTCTTCTTTGCTGCAATCAAATGGCAGTCCAAGTTGTACCATCCCATCATTAGCATGATTTGGACTATTATGTGTCATAACCCAATCCATCTCAGTCATGTTTGATTTAAATGCCTGTCAGGCAACAGTAGCACTGACTCCAGTGCTTGCAGGGTCCAGTCGTGAAGAGGAATAAGTGGCTCTTCTCATGGAGCACTGGCACAACTTTATCCCAACCATTTCCATTGGTGGCCCACATGCATCCTTTATGTGACTTCTTAAAATTGTAAAAATAAGTATGTTCATTAATATGGTCCAAAGCTATAACCTTAAGCAAAAGTAGCTTAGGGGCACCTGAGTGGCTCAGTCGTTAAGAGTCTGCCTTCGGCTCAGGTCATGATCCCAGGGTCCTGGGGTCGAGCCCCACATCAGGCTCCCTGCTCGGCGGGAAGCCTGCTTCTCCCTCTCCCACTCCCCCTGCTTGTGTTCCTGCTCTTGCTCTCTCTCTCTCTCTGCCAAATAAATAAATAAAATCTTTAAAAAAACAAAAACAAAAAAGTAACTTAAAGATTAAGGGCTTAATGGATATTATTTAATTCAATTTAATATCAGTCTAAGGCTTTAAGAAACCTTGGATATGATCTACTATAAAATGTAAATACTATAAAACATTATGATTGAAATAAGATATTTGTCAGATCAGTTATCCAACTCAGTTGAACACAGTTTTATGTTTTTCCTAGATTTTAATAATGTGCAGGAGTACTATTAACTTATTTAATCAGTAAACCTGTATTAAGTTTAGGGAAAACAAACCCTAGTAGAATAAGATATATTGAAAGTTATATTTAACAGTGACAAAAGGTATAGCTGTTTTTATTAAGCCAAAGTCCTAAGTTAGTTTTGTTTACCACAAATTTACTAATATGAACTTGGATTCTTCAAATATTTTTTATTGTCACTGGAAGTAATTTTATATAAGTTTAGCACATTAAAATCATCAGAGGTTCACTTTCCTATTCTGGAAATTTTAGGAATATTGAATTTATATAAGAGCTTATTTATCTCTTTAAGTCAATTTGAACAGAACTTTAAGAAACTCTGGAGACAGGAAGACATTTCATACTCACTGAGAGGTAAAGACCTTTCTATGTGATAGAAATGGAGAGAACTTATATCTTCAGATCTATAACTTTGGCACAGGTCAAGAGTCAACAGAAACATAAAATTTTACTCATAAATAACAAAGAGGTATTCTCCTTCCCAGTGCATATGAAATTTTTAATTGATTTGAACCTAAAATTTTAATAAAATCCAACAAACCAGATGCCC
Organism: Zalophus californianus; assembly: GCF_009762305.2. Taxonomy (NCBI): domain Eukaryota; kingdom Metazoa; phylum Chordata; class Mammalia; order Carnivora; family Otariidae; genus Zalophus; species Zalophus californianus. The sequence continues at coordinate 116,309,375 of NC_045600.1, forward strand.
TGTCATCTTTCACCTAATAGAGAATAGATCCCTGTCATCCATTTACAGAGATCATCAGATTATGAAACTCTAAAACCAAACTACTTATCAGTGTTCTTACTAATGGAAAATAACAGTAGTAAGTGAACCACCACCACCACAACAACAAAACCATAAAATTAGTAAATAGAGGAAAAAGCTAGAGAAACAGGGAGCCTGTAAATTTTAAGTTCTATTCTTGCTTGGAATTCACCTCTGGGAGCCAGGAAAAGACATGCCTGGGCTTTAGCTGTGTAGGAGGAGCACTTCTCTGGGAACTTTGTTTATCTAGCTCTGCTAGATGACTCCATCTCAGTGGAGGACCTTCAAAACTGGTAAAAAATAAATTTTTATGGAAGGAAATATGATTTCCTTAAAAATATAAAATTAATACATATCAAAGATATACTTAATTAATTAATGAGGGAACAGTAAGATATTACAACTGACTCAAAGGAGAATTCAAACAAACCACACATACAGGTGATCAGACATGTTGAAGTGAATTTGCAAATAGATATAGGTTAATATACACAGGGCAATGTGTTGTATTATTTGGATAAATTTATTTTGCATTAGAATAAGTTCTAAACAATATACAAAGTTGTAAAATAACTCAAATACAGTGAAAAGCACAGGCCCCTATCAAATCAGGTAACCCAAGAAGGTACATTAGACTGGACACCTAGTAGTCTTTTTTCTTGTCTATTTCAGTCTTTCCCTAGAGAACAATTCAGGCAGCAGCCCTTTCTGGCTTTTGTCCTCTTGGCCAGTTTAGACAAATGTTAGCCAGCCCCTAATCTTTCAACCACCCATCTAGAACCTTCTAGATTCTTGGAGCAAGGTTAGGGGAATAGGGTTTGTCTGCACCTATCTTTGCTTCACTAGCTGGATGAGGCCTTTACTTGTTGCTTCACTTTCCTCCATCCATCTTGTAATCACCTTGGAGCCAAAATGCATAGTGTGGAGGTGGAGCTTTGTGATAGAAGGTTTAACTTGGCAAAGGGATATTTGTTGGAATAGTTACCCAGAGTGATTTAGTAAGCTCTGATTCCCTGAGCCTGATCACCAGAATTTTCCCAGAGGGGCATTCCAAGAAGTATCTGCCTACACAGCCACAAGCTCAGACCAGGGAAGGTCGCCGCTTCCTTGGCTGAGGCCAAGTTCCATCCCCTAACCACAGAGTAGCATTCCCACTGTTGGATAGGTGGAGTCATCATTTGTCAGGTGATAAAAGACTGAATGCTATTTGAGAGGCTGTTTAAGGAGTACAAACATGGGTAATGTGCGAAAGGATAATTATTCAAAAGTAAAATGATTGAAGTTTGATGATTACTTACAATTGGAAAACGCAAGAAAACCAACATTTATCGTGCTTCTTCATTTGGCATGTTGCCTCATTTAATTATATATTTTATTTGTGTCTGTCAGCAGTTTTGCTGGGCCTCACTATATGTTTTATTAAACTCAGTTACCAAAAGGAATTGTCTGGATTTTATGAGTCATTTTATTAACCACAGAAAATTTTTAAAGTTTTTTTAAGGTCATTTGGTTATAAGATAGGGTGAGTCTTGGCACTCTTTATAAATAAGACTTCTGTCTTTTCATCTCTAAATTTACTGGAGGGTTGTGGTTCAAAGAAAAAAAGTTCAAATGCTACTGTGATATTAATCACAACAAAGTCCTCTTTACTTTGACTTTTGGCCATATACTTTGTTAAACAGCAGAATTTAGACTAATCTTTAGAACATTGTTACAAAGAGGAAATAACATCTTTGAAGCTTATAATAGAAGAGCATTTGCAAATGCATAAAACAACTGCTCTTTTTAGCTATGCATTTTGTTAGCACTTTTCATAGTAATAACCTTACTTCTGATAAAGATTGTTCATTAGTATTCTCCACAGAAACAATTGATACATCTTTCTTGACTTTACCATGCTTACACGAAAAGTTATAAGAGGATAAATCCTGAAACTTCACATTTTTTCAGAGCAGACTCTATGCTTATCAAACATGGTGGGATATGGTTATGAAACAGTGGAAACATTCCTTCTCTCTTAGGTCTGCTTGTCGTCTGAGTTTGTCTTACTGATTTGTGTCATTTGTCCAAAAGTAGAAAACACTCTTCAGAATTAACTTGGGTTAGCTTATTGCTGTTCTAGGAAGCAGAGTGCCAATGAAAGACAACATATATCCTTCTTTAAAGCTCCTTCATTTTCTTATTTGTTGCATAATAAAGTTATATCAGATTATGCATTTGCTTCTGAATTTTCACTACTCTTTTAGTGTCTTTATCATCCACCATTTCCATTGGAATGCGGCTGAAAAATATCCCAGTTTCTCATCAGTAAGATTTTACTTTTAACATAGGAAGACCATGCAAAGTGACAACTGTGACTTTTGCCCAGCTCTAATACTTAACTTTTTTTGTCAGGAAGTGAACTGATGCTGGCTTCTCTTTGTCTTATTCCAAGTTGGGGCATGAGATTTTTCCCTGCATTAGAAGGTTGTTGAGACCTGAAGCCTGGGAAGGTAAGATCCCAGCATGAATACTATCCATTTAAAACTGTGGTTTAGTTGAGTGTCCGGTGATTTAAGAGCATCAGTCTTTCCAGCTGTAGTTTATAATCTCACTATTTGTTCACACGCTTCCTTTATTCATTGTGCTTTAGCTTGTTTCAGTGAATATAATGTTTCAAATTTTCAATGGTTTACTTAAGCTAAAAAAATAGCTTTTCACAATAAAACTACAATAATACTCTACAAAATAAAAAATGTGAATTATTCTTTGTGCAATGTTTTATCCATTTATATTCAGATATAATCTGTAGTCCATTTCAGCATATGAATTATGTGGTTAAAGTCAGTCTTGAAAGAATCTAATAGATTTTGCTTTTAACTTAGATTATACTTACACATTTGAAATATAGTAATTATTGGTATTTTATGGGGCTAATAATCATATAAATATGACATAAAATGCAATTTTTGCAGGATTGAATATTAGCTAAGTATTTGTAGGTAGTGTTAAGAATCTAGTAAATGCTTAGTGAAGTTACAGTTATAGGACTAGCTAATAAAAGAGGGAAGGGTCATGAATCAGTCTTCCTTTAACAGTTCTTTCTTCTAAAAATCTTGTAGGAGCTTTGTAGGATGTTGGCATGTTTGTGTATTGTTACATGTCCTAGACTACTAAAGAGATCCAAGCTCATGTTATCAGTTCATGTTTCTTGAACACTCAGTTTTATTTTATTTTTGTTTTTTTTTTTTACCATTTTCATGGGTTTCAGATTGAACTTTGATTACTACAGAGGATTGGTTAAGTGTAAGTCAATTTTGGCATATGCAAATATTGTACTTCTACTTTCCAGAATAGATTATTCCAAGTAAAGTGATGTTGACATTGAGCCTCTATTTGGTTAGTGAACTATTCTATAATATAAACTTGTTTCTGAGAAATATAATAATAAACATAAACATAAACATTTATTAGTCGCCATGCTCTTAGTCTTTTCTGGTTATAATTTTTCTTAGGCATCATATTCTCTGTAGTCCAATATGGGATGTAAACATGGCCTTTATAAAGTCACTAATTTCAGTTTCACTGGTATAGTGTGTTTCACCATTCAGAGCACTTTTAGACATTGTTTGATTCTGATAATAACCCTATGAAATAGCTAAAGCAGGTGTTGTTATTTTTATTTTACAGAGTCTTAGAGAGTTTAAGTGACTTGCCCAAGGGCAGACAGCCAACAAGTACAAGTGTGGGGTCAAGAAATCAGTTTTTTCGAAAAACAAACTGAGGGTTCTAGAGGGGAGGGGGGTGGGGGGATGGGTTAGCCTGGGGATGGGTATTAAAGAGGGCACATTCTGCGTGGAGCACTGGGTGTGATGCACAAACAATGAATCATGGAACACATCAAAAACTAATGATGTAATGTATGGTGATTAACATAACAATAAAAAATTAAAAAAAAATAAAAAATATAATCCTATCACAAAAAAAAAAAGAAATCAGTTTTTTCTACTTCACAGTTGAATACCCTTCTTTCCTTCCTTCCTTCCTTCCTTCCTTCCTTCCTTCCTTCCGATTTTATTTATTTGTTTGACAGAGAGAGAGAGAGCACAAGCAGGGGGAGCTGCAGGCAGAGGGAGAGGGAGAAGCAGACTCCCCACAGAGCAGGGAGCCTGATGCAGGGCTGGATCCCAGGACCCTGGGATCATGACCTGAGCCGAAGGCAGTCACTTAACTGACTGAGCCACCAGGTGCCCCTACTCTTTCTTGAAGCTAAATGCACTGTATTTGTTTACATGATTAGAAACTTGGTTCTTTTATCATGGTAAAGGTCTCAAATGTGTAAAAACTTACCTTAAATGCCGTAGAAGCTAATGAATTTATTTCATGTCCAGTGTACTGAACATAGCCTCTGTGGTTAGGGACAGATTATTGGTGGTATTCAGCCAGAAAACCAATACATATGGCTTGTATTCTGAGTTTGGGAATTTCTCACCTAGGTGAGCATTTATGTCTATTCCAGCATTCATCTTTCAATTCCAGGAGAATGTACATGATCCTTAGTGCTTGGTGTTCACCTCATCAGGTGTCACAACTCTTTGCTACTTGGTGGTCTGTGCAGAAGTGAGGTCTAGAAATAATTTAGCAAGACAGTTGCATAAAGATTGAGGGCTACTTTGTTACTTGTAAAATGCTGGTGCAACACCTTACCTTTCATTTTGCTTCAACTAGTAATACCAGTTGCCTGTCTGATCTTAATTCTCCCTATTTATCCATAAAGTTATTGATTAACTGTGTTGGCCTGAAATTTGATATTTATGTTATAACTGAGGTTGTTACATTTTCATAAATGAGCTCAAGCTTTAAAAGTAGAATCCAGAGGTGCCTGGCTGGCTCAGTTGGAAGAGCAACTCGGGGTTGTGAGTTTGAGCCTCACGAGGGTGTAGGGATCACTTAAAAATTTTTTTTTAAATCTTAAAAAAGAAAGTTGGATCATTGGTGGGCTGTTCACTTTTTTGCATGATAAATATCTAAGTATTTTAAATTAATTTTTAAGTCAACATTCCTACTTCTTTAACATAATATTTAAATTTCTCTTTGCTTTTCTCTAAATTCTGATTTAACTAGTTAAAAAGTGAGAGTTGTTTTTCCTTGACATTATTTAAAGATAGCATCATGTTTTTACTTTCCCACAAGAGTATGTATTTGCTTTGCCCTGCTGTAAGATAACAAAATGACATTCTAGTGTTGGTTTCCTTTATATTCCTTTTTTTGTTTGCTTACAAGCTGATTTGACTACTAAGTTTATATTTATACCATTCCCTTGACTCCTTCCAACTCAAAGTATTTACTGTCCAGGTAAAACATTTATAGTTAGGTCCATTGGCTACTTTGCATCTTCTCCTTGAAGTTCAATTGTACTTATGGCAGTTTCTATGTTGACTTTCCAGGTGTGTGTGTGTGTGTGTGTGTGTGTGTGTGTGTGTGTGTGTGTGTGTGTGTGTGTGTGTGTATGTATTCCCCTTTGTGGATTCCCCTTTTGAGAAGTGGAATGTGGGGCTGTAGGAGAAAAGTTATTTTCAATTAAATTTTGTTCTTCTCACACTTATTTATTTGACTTAGTTTATGGAAAAATAAGTATTTTCTATTTAGGTAATTTGTGTTTTCCCAAAATATTTTTACTTTCATTTCAGTTTGCCACTCATGTTCTATCCTAACCTTTCCTTTCTGTGTCTCAACTCCATCTTTACAGTAGTTTGAGAGAATGAGACTGCTTTTTTGCTCAAACTGATACCCTATAACAATAACACTACTACCTCACAGTGGGTAAGGCTTGGGGTTCATAAAACATGTTTGATATGTAGATTTAAGTAAAATTGATATATTTTGTGCTGTATCTTGGTGTTTTATTCTCTCCTTTATATGTATATTGCTTTTTAGCTTATCACATTATTTAGTAATTAGTTCACTGAAGTGGAGAAAAGGAGATAAATCAACATTTCTAACTGTGGTAATACCAGCATGAAGAAGAAAAATACATATATATATATACACACACATGCATACAGACATATACTTTTTTATACTAAAGTATTGCTAAGTGTAGTTTACTCCATAACTTATTGGGTTTAATAAACATTGGTGTATATTAAAATACTATTCTTTATTTTAACAGAAACTACAGAATAATGAAATTGATCTGATCCCAAACAGTGTCATTCTCATTAATCCATATCAATCTCTATGTTTTATAATTCTTTGAACATATTAACTAGGAAAAGGGAACTGATTTGTCTTATCAAAGATATGGTCCTTTTCCATATAGTTTTACGGAGTTGAAAGTAATTGCCTTTAAAACATTTGGTTAGCAGGGGCACCTGACTGGCTCAGTCAGTGGAGCATGTGACTATTGATCTCAGAGTTGTGAGTTCAAGCCGCACATTTGGTTATAGAGCTTACATTAAAAAAAAATTGCCATAAAATATTTGGTTGGCAAATGAAAATACCAAAAAATATTCTAGAAAAGGAAAGTAATAGGAAAGAGAACTACCAGATATTAAAATATATTATAAAGCAACAATATGGAAGCAGTGGGGTAGAAGATTATATGTGTAGATATGGAAGAATAGAAAGAAATGTTACTTATACAAATTGGACATATGTTAAAGGAGGCACTATTAAACAGTAGGAAAGAGAATTATTTAATAAATGGTGTTAGAATAACCAGCGATATTGAATAAAAATACATTTAAACCCACATCTATACCAGATATAACAAAGTAAATTTCAGATAAATTTAAGTGTGGATAATTACATCATTGAAAATCCAGAAGATAAAAGGACCAAATATTCTAGAATTTCTCTGGAGTTTCTAAGCAATTAGAAAATTGTAAAAGGAAGATTACAAAGATTAGATTACATATGCTAATTTCCTTTATTATAACTGTAACTCTGTGAACATTATAGGAAACCATGCCTATTCTATGTTCAAAACCTGGAAAATTAGTATTTTGTCTTCATACCAGCTGGAAACCTTTTGCTTTCTATATTAGTTAATAAGACAAAGAATGCAATTCTTTATCTAAAATTTTATTCTGTAGATGCATTGAAAATTATACAGGAGCTCGTTGTGAAGAAGTTTTTCTCCCAAGCTCCAGCATCCAAACTAAAAGTGACCTGTTTGCAGCTTTTGTGGCATTGACTCTTCTAGGAACTCTTATCATTGGAGCCCTCTACTTCCTTTTCAGGTAACCAAAATGAAACAAACTTTTGGGAAAAAAAGGTAGTTATTCTATTAAATAATTACTAGGTCCTTTAGATCTAGATATTTTTGCAGATAGTGTTTTCCATTCAAAGTTATCTCAAAAAGAATGAAATCTTGCCATTTGTAATGATTTTGATGGAACTAGAGGGTATTATGCTACGTGAAATAAGTCAGTCAGAGAAAGACAAACACCATATGATTTCACTCATATATTGAATTTAAGAAACAAAACAGATGAACATAGGGGAAGGGAAGAAAAAAGAAATTAAGATGAAAATAGAGAAGGCAGCAAATCATAGGAGACGCTTCATTCTAGGAAACAAACTCAGGGTCGTTGGAGAGGAGGTTGGTGGGAGTAAGGGGTAATTGGGTGATGGGCATTAAGGAGGGCACTTGATGTAATGAGCCGTGGGTGTTATATGCAACTTAGGAATCACTAAATTCTACCCCTGAAACTAATGATATCATGTGTGTTAACTAAATTGAATTTAAATAAAGAATTTAAAAAAAGAAAAAAAAATAAAGTTACCTCTCTAATACAGCTATTGTTACTAAATTACTAATTAATTTTTTAAAAAGATTTTATTTATTTATTTGACAGAGAGAGACACAGCGAGAGAGGGAACACAAGCAGGGGGAGTGGGAGAGAGAGAAGCAGGCTTCCCACTGAGCAGGGGACCTGACGCGGGGCTCAATCCCAGGACCCTGGGATCATGACCTGAGCCGAAGGCAGACACTTAATGACTGAGCCACCCAGGCTCCCCAATAAGTCATTTTTGAAATGGTTTTAAATAATCTCTATTTGTTCTTTGTTACTGTCATCAAACATTGACTCCTGTAAACTAGTTAGGTAGAGCCACATTTACTGAAGTGATCATGCCAAAATACCTAAATATTAGGGCTGGGTCTGTCTATCATCTAACTATCTATCTACCTACATACCTACCTATCTACCTATCTATTTTATTATTTTTTTGAGAAAGAGAGTGCAATGGGGGGGGAGGGATAAGGGGAGCGGGAAGAGAATCCTAAGCAGGCTCTGCACTCAGCACGGAGCCTGATGCTGGGCTCGATCTCACAACCCTGAGATCATAACCTGAACCAAAGTCAAGAGTCAGATTCTTAACTGACTGCACCACCAAGGCATCCCAGGGCTAAGTGTATTTAAAGTTAATTTTGAATGTGAAAGAAAGGAAACAACTTATATAACACTGTAAATATAAATTTAAGACCTATGGTTAATATATAAGGTCAGTTCTTTATTTAGTGCCTACTATGTGCTAGGCATTGTGCTAAACATAAAGAATACAGTAGTGAACAAGATAAGATAGACATGTTTGCTAACTTCAATGAGATTTAAATCAACTTGGAGAGAGGCAAATAAGGAGGCAGTTAATTTGGGTCTCCTTGTAACTCATAAGAAAGACAAATGGAAAAATTTTTCATATGAAGCAATGCAATATACAGGAGATTACTTTCACTTACTAGTTTTGGTCTTCAACTTTTTCTGAAATTTTGTGAAAATAAGTGAATATAGAATTTATTAAGTTTAGGAGTTACCTGGTATAACTTTTATCACTATTTATTAAATGCACCCTGTATGCTCTCATAGATACTTATGAAAATGGAGCTGAGGGTAATAATAAAAGAGGGCTTGAGAAGTTTATAGTCTAGGAAAAGGAATATATATGTAAAATTGTATTTCATAAAGTCCTTATTTCTGAATTACTTTTACCATAGAGTAATTAAATTGGAGAGAGATTGTGCTTTTAAAATATGTGGTAATTATATATTTTATTCCAAAATATATCATTTAAGTAATCTCATGTTTTATCTTTCATAATTTTAGCATTTGACTACTTCAGATAAAAAAATTAAATAGAAACCCATTGTATCAGATTGTATTTCCCAAAGATAGCTACAGTATCTCTCATTCCCACATACTCCTCTGCCTTGTGACCTTGCCACTCTTATATCAAGAGGTAGTTTATGTCTGAATCCTTGAATCTGGGCAGATATTAGGTCTGCTTTGATCAAGAATATTGTGGAACTGATGCTGTTCCAGTCTTTAAATGGTCTGGTATCTTCCACCTCCTGCCACTCATATTTGTGATGCTCTTTGAGAATCAGTTACCATGTTGTGAGAAGCCTAAACACCACGAAGAACCAGACTCAGCTGAGCTCCCAGATAACAGCCAATGTCAACCACCAGCAGTTTGAATGAGCTATCTCAGACAATCAACTCAGTTGAACTTTAGTAGATTGCAGACCTACCTGTCAGTTGACTGCAAGCAAAGACCCCAACCAAAAAATGCCCAGCTGTCAACCCACAGAACCATGAGAAAGAAATTGTTTTAATCCACTGAGTTGGTTCGATTTATTGTGCACTAGTAAATAACTAGAACACTCATGTTTGGAATTAGGTTTACTCTGACTTTAAATAATGTTTGGGAAAAAAGCTGAATAATGATTTATATATTTTTTCTATCCCTCTAAATATTTTGTCTAATATGCTAAGGAAAAGACCAACTGACTAATTCCCTCATTATTCACTCTAGTGTCAAATTAGAAAGATAGTATTTTATCTGTTACTGGTTGGATAATAAATAGTTTTTGTAACATCAGTCAGGATAGACTAGGTTTGGCTACTGTAATTATCAACCCTCACAATTTAGTGGCTTAATAATATAAGACCCATTCCCATTCATAGTATATAAATATTATAATTTGGCAGTCAGAGCTTTGCTACTCATAGTTACTTCAAGTCTCAAGCTAATGGAACAGCCACTATCTTGAATGATGTTGCCTGTGCTAGAGGGGAAAGAAGCTTTGAAGGCTGTCATACTTGTATTGATCTATCTGACCAGAATGAATTGCGTAGTCTTACTCAGTTGCAAGGGGTGTTAGGAAATGCAATTTGCTACCATATGCCTGTAAGATGGAGAGCTAAAATACATATCTTACATAATAAGCAAAGGATTTATTAGGAAATCTAATATTCTCCTACTGGGAATTGTAGAGTGATTTTTTTTTAATCCATAGAACTTTAATATTGCTGTAGTAGTCCAAAACTGAAAGTCCTATGCTAACCACTGAGTTGTGGAGAAAGGTGTTCAATGCCACTAAGCAACAAAGTTTCAGAGGAGACCTTCTAAGTCACAGTAGCCCTGTGGGCTTGAGCCAGAATTTGGCAATATTTCTAGTGTGAAGTACCCTATAGTAGGCTAAGCAATACCTGTTTGGTAGAAAGTATAGATAAGAGAAGGAAAAGAATACATAAGGAGAAGTGGTAATGAATGAAAGGGCAAAAGGAACCTGCAGTCACAGATATCATATGGGTTTGCATCATGAATTTGCAGTATGAATGTGGGTTTGGGGGGTTTGGGTGCTGAGAATGTAAAATAGTCTAGGTTTGTAGTGCTCCCAGGTGGTTGACAGAAACACATGTGAATTAATGCTTAAACACCCACTTTCATTCTGTATCTAGAAAAGTATCTCACAGTGTAAAAAGATTACCAAACAGAAAAGAAAAGAGGCACTATAAATCAGAACACACAAAAGAAGGAAGTAAAGAGGGAGGCAAGATGGCGGAGGAGTAGGGGACCCCGTTTCAACTGGTCCCCTGAATTTAGCTGGATATCTATCAAACCATTTTGAACACCCATGAAATCAGCCTGAGATATAAGAGTATATATCTGGAACTTTACAAGCAGAAAAGTGACTGCTTTTTGCAAGGTAGGACATATGGAGTCATGAATCTGTGGGGAGGTATCAGAAAGATAAACAGAAAGGGGAGGGAGCCTCCATAAGCTGGCTCCTGGAAAGTGATATAACACTGGAGTGCAAAATCGGAACCCTTAGAAATCTGCTCTAGTGAGAGACATCCCTCTCTGAAAGGGGCTCTGGAAATGAAAAGACAGAATTCTAGGTGGGGAATTATGGTCTCTGGATCTGAGGAGTCACAGAGTGAACTCAGTGCCTGAACCAGAGAGTACCCAAGCAGTGAAGCCGGGAAGCAGCTTATGGTCAGCGAGCACATGAGGAGACTCTCAGCTCAGGTCACTATAAACCGCGAGCTGGGCCAGTCAGTAAATCGCTCTTTTCCTGGGCAGCCTGAAAAGGACCGGAAACTGGGGACCGTTTACCATCCCCTAGGAGAGGTGAAACAGCTGTGCCTGCGACTAGGCAAAAGCTTGCAGGGCGATAGTGGCCTGGAAAGGACATTAGGGTGGCACCCAGACATGATCCAGGAGCTTTGGGTGCGTGCATGAGCCCACGGCCACTTTTGGTTTTAGAGTCAAAAGGGTTCTTGGTTTTTGGTGCATACAGAAGTGGAGACTGTGGTTTTTGGTGCATACAGAAGTGGAGACCATTTGTCCTGGAGAGTTTATTAAAGAGGGCAGACTGTGATCTTCCTGCTCTGGGCCAGAGGTCTGGGCACAGCCATTTTTGCTCTGATCCTTTTGAAGAGGCTTGGAAAACCTCCAGATAACAAAAGCCACACAGAGGACCAGTTTGCACTGAGCCCGTCCCCCTGACAGGGGCTGGGACAACTCTGCCCAGGCAGGGATACCTGAGAAACAGCATGGCAGGCCCCTCTCCCAGAAGACAGACTGGAAGAACAAGTGGACGACGAGCCTATGGAACCCACAAATCTGTAAAATTCCAATGCCAGGGGAAAATAGTATATTGAGCTCCAGGTGCTGCTTCATGACTCATTTATTTTTTGGATAAAATTCTCCTTTTCTTTCTTCTTTTTCTTACGCTTTTTCTCCTTTTTTTCTTTTTACCATCTTCCCATTTCAACTAGATGCTTATTATACCAACTTATATTTCATAGTCGCTTTTTAACTTACATTTTTTCACTTCTACATGTTATAGATATATGCTTCATTTTAGTACTTTTTTCACTCTATAAGTTCTATTTTCCTTGCAGTTTGGGGATGTAGTGTCTTCTAACACACAGACAAAATTCACCTAGGAGTACCCTGCTTTGTCCACACTGCGAGAATATTCTCTCTTCTCCTTCCCCCATTTTAAAATATTTTAATTTTATTTTTGTGTTTCATTTTGGCTTGCTTTGTTTTTCTGTGGTGGTTACTGACCACTCCAGATTTTTCTATGGTGCATCTTGGTTGGGTCATAGTTGATATTTTGGACTCTGTTCATTTGCCCAACCAGCGATCTCTGACCAGAATGACTAGAAGGAGGAACTCATGGGGAAAAAAAAAAGAACCCGAGGGAGTGTTCTCTGCCACAGAGCTAATCGATATGCATATAAGTAAGATGTCAGAGATAGAATTCAAGATAGCAATCATAAAGTTAATAGCTAGGCTTGAAAAAAGCATAAGTGACAATATAGAATCTCTAAGGCCGGAAATGAGATCTAATAAGGCCAAACTTAAAAATGCTATGAATGAGATGCAGTCTAAATTAGATATTCTAACAGCTCGGGTCAATGAGGTGGAAGAGAGAATAAGTGATCTAGAAGACAGGCTGATGGAAAGGAAGGAAATTGAAGAAAAGAGAGAAAAACAACTCATAACACCAAAGAGAGGCATAGAGAATTTAAAGATACATTGAAAAGGGTAGAGAGAGTGCTAGAAGGTATATTTGAGCAAATCATAGCTAAGAACGTCCATAATCTGGGGAAGGAAACAAGCATTCACATCCCAGAGGCAGAGAGGACTCCTCCCCAAATCAATAAAAATAGATCCACACCCTGACATATAATAGTGAAGCTTGCAAATCTTTAGAGCCAAAGAAGCTATCCTGAGAACAGCTAGGAGGAAGAGATTTCTTACATATGGAAGGAGGAACTTCAGAATAACATTAGATCTATCCACAGACACCTGAGAGGCTAGAAAGGGCTGGCAAGATATATTCAGGGTACTAAATGAGAAGAACATGCAGCCAAGAATACTTCATTCAGCAAGGCTGTCATTCAGAATGGAAGGAGAGAGAAAGAGTTTCCAGGACAGACAGAAACTCAAAGAATATGACCACAAAGGCAGCCCTGCAAGAAATATTAAAGGGGATACCGTAAGCGAAGGAAAACCCCAAGGGAAACAGAGACCATCTACAGAAAAAGTGACTTTACAGGTAATACAATGGCACTAAATTCATATCTTTCAGTAGTTACTCTGAATGTAAATGGGCTGAATGCTCCAATCAAAAGACACAGGGTATCAGATTGGATAAAAAATCAGGACCCATTCATATGCTGTCTACAAGAGACTCATTTTGAACCTAAAGACACCTCCAGATTAAAAGTGAAGGGATGTAGAACAACTTACCATGCCAATGGACCTCAAGAGAAAGCTGGGGTAGCAATTCTCATATTAGACAAATTAGATTTTAAACCAAAGACTGTAGTAAGAGATGTAGCGGGACAGTATGTCATACTTAAAGGGTCTATCCAACAAGAAGATATAACAATTGTAAATATCTATGCCCCCAACATGGGAACAGCCAATTATATAAACAATTAATAACCAAAATAAATAAACATAATATATTAATAGTAGGAGTCCTCAACACTCCACTCACAGCAATGGACAGATTAAGCAGAAGATCAACAAAGAAACAAGAGCCTTGAATGACACTTTGGACCAGATGGACTTCGTAGATATGTAGAGAACATTCCATCCTAAAACAACAGAACACTCTTTCTTCTCAAGTGCACATGGAACTTTCTCCAGAATAGATCACATATTGGGTCAAAAATCAGGTCTCAACCAACACCAAAAGATTGAGATTATTCCCTGCATGTTTTCAGATGACAATGCTTTGAAATTGGAATTCAATCACAAGAAGAAATTTGGAAGGAAGTCAAACACTTGGAGGTTAAAGAGAATCCGGTTAAAGCATGAATGGGTCAACCCAGAAATTAAAGAACTTAAACAATTCATTGAAACCAATGACAATGAAAATACATTGCTTCAAAACCTATAGGATACTGCAAAAGTGGTCCTAAGAGGGCAGTACATCACCATCCAAGCCTCTCTCAAAAAATTAGAAAAATTCCAAATGCACAAGCTAAACTTACACCTAAAGGACCTGGAGAAAACAGCAAATAAAACCTAAACCCAGTAGGAGAAGAGAAACAATAAAGTTTAGAGAAGAGATCAATGAAATAGAAACAAGAAGAACCGTAGAATGAAACTAGAAGCTGGTTCTTTGAATTAATATGATCGATAAACCTCTAGCCAGACTTATCTGAAACAAAAGAGAAAGGATCCAAATTAATGAAATCATGAATGAAAGGGGATAAATCACAACCAATACCAAAGATTTAGAGACAATTGTTGGAACTTATTACCAGCACCTATTTGCTAGCAAATTAGGCAATCTGGAAGAAATGGATGCATTCCTGGAATCTTATAAAATATCAAGACTGAAACAGGAAGAAATTTACCATCTGAACAGACCCATAACCAGCAAGGAAATTGAAGCAGTAATCAAAGCCCTCCCAACAAACAAGAGCCCAGGGCTAGATGGCTTCCCAGGGGAATTCTACCAAACATTTAAAGAAGAAATAATACCTGTTCTACTGAGGCTGTTTCAAAAACTAGAAATAAAAGGAAAACTTCCAAACACTTTCTGTGAGGCCAGGATTACCCTGATACCAAAACCAAAGACCCCACCAAAAAGGAGAATTACAGACCAATATCCCTGATGAATATGGATGCCAAAATTCTCAACAAGATCCTAGCCAATAGGACCCAACAATACATTAAAAGGATTATTCACCACGACCAGGTGGAATTTATTCCTGGGATACAAGTGTGGTTCAATTCGCTAATCAATCTACTTGATAGATCACAGTAACAAAAGAAGAGATTGATGCATAAAAAGCATTTGACAAAATACAGCATCCTTTTCTGATTAAAACTTTTCAAAGTATAGGGGTAGAGGGAACATACCTCAATTTCGTAATAACCATCTCTGAAAAGCCCACAGTGAATATCATTTTCTGTGGGGAAAAACTGAGAGCTTTTCCTTTATGGTCAGGAACGTGACAGGGATGCCCACTGTCACCACTATTGTTCAACATAGTACTAGAATTCCTAGCCTCAGCAATCAGACACAAAAAGAAATAAAAGGCATTCAAATTGGCAATGAAGAGGGGCACCTGGGTGGCTCAGTCGTTGAGCGTCTGCCTTTGGCTCAGGTCGTGATCCTGCGGTCCTGGGATCGAGCCCCACATCGGGCTCCCTGCTCGGCGGGGAGCCTGCTTCTCCCTTTCCCTCTCCCCCTGCTTGTGTTCCCTCTCTCGCTGTGTCTCTCTGTCAAATAAATAAAATCTTAAAAAAAAAACAAAAACAAATTGGCAATGAAGAAATCAAACTCTCTCTTCACAGATGACATGATACTTTATGTGGAAAACCCAAAAGACTCCACCCCCAAATTACTAGAACTCATACAGCAATTCAGCAATGTGGCAGGATACAAAAATCAATGCACAGAAATCGGTTGCATTTCTATACACTAACAATGTAGAAAGAGAAATTAAGTAATTGATTCCATTTACAATAGCTCCAAAAACTGTAAGATACCTTGGAATAAACCTAACCAAAGAGGTAAAGGATCTATACTCTAGAAACTACAGAACATTTATGAAAGAAATTGAGGAAGACACGAAGAGATGGAAAAACATTCCATGCTTATGGATTGGAAGAATAAACATTGTGACAATGTCTATACTCCCCAGAGCAATCTACACATTCAATGCAATCCCTTTCAAAATACCATCAATGTTTTTCACAGAGCTGGAACAAACAATCCTAAAATTTGAATGGAACCAGAAAAGACTCTGAATTGCCAGGGGAATGTTGAAAAAGAAAACTAAAGTTGGGGGCATCACAATGCCTGGCTTCAAACTATATTACAAAGCTGTGATCATCAAGACAGCATGGTATTGGGACAAAATCAGACACGTAGATCAATGGAACAGAGTAGAGACCCCAGAAATGGACCCACAACTCTATGGTCAACTAATCTTCGACAAAAGAGGAAAGCATATCCAATGAAAAAAAAAAGTCTCTTCAATAAATGGTGCTGGGAAAATTGGACAGCCACATGTAGAAGAATGAAACTGGACCATTCTCTTACACCATACACAAAGATAAACTCAAAATGGATGAAAAGCCTCATTGTGAGACAGGAATCCATCAAAACCCTAGAGGAGAACATAGGCAGTATCCTCTTCGACATCAGCCACAGCAACTTTTTTCAGGACACATCTCCAAAGGCAAGGGAAACAAACGCAAAAATGAACTTTTGGGACTTCAAGATAAAAAGCTTCTGCACAGCGAAGGAAACAGTCAACAAAACAAAGAGGCAACCCACGGAATGGGAGTGGATATTTGCAAATGACACTACAGATAAAGGGTTAATATCCAAGATCTATAAAGAACTTCTCAAATTCAACACTCAAAAAACAAATAATGACATACAAATGGCCAACAGACACATGAAAAAATGTTCATCATCATTAGCCATCAGGGAAATTCAAATCAAAAACCACACTGAGATACCACCTTACACCAGTTAGAATGGCAAAAATTAAGAAGGCAAGAAACATCAAATGTTAGGTTGTGGAGAAAGGGGAACCTTCTTACACTGTTGGTGGGAATGCAAGTTGGTACAACCACTTTGGAAAACAGTGTGGAAGTTCCTCAAAAAATTAAAAATAGAGCTACCCTATGACCCAGCAAGTGCACTATTGGGTATTTACCCCAAAGACAGATGTAGTGAAAAGAAGGGCCATATGCACCCCAATGTTCATAACAGCCATGTCCACAATAGTGAAACTGTGGAAAGAGCCGAGATGCCCTTCAACAGATGAATGGATAAAGAAGATGTGGTCCATATATACAATAGAATATTACTCAGCTGTCAGAAAGGATGAATACCCAACTTTTACATCCACATGGATGGGCCTGGAGGAGATTATGCTAAGTGAAATAAGTCAAGCAGAGAAAGTCCATTATCCTATGGTTTCACTTATTTGTGGAACATAAGGAACAGCATGGAGGACATTAGGAGAAGGAAGGGAAAAGTGAAGGGGGGGAAATCGGAGGGAGAGGTGAACCATGAGAGACTATGGACTCTGAGAAACAAACTGAGGGTTCTAGAGGGGAGGGGGGTGGGGGATGGGTTAGCCCGGTGATGGGTATTAAAGAGGGCATGTTCTGCGTGGAGCACTGGGTGTTATATGCAAATAATGAATCATGGAACACTACATCAAAAACTAATGATGTACTGAATGGTGACTAACTTAACACAATAAAATTAAATTAAAAAAAAGAGTAACATCCTTGAACAATTTTCAGATAGGGTTGCAATATGTTTGAAATTGTGTATTTTCTATTTTTGAATGAGAACATAGAGTAATTTTTACATGATAATATGGGCAGACACATGGGTCTGAACAATGCCAAGAGCATAATTAATTTGAAAATGAGTTGGTATTGCTTATAGAATCTACACTTAAGATTTGGGCTCATATGTGCTGACCAAGTGAACTGTATTTGTCAGAAATGCGGTGCTTTCAAGAATGAAACCAAGTCCATTTACTATAATAGTTTTTGTTTCCATTAGTGGTTGTGATTGCATTAACTATGGGCCTTTTGAAATTTAGTAACTAATTAGTGCCATCTTTAAATGATGTCCAAAATGATACCTCACAAATGCTGAAATCTAGGCTAGAATCAATAGTGTTTCATGAGGAGGAACCAGGGTAGTTTTAGAAGATACATTTCATTCTGCTGTTGCAAAATGGTTTTGAATTCGTTTTCATTATTATAAGGTAATTCTCTAGGCACTGAGATTTTGAAAAAAATTAAAGCAAGTTTACATTCCCAAAGCTTGTTTAACAGTAAAAGTAGTTTTTAAAAAACTGTCATGATCATCTGAATACAATTATAACTATATTAATTGGCCAGATGACCAAAAAGATGGATACAAAATTAGTTTTGTAAATGCCATTAATAGAATAGTGAGTAAACCCATCCCACCTCACAAAGGTCACAACTAATACTGAAAAACCTCTTTAAAAAGGGCAGGGGCGCCTGGGTGGCTCAGTCAGTTGAGAGTCTGCCTTCCACTCAGGTCATGATCCTGGGGTACTGGGATCAGGCTGCTTGCTCAGTGGGGAGTCTGTTTCTCCTTCTCCCTCTGCCTGCTTCTCACACTGCTTGTGCTCTCTCTGTCAAATGAATGAATAAAATCTTAGAAAAAGAACATTTAAAAAAATAAGAATAAAAAGGGCAAAAACATTACACTAAACATTTAAACATTACAAAAACATTACATTAGTAACAACAGCACTCTTATTTTAAAGGAGAAGAACTAAGTACATTATCAGCATCTGAGGTCCCTGTAAATACCTACTTTCCTTGGTGGATTTGTTAAAGAATGGGGCATAGTTTTAAAGCAGCCTTGTCAATTTCAGGTAGTTCTGGAGAAGAATATGAACCTCCCCAATATTCAAGTTTAAACTTCTTTCTACTTTTCCACTTACCTACTTTTTATTTGTGTGTTTCTTTCCTTTTTACTGTCAGGAAGGGCCACCTTCAGAGGGCCAATTCTGTCCAGTATGATATAAACCTGGTAGAGACAAGCAGTACTGGTGCCCACCACAGTAAGTAAATTCAAAATAAAACACTCATTTTAAAGCCCTGGATGAGATTGTTGTTTTACATGTAGGGATTTGGATTTAACCAAAAGAAACCCAAGAAAATTTTTGTATAGGTTTTGACATCAATATGGATTTCTTATTAGCAACATGACACTAGTCATCTTTCTTGTTTTTCCCCCAGAGCAAACCATGTTATCTCAATATGTGAAATTATGTTGTTAGCTATAATGTGTTACATATAATGTAAGGGGTTAGTTTCTCCAGAAGTAATTTGAAGTGGACTGGTATGTATAGGGGAGGAGCATTTTTTCCTGTAAGGATAGGCAAGTATTTGGGAAACTTGGAGACCAATTAATGTTTGAAATGTATCTTAAGACTTCTATTTCTGGCCAAGATGGAGTAGCAGGGATTGAATTTACCTTCTACTTTAAACAGCAAAAGAAATAAAATGGATATAATACATGAATGGTTATAATACACAGGTTTTCAAGACATCGGACATCAGGAAACAAAGGATCATGAACCCTGAGAGATGGGGCACAGAAGAGGTGAGCCAGTGGTCGCCTCAGGTTATTGCTTTGCAAGACTTTATAGGACATGGCACAGGGTGGGGGAACCAAGGCTGAGCTTGGTAGACACCCTGAGTTGAAAAGATAAAACTGCGTCTAGATGGTCGGTGAACAGAATACTAGGCAAAATAGCTGCACAGAGAGAATTCCAGAGATCTTCAGTTCAAGTATTCAGCTGAGTGTTAATCAGTACAGATATAGTGGGAAAATATTTGAGGTTAGGGACAGAATTACTTGAAAGGATTCGAGGAGTCCAGTACTCACACAGGGCTGGGAAAAATATCTGTTCCCAGTAATAAAACTAAAAAATCCAGTTATTCATGGGGCACTAGGTAGAGTACAGAGAAGAGTGTTTCCCCAATAGAGGGGAATAATTAGCCCTACATTAAGCACTGTTCCAGGGCTGCCTAACAAACCTTAAAAGTGAGAACTGAGTCAATTTGTTTCTAAATAACTGCATCCCAGATTAATGTTCAATAAGGCAAAAAACCCCAGTACCCAACAGATACAATTCATTGCCTTGCATCCAGTCAAAAATTACCAACCTGTTGGTTTAACATAACAATGTGATACACCACAATAACAGAATGAAAGATAAAAAAAACCACATGATCATCTTGATAGATGCAGAAAAAGTAGTTGACAAAGTTCAACATCCACTAATGATAAAAACTCTGAACAAAATAGGTATAGAGGAAATTTCCTCAACATAATAAAGGCTATTTATGAAAATTCCACATCTAGCATCATTATCAATGGGAAAAAATTGAAATTTTTGTCTCTTCTACTTTGCCAGTTCAAGGTAAAGATGCTCACTCTCACACTGGAGGTACTAGAGGAGCAACCAGACCTGATGTTTCTTAAAAAATGGTATCCAATAAAAAAGGAATAAGTTAAATTATCTGTTTACAGATGACATGATTCTATATGTTAAAAAACCCTAAATACTCCATTAAAAAACTGTTAGAAGTAATAAATGGCCTCAGTAAAGTTGCAGGATATAAAACTCAACATATAAAATCAGTTGCAATTCTTTACGCCAAAAGCGTAAAACTGTTTGTTTT
Source organism: Zalophus californianus (assembly GCF_009762305.2). Taxonomy (NCBI): domain Eukaryota; kingdom Metazoa; phylum Chordata; class Mammalia; order Carnivora; family Otariidae; genus Zalophus; species Zalophus californianus. The sequence goes on from NC_045600.1 coordinate 116,329,952, forward strand.
TGTGCCAATACCATGCTGTCTTTGTGATCACAGCTTTGTAATATAGCATGAAGTCAGGCAACGTGATGCCCCCAGCTTTGGTTTTCTTTTTCAACATTTCCTTGGTGATTCAGGGTCTTTTCTGGTTCCATATAAATTTTAGGATTGTTTCCTCTAGCACTTTGAAAAATGCCAATTGAATTTCAATAGGGATGGTGTTGAAAGTACAGATTGCTCTGGGTAGCATAGACATTTTAACAATGTTTATTCTTCCGATCCATGAGCATGGAATGTTTTTCCATCTTTTTGTGTCTTCTTCAATTTCTTTCATAAGTGTTCTGTAGTTTCTAGAGTATAGATACTTTACCTCTTTGGTAACTCTTTACCAAAGGTAAAGGTATCTTAGGTATCCTATGATTTTTGGTGCTATTGTAAATGGAATTGATTCCCTAATTTCTCTTTCTACAGTTACATTGTTAGTGTATAGAAATGCAACTGATTTCTGTGCATTGATTTTGTATCCTGCTGCATTCCTGAATTGCTGTATGAGTTCTAGTAATTTGGGGGTGGAGTCTTTGGGTTTTCCACATAAAGTATCATGTCATCTGCGAAAGAAAGAGAGTTTCACTTCTTCTTTGCCAGTTTGAATACATTTTATTTCTTTTTGTTGTCCCATTGCTGTCGCTAGGACTTCCAGTACTATGTTGAACAATAATGGCAAGAGTGGGCATCCTTGTTGTGTTCCTGATCTTAAAGGAAAAGCTCTTAGCTTTTCCCCACTGAGAATGATATTCGTTGTGGGCTTTTCAGAGATGGTTGTTATGAAATTGAGGAATGTTCCCTCTATCTGTATACTCTGAAAATTTTTAATCAGGAAAGGATGCTGTACTTTGTCAAATGCTTTTTATGCATCAATTGAGAGAATCATGTGGTTCTTGTCTTTTCTTTTATTAATGTGTTCTGTCACATTGATTGATTTGTGAATGTTGAACCACACTTGCATCCCAGGAATAAATACCACCTGGTTGTGATGCCTAAGCTTTTTAATGTACTGTTGGATCCTATTGGCTAGGATCTTGTTGAGAATTTTGGCATCCATATTCATCAGGGATATTGGTCTGTAATTCTCCTTTTTGATGGGGTCTTTGCCTGGTTTTGGATCAGGGTAATGCTGGCCTCATAGAACGAGTTTGGAAGTTTTCCTTCTGTTTCTATTTTTCTGAAACAGCTTTGGAGAATAGGTATTATTTCTTCTTTAAATGTTTGGTAGAATTCCCCTGGGAAGGCATCTGCCCTGGACTCTTGTTTTTTGGGAGGTTTTTTATCACTGCTTCAATTTTGTTACTGGCTATATTGGTCTATTCAGATGGTAAATTTCTTCCTGTTTCAGTCTTGGTAGTTTGTGGGTTTCCAGGAAGGCCCATCCATTTTTTCCAGGTAGCTTAATTTATTGGCATATAGTTGCTGATAATAATTTCTAGTTATTTCTATTTCCTTGGTGTTAGTCGTGATCTCTCCCCATTCTTTCATGATTTTATTAATTTGGGTCCTTTCTCTTTCCTTTTGGATAACTCTGACAGGTGATTTATTGATCTTACTAATTCTTTCAAAAAACCAGCTTCTAGTTTCATTGATTTGCTCAACTGTTTTTCTGGTTTCTATTTCATTGATCTCTGTTCTAATCTTCATTATTTCTCTTCTCCTGCTTGGTTTAGGTTTTATTTGCTGTTCTTTCTCCAGTTCCTTTAAGTGTATGGTTAGCTTGTGCATTCAGGATTTTTATACTTTTATACTTTTTTGAGTGAGGCTTGTATGGCTATGTACTTCCCCCTTAGGACCACCTTTGCAGTATCCCATAGGTTTTGTACCAAATGTTTTCTTGTTCTCATTGGTTTCTGTGAATTGTTTAAGTTCTTCTTTAATTTCCTGGTTGACCCAAACATTCTTATGCAGGATGGTCTTTAGCTTCCAAGTGTTTGGATTCCTTCCAAATTTTTCTTGTGATTGAGTTTCAAAGCATTGTCGTCTGAAAATATGCAGGGAATAATCTCAATCTTTTGGTATCTGTTGAGACCTGATTTGTGACCCAGTATGTGATCTATTCTGGAGAAAGTTTCATGTGCACTCGAGAAGAATGAGTGTTGTTGTATTAGGGTAGAATGTTCTGTATATATCTCTGAAGTCCATCTTGTCCAATGTGTCATTCAAAGCTCTTGTTTCTTTGTTGATCTTCTGCTTAGATGATCTGTCCATTACTGTGAGTGGAGTGTTGAAGTTTCCTACTATTAAAGTATTATTATCAATATGATTCTTTATTTTGGTTTACCTGTGTCTTATTGTTGGCTGCTCCCATATTGGAGGCATAGATAGTTACATTGTTATATCTTCTTGTTGGATAGACCTTTTAAGAATGATATAGTGTCCGTCTGTATCTCTTACTACAGTCTTTTTTTTTAAGGTTTTATTTATTTATTTGACAGAGAAAGACAATGTGAGAGAAAGAACACAAGCAGGGGGAGTGGGAGAGGGAGAAGCAGGCTTCCTGCTGAGAAGGGAGCCTGATTCGAGGCTCAATCCCAGGACCCTGGGATCATGACCTGAGCCAAAGGCAGACACTTAATGACTGAGCCACCCAGGCGACCCTCTTACTACAGTCTTTAGCTTAAAATCTAATTTGTCTGATATGAGAATTGCTACCCCAGCTTTCTTTTGAGGTCCTTTGGCATGAAAAATGTTTCTCACTTTTAGTCTGGTTGTATCTTTAGGTTCAAAATGAATCTCTTGTAGACAGCATATGGATGTGTCATGTCTTTTTAGCCAATCTGCAACCCTCTGCTGTTTCATAGGAGCATTTAGGTCATTCATGTTGAGAGTGACTATTGGAAGATATGATATATTTTTTAAAGATTTTATTTATTTATTTGACAGAGAGATACAGTGAGAGAGGGAACAAAAGCAGGGGGAGTGGGAGAGGGAGGAGCAGGCTTCCCGCCGAGCAGGGAGCCTGATGTGGGGCTTGATCCCAGGACCCTGGAACCATGACCTGAGCCAAAGGCAGACACTTAGCTGACTGAGCCACCCTGGCTTATCGATTCCTTTTAAAAATCTTTTTAAATTGTCATCTTTACACTCATATTCCATCCCTTCATTGTATTTACCCTTATTCTTGTGTCTGTGTCTGTGTGTGTGTGTGTGTGTGTGTGTGTGTATTTATTCTCTCAAATTTTGGGATGCAGTTTCTTCTAAAAGACCAACATACACCCAAAATCTGTGGCTCTGTTCTATTCACCAGACTAACATATTCTTTTCTTTTTTTCCTTTCTTTTCCCCCTGGTTTCAGGTCTCTTCTAATTTGTTTAATGTATATTTTTCTGGGGTCTTTGTTACCCTTTTAGCATTTTGTTCTCTCATTCATCTATTATTCTATGGACAAAATGACAAAACGGAAAAAATCACCTCAAAAAATAGAACAAGAGGTGGTACCAACTGCCAGGGACCGAATCAATACAGACATTAGTAAGATGTCAGAACTAGAGTTCAGAATGATGATTATAAAGATACTAGCTGGGCTCAAAAAAAAGCATAGAAGATACTAGGGAATCCCTTTCTGGAGAAATAAAAGAACTAAAATCTAACCAAGTCGAAATCAAAAAGGCTATTATTATTAATGAGGTGGGGGCTCTAACTGCTAGGATAATGAGATAGAAGAAAGAATTAGTGATATAGAAGACCAAATGATGGAGAATAAAGAAGCTGAAAAAAAAAGAGCTAAACAACTAATGGATCATGAGGGGAGAATTTGAGAGATAAGTGATACCATGAGACAAAACAATATTAGAATAATTGGGATCCTAGGAGAAGAAGTAAGAGAGGGGCAGAAGGTATATTGTAGCAAATTATAGTGGAGAACTTCCCTAATTTGGGGAAGGAAACAGGCATCAAAATGAGGAGGCACAGAGAACCCGTCTCAAAGTCAATTAAAACAGGTCAACACCCCGAGAAATAATAGGAAGCTTAAAAGTCTCAGAGACAAAAAGAAAATCCTGAAAGCAGCTCGGGACAAGAGTTCTGTAACCTACAACAGTAGAAACATTAGATTGGCAGCAGATCTATCCACAGAGACCTGGCAGGCCAGAAAGGACTGACATGATATATTCAGAGCAATAAATGAGAAAAATATGTAGCCAAGAATACTTTATCCAGCTCGGTGGTTATTGAAAATAGAAGGAGAGATAAAAAGCTTCCAGGACAAACAAAAACTAAAAGAATTTGCAAACACCAAACCAGCCTTACAAGAAATATTCAAAGGGGTCCCTTAAGCAAAGAGAGAGCCTTAAAGTAACACAGACCAGAAAGGAACAGAGACAATATATAATAACAGTCACCTTACAGGCAATACAATGGCACTAAGTTTATATCTTTCAATAGTTACCTTGAATGTAAATGGGCTAAATGCCCCAATCAAAAGACACAGGCTATCAGATTGGATTAAAAAAACAAGACCCAGTGATATGCTTTCTGCAAGAGACACATGTTAGACCCAAAGACACCTCCAGATGGAAAGTTGGAGGGTGGAAAACCATTTACCATGCTAATGGAGATCAAAAGAAAGCTGAGGTGGCAATCCTTATATCAAACAAATTAGATTTTAAACCAAAGACTATAATAAGAGTTGAGGAAGGACACTTAAAGGGTCAACCCAACAAGAAGATCTAACAATTTTAAATATCTATGCCCCTAACATGGGAGCAGCCAATTATATAAGTCAATTAATAACAAAATCAACAAAACACATCAACAATAATACAATAATAGTAGGGGACTTTAACACCCCCCTCACTGAATTGGACAGATCATCTAAGCAAAAGATCAACAAGGAAATAAAGGCTTTAAATGACATACTGGGCCAGACGGACTTCACAGATATATTCAGAACATTCCATCCCAAAGCAACAGAATACACATTCTTCTCTAGTCCCCATGGAACATTCTCCAGAATGGATCACATCCTAGGTCACAAATCAGTGCTCAACCAGTACCTAAAGATTGGGATCATTCCCTGCATATTATTGGACCACAATACTTTGAAACTAGAACTCAATCACAAGAGGAAAGTTGGAAAGAACCCAAATACATGGAGGCTAAAGAGCATCCTACTAAAGAATGAATGGGCCAACCAGGAAATTAAAGAAGAATTAAAAAAATTCATGGAAACCAATGAAAATGAAAACACAACTGTTCAAAATCTGAGATATAGCAAAGGCGGTCTCCAGAGGAAAGTATATAGCAATACAAGCCTTTCTCAAGAACCAAGAAAGGTCTCAAATACACAACCTAACCCTACACCTAAAGGAGCTGGAGAAAGAACAGCAAATAAAGCCTAAACCCAGAAGGAGAAGAGAAATCATAAAGATCAGAACAGAAATCAATGAAATAGAAACCCAAAGAACAGTAGAACAGATCAACAAAACTAGGAGCTGGTTCTTTGAGAGAATTAATAATATTGATAAACCCCTGGCCAGACTTATCAAAAAGAAAAGAGAAGGGACCCAAATAAATAAAATCATGAATGAGAGAGAGAGAGCACAACCAACACCAAAGAAATACAAACAATTATAAGAACATATTATGAGCAATTATATGCCAGGAATTTAGACAATCTGGAAGAAATGGATGCATTCCTAGACACATTTAAACTACCAAAACTGAACCAGGAAGAAATAGAAAACCAGAACAGACCCATAACCAGTAAGGAAATTGAAGCAGTAATCAAAACTCTCCCAACAAACAACAGCCCAGGGCCAGGTGGCTTCCCAGGGGAATTCTACCAAACATTTAAAGAATTAATACCTATTCTTCTGAAACTGTTCTAATAAATAGACATGGAAGGAAAACTTCCAAACTCATTTTATGAGGCCAGCATTACCTTGATTCCAAACGAGACAAAGATCCCACCAAAAATGAGAATTACAGAGCAATATCCCTGGTGAACATGGATGCAAAAATTCTCACCAAAATACTAGCCAATAGGAACCAACAGTACATTAAAAGGATTGTTCACCATGACCAAGTGGGATTTATTCCTGGGCTGCAAGGTTGGTTCAACATCTGAAAATCAATCAATGTGATACAATACATTAATAAAAGGAAGGACAAAAACCATATGATCCTCTCAATAGATGCAGAAAAAGCATTTGACAAAGTACAATATCCTTTCCTGATTAAAACTCTTCACAGTGTTGGGATAGAGGGTACATACCTCAATATCATAAAAGCCATCTATGAAAAACCCACAGCAAATATCATACTCAATGGGTGAAAACTGAGAACTCTTCCCCTAAGGTCAGGAACGTGGCAGGGATGTCCACTCTCACCACTGCTATTCAACATAGTATTAGAAGTCCCAGCCTCAGCAGTCAGACAACGAAAAGAAATACAAGACATCCGAATCGGCAAAGAAGAAGTCAAACTCTCACTCTTTGCAGATGATATGATACTTTAGATGGAAAACCCAAAAGACTCCACCCCAAAACTGCTAGAACTCATACAGGAATTCAGCAAAGTGGCAGGATATAATATCAATGCATAGAAATCAGTGGCATTGCTATACACCAATAACAAGACAGAAAAAAGAGAAATTAAGGAGTCGATCCCATTTATAACTGCACCCCAAACCATAAGATACCTAGGAATAAATTTAACTAAGGAGGCAAAGCATCCGTACTCAGAAAACTATAGAATACTCATGAAAGAAATTGAGGAAGACACAAAGAAATGGAAAAACATTCCATACTCATGGATTGGAAGAACAAACATTGTGAAGATGTCAATGCTACCTAGAGCAATCTACACATTCAATGCAATCCCTATCAAAATACCATCCACTTTTTTCAAAGAAATGGAACAAATAATCCTAAAATTTGTATGGAACCAGAAAAGACCCCAAATAGACAGAGGAATGTTGAAAAAGAAAAGCAAAGCCGGTGGCATCACAATTCCAGACTCTATTACAAAGTTGTAATCATCAAGACAGTATGGTGCTGGCACAAAAGCAGACACACAGATCAATGGAACAGAATAGAGAGCCCAGAAATGGACCCTCCACGCTATGGTTAACTAATCTTCGACAAAGCAAGAAAGAATATCCAATGGAAAAAAGACAGTCTCTTCAAAAAATGGTGTTGGGAAAATTGGACAGCCACATGCAGAAGAATGAAACTGGATCATTTCCTTAAACCACATACAAAAATAAATTGAAAACGGATGAAAGACCTAAATGTGAGATAGGAACCCATCAAATCCTAGAGGTGAACACAGGCAGCAACCTCTTCGACCTCAGCCGCAGCAACTTCTCAGAAACATCACCAAAGGCAAGGGAAACAAGGGTAAAAATGAACTATTGGGACTTTATCAAGATAAAAAACCTTTGCTCAGTAAAGGAAACAGTCAACAAAACCAAAGACAACCAACAGAATGGGAGAAGATATTTGCAAATGACATATCAGATAAAGGACTAGTATACAAAATCTATAAAGAACTTACCAAACTCAACACCCAAAGAACAAATAATCCAATTAAGAAATGGGCAGAAGACATGAACAGACATTTCTGCAAAGAAGACATCCAAATGGCCAACGGACACATGAAAAAGTGCTCAATATCACACGGCATCAGGGAAATAGAAATAAAAACCTCAATGAGATACCACCTCATAGCAGTCATAATAGCTAAAATTAACAAGTCAGGAAATGACAGATGTTGGTGAGGATGTGGAGAAAGGGGAACCCTCCTACACTGTTGGTGGGAATGCATGCTGGGACAGCCACTCTGGGAAACAGAATGGAGTTTCCTCAAAAAGTTGAAAATAGAGCTACCCTACCACCCAGCAATTGCACTACCACAAAGATACAAATGTAGTGATCTGAAGGGGCACATGAACCCCAATGTGTATAGCAGCCCTGTCCACAATAGCCAAACTATGGAAAAAGCCTAAATGTCCATCAACAGATGAATGGATAAAGAAGATGTCATATATATATATATATATATATATATATATAATGGAATATTATGCAGCCATCAAAAAATGAAATTGTGCCATTTGCAATGGTGTGGATGGAACTAGAGGGTATTATGCTAAGTGAAGTAAGTCAATCAGAGAAAGACAAGTATCATATGATCTCACTGATATGAGGAATTTAGAAATAAGACAGAGGATCATAGGGGAAGGAAGGGAAAAATGAAACAAGATGAAACCAGAGGGGGAGACAAACCATGAGAGACTCGTTCGTACTTGGGTGGCATCAGTTGTCAGACGATATACCTGGCCTCAGCCTGTCTGCTGGGTGTGTAGTTGCACCAAACTGGATGGTCCTCTCTTTAGGCTGCCCCCCCTGAGAGGTTTTTTTTTTGTGGTGGGGCTGGGGTAAGACTCAATGCCTCTCCCCAGTCTGTCTGCTGGGGCTGCAGTGTACCTGGTATCTGTGATGATCTTTCCTTCTCCAGGGCAGGTGTCACTGTGGAGTGGCACTGGTCCCTGCTGGGGCAGCTTGCTGGATTTTGCTGTGGGAGGGATGCCTGCCCAGTGGGGTGGGTTGGATGGGGTGGATCTACAGAACATAAGACCAGGGCACATCATGTTATTAAGGTAGGTGGACAGTGTTCTCACTGGTCTCTGCAAGTATCCAGTGATCTAGGCTGAGGTTGGTGGGAAGAAATCCTGCCTCCCAGCTCCTTTTTTCTTGCAGAAGATCTGTGCCCCTCCAGCACATATTCTGAGATTAGTAAATAAATCTTCATGTATACCCCAGGTGCTTTTCTAAGTGCTGCTTCTGTGCTGTATCTTGTTGGGGTTATTTGCTTTGCTGTCTCTTTAAGGGCATGGACTGCTTCTATTTTTCTCAGGCTCTCCCAGAGCTAAACCTGCTGACTTTGAAGTACCTGGATTGCTGATTGTAAAAACTTGTGATGTTAAACCCAACTGGTGTTCAAAGCCAAATATTTTGGAGACTCATCTTCCCGGTTCAGGTACCCTGTGCCTGGGTTGCCTGGTGTGGGGCCTGCACCTCTCCCTTCTCCATGTTTGTTGTGTCCCTCCTGTTTGTGGTTAGTCTCACTGGGAGTTTGGTTTCTGGCCATATTTACCCTTTTTAATATGACCTCCTCTCTGTGATTAACTCTGGAATCTGTTGTGGCAGTCTCTGGGTAGTTTTCCTGGGTTAGGTGCACTGATATGGTGTGTATGGGACGAAGTGAGCTTAAGATCCTCCTGTTCCACCATTTTCCCATAAGTCTCTTTGATCCATTTTCAGTTAATTTTTTGTATACGGTGTTAGGTAAGCATCTAACTTCTTTCTTTTGCATGTGAATATCCAGTTTTCCCAACACCGTTTGTTGGAAAAACTGTTCTTTTCCCAGTAAATGGTCTTGACACACTCTCTCAAAATCATTTGACCATATATGTGAGTGTTTATTTGATTCTTTATTTTATTTCACTGGTCCTTGTGTCTGTCCTTACATCAGTAGCATACTGTTTTGATTACTGTAGCTCTGCAGTTAATTTTGAGATCCGGTAGTGTGAGCCTTCCAACTTAGAATGTTCCAAGTACACTTGAAAAGAATGTGCATTCTGTTGCTTTAGGATGGAATGTTCTGAATATTTCTGTTATATCTATCTGGTCCAGTGTGTCATTCAAAGCTACTCTTTCCTTATTGATTTTCTGTTTGATCTGCCCATTAATGTAACTTGGGTGTTAAAATATTATTATTGTACTATTATTGTATTACCATTTATTATTTCCTCTATGTTTGTTATTAAGTGCTCCAGTGTTGGGTGCATAAATATTTATGATTTTTATATATTCTTCTTGGGCTTTTCCATTTTATGATTATATAGTGTCCTTTTTTTCTCTTGTTACAGTCTTTGTTTTAAAGTCTATTTTGTGTTTTGTATTGCTATCCTGGCTTTCTTTACACATCCGTTTTCATAATAAATACGTCTCTATTGCATAACCTTATTATTTATTTTTGAAAGATTTTATTTATTTATTTGTCAGAGAGAGCGAGAGAGAACGAGATCACAAGCAGGGGAGCGGAAGGCAGAGGGAGAAGCAGACTCCCCGCTGAGCAAAGAGCCCGAAGCCAGACTCAATCCCAGGACCCTGGGATCATGACCTGAGCTCAAGGCAGATGCTTAACTGACTGAGCCACCCAGGTGCCCCATATCCTATCACTTTAAATCTGCATGTGTCTTTCAGTCTGAAATGAGTCTTTGGTAGGCAGCATATAGATGGGACTTGTGTTTTTATCCATTCTGTCACCCTGTGTCTTTTGATTGGAGCATTTAGTCTATTTACATTCAAAATAATTATTGATACTTATGTATTTATTGGCATTTTGTTACTTGATTTATGGTTGTTTTTGTAGATCTTCTCTGTGCCTTTCTTCCCTTGCTCTCTTCTGTCATGATTAGTTGGCTTTCTTTAGTGATACCCTTGGATTCCTTTCTCCTTATTTTTTGCATATCTACTACTCGTTTTTGATTCGTGGATACCATTAGGTTTGTACGTAACATCTTCTGTATATATTAGTTTATATTAAGTTTCTTGTCACTTTAGTTTGAATCCAATCTTTACTCCTCCCTCCACCCCCATATTTTAGGTATATATTGTCATACTTTACATCCTTTTATTTTTACCGATATACTTACTTTTACTCTCCTTGTGTTTCCTACTTTTGATACTCTCACTTACGGTCTTTTCTTTCCACTCAAGGAGTCCTTTTTAACATTTCTTGTAGGTCTGGTTTGGTGCTCATGAGTTCCTTTATCTTTTCTTTGTCTAGAAAACTCTATCTCTCCTTCAGTTCTGAATGGTAGGCTGGCTGGATAGAGTATTCTTGGCGGTAGATTTTTTCCTTTCAGCACTTTGAATATGTCATGCCACTCCCTTCTGGCCTGGAATGTTTCTGTGAAAAATCAGCTAACTGTCTATGGGGTTTCCCTTGTATTTAATTGCTTTCTTTTCTCCTCGGTGCTTTTAAAATTCTCTATTATTACTTTTTGCCATCTTAATTATTATGTGTCTTTGTGTGGACCTCCTTGGGTTGAAGCTGTTGATGGGATCTCTGGACCTCCTGGATCTGTATTTGTTTCCTTTCCCAGATTTGGGAAGTTTTCAGTTATTTTTTCAAATAAATTTTCTACTCCTCTCTCATCTCCTTCTGGGATCCCTATAATGCAAATGTTATTATGCTTGATGGTGTTACTGAGTATCCTAAGTCTATTCTCACTTTGCATATTTTTTTCCCTCTCACATGCTCAGCTTGATTACTTTCCATTCCTCTGTCCTCCAGGTCTCTGATTCATTTTTCTGCTTCCCATAGCCTATTATTTATTCCATTTAGTGTATTTTAATTAGATATTTTTCAAGAGTGTTTGGCTATTTGGGGTCCCTAGACATCCCACTGAATTTTAGGGCATATTTTTCTATTTCTGTAAAACATATTTTTAAGATTTTGAAATGGATTACATTGAATCTGTAGATCACTTTGGGTAGTGCTGATTTCTTTCTTCCAGTCCATGAACATGGAATGGCTTTCCATTTATTGTTGTTACTTTCTTTCTGTGGTATTCTGTAGTTTTCAGTATGTCTTCCTCCTTAATTAACTGCCAAGTATTTTGTTATTTTTAATGCTATTGTAAATGGAATTATCTTAAATTTCTTTGTTCATTGTTAGTGTTTACAAAGGCAACTGATTTTGTGTGTTGGTTTTGTATCCTTAAACTTTGTTGAATTTGATTAATTCTAAGTGTTTTCTGCATATAAGATCATGCACTTTGTGAACAGAGATAATTTCATTCCTTCCTTTCCAAGTTCAAAGTCTTTTTTCACTAGTGCCTCTGCCTAGAAATTCCAATGCCATGTTGAATAGTAGTAGCAAAAAGCTGGCATCCTTGAGAAAAACTTTCTTTCATACTCTATTGAGTATGATGTTACCTGTGAGATTTTTATACGTGGGCTTTATTGTGTTTAGGTAGTTTCCTTCTATTCCTAGAGTGTTGAGTGTTTTTATCAAAAAAAGCCTGCCAAATTTTGTTAAATTCTTTTTCTGCAACAGTTGATGTTATCATATGGGTTTTCCTCCCTTCATCCTGTCAATATTATGTATTATATTAATTCATTTTCACTTGTTGAACTATCCTTGAATTGCAGGAATAAATACACTTGTTCAGTTTATAGAACTTTTAATGTGATGTCTCAGTTGCTAATATTGTTTAGGACTTTTGCATCAATATTCTTCAGGGATATTAATGTATAGGGTTTTCTTTTTCCCTTCTGTTGTAGTCTGGCCTTGGTTTCAGGGTAGTACTCACTTTATAGAATGAGTTAGGAAGTTTCTCTTGAATTTTTTGGAAATGTTTGAGGACTGGTGTTATTTCTTGTTTAAATGGTGGGGTAGAATTCACCAGTGAAGCCATCGGTTGCAGAGTTTTCCTTTGTTGGGAGGTTTTTGATTACTGATTTAATCTCCTAGTTATAGGTCTATGTAGATTTTATTTGTTCAGGATTCAGTCTTGTTAAGGTTTTACATTTCTAGGAATATATCAATTTCATCTAGGGGTACAGCTGCTCATAGTGCTCTAATCCCTCTATTTCTGTAGACTCTTTACTAATACTCCTATGTTTATGTTTTGTGTGTAATATGTTGAATCTCCCCCCTGCCTTGGTCTAGTTAAAAGGTATTTCCACCCTTAAAATCATTTTGAAAAACTATTTTGCTTATCTCAGCTTTAATCTTGCACTGGCTTTAGGTTTATTCTTTTTCTAGTTACTTTTAGAATATTTATTTTATATAATTCTATTTATATATTAAGGTAGCATTTAGTTATAAATTTCCCTCTTAGCATTGCTTTTGTTGCATCACATAAGTTTTGTTATGTTGCGTTTTGCTTAATATATTTTGAAGGTCTCTTATTAGATGTGTAAAGCTTCATAACTGTTTAATTTTGATGTATTTTAAACCTATTAATATGTAATGTCCTTCATTGGTCTCTTGTAACCTTTTTAGATTTAGGGTGTATTTTGCCTGATAATAGTATGGCCACCACTGCTCCCTTTGGTTACTATTTGCATGGAATATCTTTATCCATCCTTTGATATTTAACCCATTTATGTCTTTGGATCTGAAGTCAGTCTCTTGTAGACAGCATAAAGTTAGATCATGTTTTTAAATCCATTTCATCAATCTCTGTCTTTTGATTGGAGTTCAATTCATTTACATTTAAAGTAATTATTGATGGGGAACTAATGTGATTATGATATTTATGTGTCATACATTTTTGGCCTTCATTTTCTATGTGTCTTTTGTGTTTAGTTGAATTTTTTATAGTAAAACATTTTTTCATTTCCTTTTGTGTATATTATATAGCTACTTCTTTGTGGTTACCTTAAGGATTCCACTTAACATCCTAAATTAATAACACTCTAATTTGAATTTATGGCAGCTTAACCTCAGTAGTGTATAAAAACTCTGCTCCTATTTTTTTTTAAGATTTTATTTATTCATTTGACAGAGAGACACAGCAAGAGAGGGAACACAAGCAGGGGGAGTGGGAGAGGGAAAATTAGGCTTCCCATGGAGCAGGGAGCCCAATGCAGGGCTCCATCCGGGACTCTAGGATCATGACTTGAGCTGAAGGCAGATGCTTAACTCACGGAGCCACCCAGGTGCCCCAGCCCCCAAGGTTTCTGATGAGAAATCTGATAAACTTATAGAGGATTCCTTTTCATTCTTGTTTCTTTCAAGGTTCTATCTTTGGCTTTAGACAGATTGATTTTAATGTGTCTTGGTGGGTGTCTTTTGACTTTCCCCTATTTGGAGTTCAATGAGCTTTGACTGTTCAAATCTGCTGTTGAAATTCACCCTCTAGTGAAAGTTTTTATTGTACCTTTCTGCTCCAGAATTTCTTTGGTTCCTTTTATAATTTCTCTTTGTGTTCTCGTTTTAGTCATTTTCGTGATTTCCTTTAGTTCTTTGATAATACTTAAGTGTCTGTTTAGTAAGCTCTAAGTGGTGCTTCCTTGGGTCCAGTTTCTATTCCTCTAAATAGATCTAGTTTCTCTTTTTCTTTGTATGACTTGCAATTTTCTTTTTGAAAATTGGGCATTTCACTATTATAGTATAGTAATTCTGACAGAAATTTCCTTGAATGCCAGTTCTATCTTTGTAGAGTAGCTGGGTGCTAGAGCATTCTTGCAATGCTTAGCTAGGCTTGCTCTGACCCTAGGGATCAGACTGAGGTGAAAACCAAATGTCTTAGATCTTTCCTGAGCATATGTTTTGCCTGGGTGTGCATATGGCATTCTAAATCTCCTCCTCCCCCCCTTTTATAAAGATTTTATTTATGAGAGAGAGAGAGAGAGAGAGGAAGCACAAGCAGGGGGGTAGTGGCAGGCAGAGGGAGAAGCAGGCTCCCCACTGAGCAAGGACCCTGGGATCATGACCTGAGCCGAAGGCAGATGCTTAACTGACTGAGCCACCCAGGTGTCCCTCATCCTTCCCTCTTGCGGAGCTGCTTCTTAATGTTCAGTTTTCAAAAACTCTCACCCCAGCTTCTTCTTTGCTAGGGCTTATGTGACCTATTCTGTCTCCACCCTTAATCTCTCACCCCAGGCATCTGTAGTCACCTTGCAGGTTTTACAAGTAATGCCGCCATTTTTCCTGCCTGAATTCCAAGTTAATAGCAAAACAAAGATGAACACTTTGAGTGAGTCCTTCTGGTATCCTCCAGACAGATGAGGCATACACAGTGATTTGCAAATAAAGTCTACCTCCTCTGGATTGAGGGTAGGAACTGGGAACCAGGCTTCTGCCACTTTTTAATAAGACTGCAAAGGTGAGTAAAACATCTTCAAACATTCATACCATTTTGAAGATGGGTTTTTCTTTAGTGGGCAGTCTTGGTTGCTGTAAACCTTTTACTGTTTTCCAGAGCTGTGACAATGTAGGTTCACATATTTGCTGCTTTTTTGGTTTTGTTGGGGAACAAGAGCTTAAGAGTGTCCAGTCTACCATTTTGCTGGTGTTACTCAGGTCACTGATGTTTCACTCCTGTCTGTAATGCTAGTATCATGAAAAGACCTTGAATAGAGTATGTTTTATTTATTTATTTATATTTTTAAAAAGATTTTTATTTATTTATTTGACACAGAGAGACACAGCGAGAGAGGGAACACAAGCAGGGGGAGCGGGAGAGGGAGAAGCAGGTTTCCTGCCGAGGAAGGAGCCTGATGCAGGGCTCGATCCCAGGACCCTGGGATCATGACCTGAGCCGAAGGCAGACACTTAACGACTGAGCCACCTAGGCGCCCCTAGAATATCTTTTAGATACATATATGGTGAATTCTGGTTAATCAGACTTGGAAGTATTTTGTAAATGTTAAGAAAATGGCCTAAAAATTCTCACTCTGATCATTCTGTTTAAAATTAAATTAAAAGGAATATATTTTCTCCCAATTCCTTATCAATCTTGCCTTTTTTGCTGGTTGTGAGGACAATTTACATAAACTTTCTGAGATGAAAATGCTGCATACCCTTAGTACCAAAACATTAAATGAAGTTTATTGGCTTCTGCTAAGGTTTTCTACTTTATAGCACCATATATTCTTGTACGTGTCTCAGTTGCTCTGTAGGGCAGACATGAAATATATAAAATGAAAATAACATGTTTTGCAAATATTTCACTATTCTCTACATAGATGCAATATATATATATATTTGTACTTTTCTTTCTTTTTTTGTTATTATGTTCATTTAGGCAACATATAGTACATCGTTTTTGATGTAGTGTTCAGTGATTCATTAGTTTTGTATAACACCCAGTGCTCATCACAACATGTGCCCTCCCTAATAATCATCACCTGGTTACCCTATCCCCCCACCCCCCTCCCTTCTGTAACCCTAGTTTTGTTTCCCAGTTTCCAGAGTCTCTTATACTTTGTCTCCCTCTCTGATCTTCCCAGTTTTCCCTCCCTTTCCCATGGTCCTCTGTGCTGTTATGTTCCACATACAAGTGAAACCATATGATAATTGTCTTTCTCTGTTTGACTTGTTTCACTTAGCATAATACCTTCCAGTTCCATCCATGTTGATGCAAATGGTGGGTATTTATCCTTTCTGATGGCTAATTGTCTATATGACATTGTCTATATGAATCACTTCTTTTTTATCCATTCATCTATTGAAGGACATCCCGGCTCCTTCCACAGTTTGGCTATCATGGGCAAAACTGCTATGAACATTGGGGTGCATGTGCCCTTCTTCCAAGTGTTTGAATTTCTTCCAAATTGTTTCTTGTGATTGAGTTCCAGTTTCAAAGCATATGGTCTGAGAATATGCAGGGAATAATCTCAATCTTTTGGTATTGGTTGAGACCTGATTTGTTACCCAGTATGTGATCTATTCTGGAGAAAGTTCCATGTGCACTCAAGAAGAAAGTGTTCTGTTGTTTTAGGATGGAATGTTCTGTATATATCTATGAGGCCCATCTGGTCCAGTGTGTCACTGAAAGCGTGTTTCCTTGTTGACCTTCTGCTTAGATGATCTGTCCATTGCTGTGAGTGGAGTGTTGAAGTCTCCTACTATTAAGGTATTATTATCCATGTTTATTTTGGTTATTAATTGGTTTATATAATTGGCTGCTCCCATGTTGGGGGCATAGATATTTACAATTGCTAGATCTTGTTGGATAGATCCTTTAAGTATGATATAGTGTCCCTCTACATCTCTTACTACAGTGTTTGGCTTAAAATCTAATTTGTCTGGGGGTGCTGAGTGGCTCAGTCGGTTAAGTGGCTGCCTTCGGCTCAGGTCATGATCCCAGTGTCCTGGGATCGAGCCCTGCATTGGGCTCCCTGCTTGGCAGGAAGCCTGCTTCTCCTTCTCCCACTCCCCCTGCTTGTGTTCCCTCTCTTGCTGTCTCTTTCTGTCAAATAAATAAATAAAATCTTAAAAAAAAATAAAATCTAGTTTGTCTAATATGAGAATTGGTACTCCAGCTTTCTTTTGAGGTCCATTGGTGTGGTAAATGGTTCTCCATCCCCTCACTTTCAATCTGGAGGAGTCTTTAGGTTCAAAATCAGCCTCTTGTACAAGACAGCATATGGATGGGTCCTGCTTTTTTTTATCAAATCTGAAACCCTGTGTCTTTTGATGGGAGTATTCAGCCCATTATATTCAGAGTAACTATTGAAAGATAGGAATTTAGTGCTATTGTATTGTCTGCAAAGTCCCTTTCTGTAGATTTTCTCTTTCATTCTGGTCTATGTGCCTCTTGGGGTCTCTCCTCGCTAACAGAATCCTCAATATATCTTGCAGGGCTGGTTTGGTGGTCACATATTCTTTCAGTTTCTGCCTGTCCTATAACTCTTTATCTCTCTGTCCATTCTGAATGACAACCTTGCTGGATAAAGTATTCTTGGCCGCATATTCTTCTCATTTAGTACCCTAAATGTCTTGCCAGCCCTTTCTAGCCTGCCAGGTTTCTGTGGATAGGTCTGATGTTATTCCATAGTTCCTCCTTTCATATATAAGAAATCTCTTCCCCCTAGCTGTTCTCGGGATAGCTTCTTTGGCTTTGCAAGCTTCACTATTTCATGGCAGGGTGTTGATCTATTTTTATTGATTTCAGGAGGGGTCTTCGTGCCTTTTAGACATGAATGCTAGTTTTCTTCCCCAGATTAGGGAAGGTCTCATCTCTCATTTGCTCAAATATACCTTCTAGTCCTCTCTCCTCTCTTCACCCCTTGGTGATCCCAAAATTCTGACATTGCAATGTTTCATGGCATCATTAATCTGTCCAAGCCTTTTTTCATGGACTAGCTTCTTATACCTGTTTTCCTCAATTTCCTTCCTATCAGTCTGTCTTCTATGTCACTTATTTTCTCTTCTGCCTCACTTACCCTAGCTATTAGAGCATCCAATTTAGACTGCCTCTCATCTATAGCATTTTTAAGTTTGGACTGATTGATCTCATTTTTGCCCTTAGAGATTCTATATTGTCACTAATGCTTTTTACAAGCCCAGGTGCTGACTTTATGATTGTTAGCCTGAATTCTATCTCTGACATCTTTCTTATATCCATATCCATTAGTTCTGTGGCAGAGGACATTGTGTCTGGTTCGTTTCTTTGTTGAGAGTTCCTCTGTCATTCTGTCGAGGGATGGCTGAGCAAATGAACAGAGTCCAAAATATCAATCATGACCCAAGAAAAGCACCCTAGAAAAATTCCAAAGTGGTCAGAAGCTACCAGATATGCAAACAAAGCCAAGATGATCCAAAACAGTTAAAAAAAAAAAAAGTGGGGGGAACTATAATTTCTCAGGGTAGACAAGGCAGGGTGATCTGCCTGTTCCTGATTGATTTTTGGTCTGTTTTGGAAGACACTATATCCGCAAATTGCAAAGAAACCAGCACTTA
This sequence comes from Zalophus californianus, assembly GCF_009762305.2. Taxonomy (NCBI): domain Eukaryota; kingdom Metazoa; phylum Chordata; class Mammalia; order Carnivora; family Otariidae; genus Zalophus; species Zalophus californianus. The sequence continues at coordinate 116,348,408 of NC_045600.1, forward strand.
TATATATATCAAGATAAAATTGAATAGAGTGCAAAAGGGACTAGTATGGAGCATAAATTTATAAAACAGGACATAAATCTATAGTTAAAAAGTAACTTAAAGACATAAGTTGGGAAATAATCTATTTGAAACGGGAATAGGGTAACAAAAAAAAAATTTTAGCCTGAAGCATAAATGAGTCATGAGGAAACACTTGGAGCTCAATATATTATTTTCCCCTGGCACTGGAGTTTTACAGTCCTGTGGGAAATACGGTTGTCATTCATCAGTTTTCCCAATTTGTCTTCTGGGGTAAGGGCCTTCTACTCAGCTTCTCAGGCATCTTTGTCTGAGTGGAGTTGCCGCACCCCTTGTTCCAGGGTTGGGCTTATGGTGAGCTGGTTGTCTGTGTGGCTTTTGTTCCTTTCAGCTTTCCACTTCTCTTCAGAGAGTCAGAGCAAATATGGCCGTGCGGGAATCCCTGGCCCAGAGCCACAAGGTCGTGGTTCCTTTTCTTCAATAAACCCTCCAGGTCAAACCATCTCCACTTCTGTGTGTACCAAACTCCACAGCTTTGCCCTATCTGCACCCGCTTGCAACTCTCCTGAGGGAATTCCAGGGACCTGCGAGCGTCTCCGCGTTTTGTGCCTTTCCAGTTCCAAGTGGCCGTGAGCTCATGTGTGCACCCTCTTCTGCAGCTCCCAGGTCGCAGCAGGGTGCCGCTCCAGTGTCCTTTCGGGGGCCACACTGCCCTGAGAGCTGTTGTCCTGTTGTGGGCGCAAGCCATTTCCCATCTCCTCTGCAATGTTAAAGAGCCTGCACCTTCTAGTCCTTTTCAGGGTGTGCAGAGAGCGGCACCCCGCTACCAGCCCAGCTCTTGGTTTATGGTGACTGGAGCTGAGTCCCTTCCTGGCTTGCTGACCATAACCAGTCTCCCCGGTCCACTGCTTGCGCACTCCATCAGTTCAGGCTCCCCCATGTTTTGAGCCTCCTGGAATCCTGAGACAATGATCCCCCTAGAATTCTGCTCTATTCATCCCCTGTGCCCTTTTCAGAAAGGGATGTCTCTCACTGGAGATTTCTAAGGGTTCCGATTTTAAGCTCCACTGTTATATCATTCTCCCTCCGTTTATCTCCCGGTATTTCCCCCAGAAGATTCAAGGTTCCACACCTCCTGCCTTGCAAAAAGTAGTCATTTTTGTGCTTGAAGAGATCCACATAAATCTCACATCTCAGGTTGAATTCGTGTGTTCAGAATGGTTTGGTAGATATCCAGCTAAATTCAAGGGACCAGATGAAACAAGGTCCCCTACTCTGCAGCCATCCTGAGGACACCACCCCCATCACATAGGACCATTAAAATAACTTTCTGGTGACACATTCTTCACATTATGTAGATATTTTGTTCTCTTAACAAGGATGTTATTACTAATGCTTACTATGTTTTGTTATTTTAGGATTTTCATTAAGCAGCCTCCTACCCAGTTTCTACAAGTGAAAATCAAGTCAGTCATCTAAAAATCTCACAATTTCCAAACAAGAGGATTTAGAGTCTTCTGTTTCCATTAAAACTGAATTTATGGTGGTGATAATCTGGGTTAGATTGTGTAGAAACAAAATGACAGTTTCATTTTTTTCTCAAAAAATTCTGTAGAATGCATAGAAAATTTTTAGATTTGTTAAAGTTTTACATTCTTTGCATGGTCAATGTGTTAAACTTGCAATATAAATTATTGGCAAAGTTTTTGCTATCTGGCCTCTTTTGCAAATTTGAGAAATTGCTGTCTGCTAATCCATTTTTAGGCAAAGTTGAGAGAACTTTTAACTGGTTAAGTGGCCTACTGAATGCCCTTTAGATAGGTCACAGTAGATTATTACATCATTATGTAGTGTCTATTTCTAGGTTTTAATCCCAAGGTCTGCCTTCTCTCCTTTTACTTAGATGGCTTGTGAGGAGTTTAGTTCCACTTGCATAAAGGGAATGGAAATGTAATTTCTTGAAGACTTTTACAGAGCAAATTACAGCAGGATTGTGCTGTGAAAGCATAAAAAGAAAGTACTTTAAATGTCTTGCTTAAATAAACCATCCTGTCTGATCACTTGAGAGAAGGCGGTTCAGTGTATGAAGACACTTTAAGAATATCCTATTTCCTTCTCTTGTGCTCATTTATTTTCTCACATATGATCTGTTCTCCAGTTTCCTGAGTATATAAAAGTTGCCATTTCTAGGAATTTAGTATGTTTTTAGCTGAAAAAATTATCCTTGAATGCTTGCTTTTGTTTAACACAGGTCTTCAAAATTGTAATTATTTCATCTTAACTTTAAATTCCTGTTCCTTTCTATGGAACATCAAGACTTCTAGAGGCAGGGTAGATGGCTTTGTTTTCACCAATACTACAGTTGTTTCTATTGAGTCAGTTTCTCCCCTTTCTATTCTGCACCAAGATCACAACCTTGTAGTCAAATGCATTTACATAACAAGCCCCCAAAGCTCAGATACACAAAGGGACCCTATAATCTCAAATATCGTATTGAAACGATTCTACAGCAGACTCTCCTTTGGGAAGTAGTAAAACATTTTGTATAAGTATTAATTTGAAAAATAAAATAATCCATTCAATCATGCTCATTTTGTTCATATTTTTAGTTTTTCAGATCCTTTTTCCTCTAGTATTCAAACAACACTTGTTAATATCAGAGACAAGGAAAATTTACAAAGTATTTTCCTTATGTGCTATGTAGGCATATCCAGAGACTTGAATTTTGAGTACTGCGTACCCATTTCATAATGAGTAACCAATGTCAAAAAACAGAAAAGTTTAACAACTAAAAGCTAGATATTAATATTCACAGATAAAAAACTCTAAAACTTTTCTTTGGACTTTCTTCAGGAACTAAGATTTAGGATAACCACACAATAAATATGTGGTTTTATTTTTATCATCATATACATATACAGCAAGAGAAAACCTTTTAATGTAAAAACTGAGAAAGTGATTAAAAATAGAAAAGCAGAAAGGTTAATACCTTTGATTTCACTTACCTTGCAGGTTTTCTGTTGTTCTGTTAGAACCACTGACCATTACAAAAGAGCCATACATCAGACATATATCATACTTAGGTAGAATAAGCTAATATAAACATCTATTATAATGAAGAACAGTGGCTGAGGCAAGATTGATGTTAATTTCGATCTTGTAAGACAGTATGGAGATAGGCAATCCAAGCCATGTATGGTAGCACTTCAACAAAATTGTACAGCGACCCAGGCCCCTTCTTTCTATGTGATTCTCTTCAGTAATGTTGCCTCTTCTGGAGAGTTCAAGATGTCTCACTAGCAGATCCACTTCCAAGCAACAAGCTCAAGAAAGGGCAAAAAAAGTCACACCCCTCACATTTCACTGGCCACAACAGTCAATGGCAAGGGACACTAGGAAATGAAGTCTTTGTTACTACAGGCATGTGCCTAGCTGAAAATCAAAGGTTCTATCAATCACTATGTGAAGAAAGGTCACTAGGGAAAATTGGTGTTCTATGAACATATCTCATGTAGATATTAGCATAGTTAGAAATACAAGCTTAAAAATCATTCTACTGGGAACATGGCAGGATTTACTAGCTGACAACTACTATTCTGGGTTTTCATTTCTGAAGTATTGATTACTTCCATCATTCAGTCACCAAAAGCAATGACATGCAAAACACTGTCTGAGTTTCCAAGGTTATGTTTTATTGGTATAAAACCAAAATAAGGTGATGTAATGGTCTGGTCTGCCTGTTAGCTATACAGAACTAGGTGAAGAAAAGGATTTTATTTTCTCTTACAATTTCTTCATTGAGGGAAAAGGAAAATTATTTTTTCCTTATGAAGTAGTAAAATACCGATTACTCTTGGCAACTTATTTGACTAAGAAAATTTTGGGTACTAGAACAAAAATAATTTTTATCAAATAAGTAAAAAGTCAGTAATAATTTTGTTATAGCTTCTGAAAAAATTTGCAAAACTGTAAAGCAGAGAAAGATTTCTCAAGCTATCCATGTATTTTTTCCTCCATTAAGGGAGAAAAAAATGTCTTCATGATTTTGCTAAAAGATCTAACAATGCAGAGGTAGTCATGGAATGTCTTAAATCTCCATCCTATTGATAAATCCTTTCAATCTTCCTATGCAGAAGACTATTTATAAAAAGTCACATTACACAGCAGCTACACAACCTGGTACAATACAGCCATAATCAGGGTTGTGCCTCATTATGGAAAAGTTCTCAATTCTGTTTGTGTTTTGTTATATACGAAGTTGTCCTTCATCTAACTTATTAAAAACTACCCCTAATATAATCTTTAGTCAGAGCTACAAAACTGATACATGTAGTTATTACTTTTTTGAAATACACATATCCCAGTTTCCATTTTCTAGGAAAGACAGAGCCCAAAAATTATATATTGTGAAAGCCACTTTACAGGAGGCTTTATTTAGATGACCCAAGATGAATCAGTGCCATTATTGTTGTATAGCTGTGAAACAGATCATCATCCTTTACCTCATTACATTTCTTCAATATAAAGTTCCCAGTGACTATGCGATCGCATCCAATTTCTCCATTTCCAAAGAAGCCAAATAAAGGAACACTAGGAAAAAACTTTCTGAATGCATCAGCTTCAACATTCCCCTTGGCTCTATAATACTGAAAGCCCCTGCCAACACATGCAAACATGAAGCCAATGGTATTCCGTTCTGGAATGTTGGCAGCTTTAAGGCGCTGCATTGCAGCCTCAACGGTCTTCTCGTCATTGACATCTTCGTTGAGTAGCACAGTGGCACTCTGGATTCGGTGTCCACTAAATGACAGTCCAACTACACCAGTGGCATCAATATCCAGAGGGTGTCTGGAATTAAATCAGAATAGTGTGGTGATACATCATAAAACAAAATATAAACTCAAGTGTAGAAGAAAACTCCTGATTCACTGGTTAGGAGCTGCTGCCTTTAAGAGCCTACACCCAGTCTAAAGCTAAGGCTCACCTTTCCAGATAAAAGCAGTGTAATAGGGATTAAAAATTAAACTATGAATACATTTAAAAGAATGCAGGGAAGCAGATCTATGAAGAAGTAAGCAACTATTTTTTTAGTCACAAATTCGAGGGGCAAATGCATCTCCACAAAGATTTCTGACAACCATCCTGGGTTTTTAGAAAAGATATAAAGTATCCTTAAACCTTTCTCACTTTCTTAAAGGAATCTTAAAAATTTTATTCATACGCAAGGTGATTATCTGTTAAATAAAGTTTTCTGGTATTATTTACATGTTTGGTATCTTTCTCCCCCTTATCTCGGCTGTCACATTCTAAAAAAGATATATTAGATATTTAATCATGGATGATAATTTTATTAAGAACCTGTTAACTCCAGAAGTTTTAGCTTTAAATGTTGTTTGGTACATAAAGAAACAAGATTCCATTGCTGTGTCTTATTTATTACTTTCAGCCTAGAATTCAGCTTAACCTAAAGGTAAAAAAATGTTTTGTTTATATTTGCCTGTTTTTCTTAAGGAAATATTTTATCCTTACTGAAGAAAACAAAGTGTCAAAGTTATAAAGCATAATACAGTGAACACCTACAGGAGAAAAACAAATACCTTATTATTTCTATCATGTTTACCAACATGTGAGTTGATGAAATGGGCAAGATTCACTGGGCTAACAAGAAACTTAACTCAAAAAGCTTAAGTGACTAAGATAATAAGGCTAGCTTAGTAGCAAAACCTGTTTCTGAGGAGAATGGACCTTCTGAAGTCCACTGCTCCTTTAACTTTATTACAATTACTCTTTGGCCTACCATTGCAACATGTATTGTCAATTTCTTGCCTCAAAGAATGACTTACCTATCTTTTTTTTTGGCAAGGTGGTATCTGGACACTATTAAAATGGAGCTTTGATTTACTCAATGGCTTCTCTTACCCACTGACACAGTGGGAATTTAATTTAATTTTAATTAAAATTAATGTGTCGTGTAAAGGGTAACAATTCTTGAGGGATATTTCCCACAATAGGTATAAAAAGATGATGTACAGACACCTGATCACACTAACAGGCTTGCATGTCAGACGCTGTATGTCTGGCCTGAGTGCGATTGGCATTTCAAAGGTAAATGAGGTATTAAGTCATCACTGCCGTATTGTATACAATTTAGAGGTAAAAGCAAAGACACAAAATCAGGCAAGAGGAGAAATAATCCCCAGGTAATTACTGAGAATTAGGTGTATTTATGTCTGAAATCCAATGTCTGATATCCTACTGCTTAGAATTCAGTGCACTTGCTTTCCTCGCTTCTTCCTCACTGGTAGTCCAGGGACCTCGATTTAGCTACAGGTAACCCTTGAACAACATGCGTCAATTACATGTGGATTTTTCTTGGTAAGTACAGTACTGTAAATGTATTTTCCTTATGATTTTCATAATAACATCTTTTCTTAGCTTTCCTTCTTGTAAGAATACATATATGTGTTAATTGTTCATGTTATCAGTATGGCTTCTGGTCAACAGTAGGCTATTAGTAGTTAGGTTGCTGGGGAGTCACAAGTTATACATGGATTTTCAACTGCGCAGGCATTGTTCAAGGGTCATTTGTATTTGCTTTCCATGATCCCTGATCAGCTGAAGCTGATCAATCAGTGGAGACTTCCAGAAGGGAAATTTTAACTGGGATGATTTACACTGCTTTTAAAGACAATGATCTCTAACATCTGTTGCCATTTCACCACTCTAGTATCCAAGCACTAAACACAAATAGAGTGAGAAATGAATACTAGTGTTTGCAGGAAGTATCTGGGGATGAGAGGTTTTCATTTTCCTACTTTTGGATATTCATGTCCGCTTAATTAGCTCAGACTCAAAAAATACTACAAACTCTCTTTCAAAATGGAAAGGGAGTAATGGCTCCCAAGATAACTGAAGCAAGTATTATTCATCTTCGAAAGCAAAAGCCTTAGTAACAAAATCAAAAAGAAGCTTTCAAAAAGATCTAGTAAACATTTCCCAAAATGTGTGCCAATATACCAACAGGCATGCAAGATGCTCCACAGGTTTGAGAACTGTCATTCCCTCTCTAGAGGATTTCTATAGCACTGGGCATATCAGAGCCTCTAAGAAGTTTTACCATGAAGATTCACTGTTTAAGCATGTGTTTCCTTTAGAAGAGAAAATAGAACTACAGAGGAAGTGATCACTGCAGTTGTATAGAGTACAGAGCTGTCAGGGGAGATACCAATAGACAATGTTGAAAACCAATTTTGAGTATGAATCCAGTTAAGAGTAAGTTATTAGAAGACAACATAAAGATTCATTTAACTGTAAGCAGAATTATGTGGAGTATTATAAAATGGAATGAACCATTAGCTTAGCAATTCTGTAAATGGGTATTTTAAAAAACCCAAGATAAGAAAAACCTGACAACATTTCTGGTCATGTATAGGCGAAATCAGAAGCACACGAGACATACTTGTCAGAGGTCAGTGATGCCAGGTTGTCTACCTGGCCTCCAGCCAAGATGACGTTCATATCACTGAAATGGCTGATGACTCGCTGCAGATAATTACTGGCTCCTGCTTTACAGCAATTATAGCCAAATACCAGGACCACACGAAGCTCAGGGTTATCTAAAAGGCCTGCAGAGAAAAGAAGAGCAACAATTAAAGATAGCCTTCAAACAGGTATATCAAATTTTATTACAATTTTATTTTCTATATTTTTGCAAAATGAAATGTTTCTGTTAATGACTTGCACTTCTAGTTATGCGCAGTTTAGTGCTGAAGCTATCCTGTTTCCTTTTTTATTTTCTTTTTACAAACTTTAACACTGTTCAAAATGTTTGCTGCAATTAATTTTCCTCATTAAAAAAATGAAACGGCTATTTGAAAATAATACAACCCACACAACACAAATTAGGAAGCAGCTATGGGACTGAGCAGCACCCGTGGTGGAGCTTGATGTAATCGCTATATAGGCTACCACCTGGAATGAAAGGGAATGCTGGTTTACACAGAACGGAGTTAGCAGTAGCGATAATGTAAAGATCTGGAGAAAACAGAAAAGGTGCCAACCACCTGTAGTGTGTTTAATGGTGGTCCCCCCCAAAATATATCCACATCAATGTGGAACCCATTTGGGAAAAGGGTCTTTGCAGATGTGATTAAAGATCTTGAGATGAGATCATCTGTTTATTATCCAGGCAGGTTCCATAAATACTATGATAAATGTCCTTAGAAGAGATATACAAGAGACACAGACATAAGAGGAGGCAATGTGACCACAGAAGCAGAGACTGGAGTGATGCAACCAGAAGGACTATCAATAGTCACCAGAAGGTGGAAGAGATAAAGAGATTCACCCTAGAGCCTCCAGAGGGGGTGCTGCCCTTTCAACACCTTGATTTCAGACTCTCGGACTGTGACAGAATACATTTCTGTTGCTTTAAGTCCCTAAGTTTGTGGTCATTTGTTACAGCAGCCTCAGGAAACTGATACATCATGAAAATACATATAGGCCCAATGCACCTTTTCCAAGAAAGGGGGTGGGAGTGAAGATGGATTTCAAACTCTTTCCAAAGCAAGAAAATGTTCAATTCTGTACCATATGGACAAAAGGAGCTTCCACTAGGGGGCGATATAGCCCAAAAGGAGACCTGCTGTACTCCTGCACTCCCTCACAAATTCCCCAGCTTTCACCTGAGCCTCTGGGCACTTTAAGACTACCAATTTGAAATTTTCTGGCATTATCAAATTCATAATTGGAAAGGAACAGAAAAAAACCCAACACCTAACCCACACTCCTGTTTCCACTGAGTGAGTCACATGACTTCCATCTTGACCTAAGGTGAAGGTCATCAGAAATCAGTCTCATGCAGCACCTGGGTGGCTCAGTCGTTAAGCGTCTGCCTTCGGCTCAGGTTATGATCCCAGGGTCCTAGGATTGAGACCCGCATCGGGCTCCCTGCTCCACGGGAAGCCTGCTTCTCCCTCTCCCACTCCCCCTGCTTGTGTTCCTGCTCTATCTCTCTCTCTCTCCCTAATAAAGAAATAAAATCTTAAAAAAAAAAAGAAATCAGGCTTATTAAAGAAACTGAGGTGCGGGGCAGGGGAATGACTAATTACTAACACCAAATAATGGCTTATCAAGGGACACTTCCACTGGTCCACTTTTAATTCTCTACACAATAAATCACTGATCTGGAGAATGAAAAGGATATTTCTATACAAATCCAATACTTTCATGATACCATATACCCTAAACCATTATTAAAAGATCTTTTTTCCCCACAAAGACCAGAGCAGCACATTTGGAGAGAATGTTTTTTCTTTTCTAAAATGAATTTTCAGAGTTGGAAGAGGGCTGTGGGATCAATTGTCTAGTCTTACTTTACAAGTAAGGGCTGCTAATCCCAGAAAAGTGACCAGCCCAGGAGAGTAACATGGTAGGCTCTAGATTAAAACCCATACCTTCTCTCAGAGTTTTAAGTTTCAGAAACCTAAAGCTTCTAAATCTCTACCTTCCCTACTGTTTTCTAAGCTCTAGACCCTCTTTTATAATTGTCTACTAAACATTGTCATCTGAGTATTTTAAAGGCACTGCCCTCATTTATTTAAAAAACACACAGCCAGTACTTTCCACATCTTCCTCCAGTGGTATTGCTCTACAACTGAGGGAGGCATGGTGGGCTGGGGACTATTCTGCCACCACTGTGGCCTGGGAGTAAGCCCCCGCCACCCTCTTATGGTCTGAGTTTTCTAGCCCTCTGCTCCCATATCTAAATGAAGTTGACCACAAGGGCAAGAAAGCATGAAAGATCATTGACACTGTCTTCCTGTCACTTAAGAGTTTTTCATGGACTGGGTAGCTTCTAAAAGCAAGTACCATCAGTTAGGTTTTAGCAACATTTTTCTCTGCTTTGCATCTGATCATTGCAGGTGCCTCCCTCAAGATTCTCTATGAAATCTCCATATAATTTAAAAACTTAGTCCTTCGATAGAATCCCAGGAATTCAGCTAGATAGGGATCAAACCATTCTGAACACCTGCAAACTCAACAGGATATTGAAGAAAAGAATAGCAGCAACTCTGAACAGAAAAGCGACCACTTTCTGGAAGGTAGGACGTGCGAAGAAGTGAATCTGAGGCAATATTTGGGAGGATAGACGGTAGGGGAGGGGGCCTCCATCAGCCGCTTCTGGCAAGTGATAGAGCAGCAGAGCACAAAATCAGAAATTTTAGAAGTCGGCTCTGCTGAGGGACGTCGCTCCAGTGGCTAAGTGGGGTGCGGAACCCTCGCAGGACAGTGTGGTCTCAGGACCCTTGGGGTCACAGAAAGACCAGGGGTGCCTGAGTGCGGCAGAGCTCCCAAGTATCGGAGCGGGGAAGCCGACTGCAGAGACGGAGCCAAGGAGTGGGCTCTCAGCTCGGGGTTGCCATAAACTGTGATCGGTGACAGTCGGGCCACTGCTCCTCCAGCAGGGACCCAACAAGCAGCAGATCCGGGGAGACTCCCCTTCCTCCCCCGGGAGGAGCGGCGCGGGAGCACACCGCAGGGATCTGCTGGGTTTGGAGACTCCACACGGGGTCAGGGGCCAGAGATAGAAACGCTGGGTCACAGGTGGGGTGAGCACGGAGTGTGGCCAGAGCCCGGAGAGGAGGGAGTGACTGACTGCTTTTCTCTGGGGGTGCACTGAGGAGCGGAGCCCTGAGTTCTCGGCTCCACCGGGGCGGAGGTAATTTTTAAAATTTTCTTTTTTTTTAAAGAATTTTTCTTCTTTCCTTTTTCAACCAACTTATCAGTTCCTTTTTTAAAATCTTTTTTAATTTTCATTTTTATAGTCATATTCTATCCCTTCATTGTATTTAACCTTATACACACACACATATATAAACTTTTCGTTCTTTAAAATTTTGGGATGCAGTTTCTTCTAAGAGACCAAAATAGACCCAAAATCTACTGTATGGCTCTGTTCTATTCACCAGCCTGATCATATTCTTTTTTTTTCCTCCTTTTTCTTTTCCCCCTGGTTGCGGGTCTCATCTGGATTCTTTAGTGTATATTTCATTTCTCTGGGGTCGCTGTTACCCTTTGAGCATTTTGGTCTCTCGTTCATCTATTCTTCTCTCGACAAAATGACAAGATGGAAAAACTCACCTCAAAAAACAGAACGAGATTCAATACCAACTGCCAGGGACCTAATCAATATGGAAGATGTAGTAATCATTAGTTAAGTAACCAATCATTAGTAAGATGTAGGAACTAGAGTTCAGAATAACAATTATATAGATAGTAGCTGGGCTTGAAAAAAGCATAGACAACACTAGAGAATCGCTTTCTGGAGAAATAAAAGAACTAAAATCTAACCAAGTCAAAATCAAACAGGCTATTAATGAGATGCAATAAAAAACGGAGGCTCTAACTGCCAGGATAAATGAGGCAGAAGAGAGAATTAGATATATAGAAAACAAAATGATGGAGAATCAAGAAGCTCAGAAAAAGAGAGATAAACAACTACTGGATCATGAGGGGAGAATTCAAGAGATAAATGATACCATGAAGCAAAACAGTATTAGAATAATTGGGATCCCAGAAGAAGAGAAAGGGGGGCAGAAGGTATACAGGAGCAAGTTACAGCAGAAAACGTCCCCAAATTGGGGAAGGAAACAGGCATCAAAATCCATGGGGCACAGAGAACCCCCCTCAAAATTAATAAAAATAGGTCAACACCCCAACATCTAATATAAAACTTACAAATCTCAGAGACAAAGAGAAAATCCTGAAAGCAGCTTGGGACAAGGTCTGTAACCTACAATGGTAGAAACATTAGATTGGCAGCGCACCTATCCACAGAGACCTGGCAGGCCAGAAAGGACTGGCATGATATATTCAGGGTACTAAACGAGCAAAATATGCAGCCAAGAATACTTTATCCAGCTAGGCTGTCACTGAAAATAGAAGGAGAGAAAGTGCTTCCAAGACAAACAGAAACTAAAAGATGGATCACCAAACCAGCCCCATAAGAAATACTGAAAGGGGTCCTCTAAGCAAAAGAGAGCCCAAAAGTAACACGGACCAGAAAGGAAGAGACAATATACAGTAACAGTCACCTTACAGGCAATACAATGGCACTAAATTCATATCTTTCAATAGTTACCCTGAATGTAAATGGGCTCAATGCCCCAATCAAAAGATACAGGCTATCAGACTGGATAAAAAAGCAAGACCCATTGATATGCTGTCTGCAAGAGACTCATTTTAGACCCAAAGACACACCCAGATTGAAAGTTGGAGGGTGGAAAACCATTTATCATGCTAATGGACATCAAAAGAAAGCTTGGGTGGCAATCCTTGTATCAGACAAATTAGATTTTAAACCAAAGACTGTAATAAGAGATGAGGAAGGACACTGTGTCATACTTACAGGGTCTATCCAACAAGATCTAGTAATTGCAAATACTTATGTCCTTAACATGGGAGCAGCCAATTATATAAACCAATTAATAACAAAATCAAAGAAACATATTGAAGATCATCGAAGCAAAAGATCAACAAGGAAATAAGGGCTTTCAATGACACACTGGACCAGATGGACTTCACAGATACATACAGAACATTCCATCCTAAAACAACAGAACACTCATTCTTCTGGAGTGCACATGGAACTTTCTCCAGAATAGATCACATACTGGGTCACAACAGATACCAAAAGATAGAGATTATTCCCTGCGTATTTTCAGAGTACAATGCTTTGAAACTGGAACTCAATCACAAGAGGAAAGTCGGGAAGAACTCAAAATACATGGAGGCTAAAGAGCATCCTACTAAAGAATGAATGGGTCAACCAAGAAATTAAAGAAGAATTAAAAAAATTCATGGAAACAAATGAAAATGAAAACACAACTGTTCAAAATCTTTGGGATGCAGCAAAGGCAGTCCTAGGAGGAAAGTATATAGCAATACAAGCCTTTCTCAGGAAACAAGAAAGGTCTCAAATATACAACCTAGTCCTAAAGGAGCTGGAGAAAGAACAGGAAATAAAGCCTAAACCCAGCAGGAGAAGAGAAATAATAAAGATCAGAGCAGAAATCAATGAAATAGAAACCAAAAGAACAGTAGAACAGATCAACGAAACTAGGAGGTGGTTTGTTGAAAGAATTAGTAAGATTGATAAACCCGTGGCCAGCCTTATCAAAAAGAAAAGAGAAAGGACCCAAATAAATAAAATCATGAATGAGAGAGGAGAGATCACAACCAACACCAAAGAATTACAATTATAAGCACATATTATGAGCAACTATATGCCAGCAAATTAGACAAACTAGAAGAAATGGATGCATTCTTGGACACTTATAAACTACCAAGACTGAACCAGGAAGAAACAGACAATCTGAACAGACCAATAACCACTAAGGAAATTGAAGCAGTAATCAAAACTCTCCCAACAAACAAGAGCCCAGGGCCAGATAGCTTCCCAAGGGAATTGTACCAGTTAAAGAATTAATACCTATTCTTCTGAAACTGTTCCAAAAAACAGAAATGGAAGGAAAGCTTCCAAACTCTTTTTATGAGGCCAGCATTACCTTGATCCCAAAACCAGACAAAGACCCCACCAAAAGGGAGAATTACAGACCAATATCTTGATGATCATGGATGCCAAAATTCTCACCAAAATACTAGCCAATAGGATCCAACAGTACATTAAGAGGATTATTCCACAAGACCAAGTGGGATTTATTCCTGGGCTGCAAGGGTGGTTCAACATCTGCAAATCATCAATGTGATACAATACATTAATAAAAGAACAAGAACCATATGATACTCTCAATAGATCAGAAAATGCATTTGACAAAGTACAGCGTCCTTTCCTGATAAAAACTCTTCACACACAGTGTAGGGCTAGAGGATACATACCTCAATATCATAAAAGCCATCTATAAAAAACCCACAGCCAATATCATTCTCAATGGGGAAGAACTGAGAGCTTTCCCCCTAAGGTCAGGAACGCGGCAGGGATGTCCACTATCACCACTGCTATTCAACATAGTACTAGAAGTCCTAGCCACAGCAATCAGACAACAAAAAGAAATCAAAGGCATCCAAATCGGTAAAGAAGTCAAACTCTCACTGTTTGCAGATGATATGATACTTTATGTGGAAAACCATAAGAAAAACCAAAGACTCTACCCCAAAACTGCTAGAACTCATACAGGAATTCAGTAAAGTAGCAGGATATAAAATCAATGCACAGAAATCAGTGGCATTCCTATACAAAAACAAGACAGAAGAAAGAGAAATTAAGGAGTCGATCCCATTTACAATTGCACCCAAAACCGTAAGTTACCTAGGAATAAATCTAACCAAAGAGGCAAAGAATCTGTACCCAGAAAACTATAAAATACTCATAAAAGAAAACGAGGAAGACACAAAGAAATGGAAAAACGTTCCATGCTCATGGGTTGGAAGAATAAATATTGTGAAGATGTCAATGCTACCGAGAGCAATCTACACATTCAATGCAATCCCCATCAAAATACCATCCACTTTTTTCAAAGAAATGGAACAAATAATCCTACAATTTGTATGGAACCAGAAAAGACCTCGAATAACCAGAGGAATGTTGAAAAAGAAAAGCAAAGTCGGTGGCATCACAATTCCTGACTTCAAGCTGTATTACAAAGCTGTCATCATCAAGACTCCATGGTACTGGCACAAAAACAGACACATCGATCAATGGAACAGAATCGAGAGCCCAGAAATGGACCCTCAACTCTATGGTCAAGTAATCTTCGACAAAGCAGGAAAGAATGTCCAGTGGAATAAAGACAATCTCTTCAACAAATGGTGTTGGGAAAATTGGACAGCCACATGCAGAAGAATGAAACTGGACCATTTCCTTACATCATACACAAAAGTAGACTCAAAATGGATGAAAGACCTCAAGGTGACACAGGAATCCATCAAAATCCTTGAGGAGAACACAGGCAGCAACCTCTTTGACCTCGGCCGCAGCAACTTCTTCCTAGACACATCTTCAAAGGCAAAGGAAGGAAGGCAAAAATGAACTACTGGGACTTCGGCAAGATAAAAAGCTTTTGCACAAGGAAACAGTCAACAAAACCAAAAGACAACTGACAGAATGGGAGAAGATATTTGCAAATGAATCCTAGCTAACAATACAATGATCAAATCTTACACAGGGTCCCTAAAATGTACAAATGAGTGAAAGATCTTTCCTGATGTCAATGTCTACAAATAAAACTGAAACCTAGAAAACCACTGGGCCCCAAGGGCACTCTTACAGGTTGAGCTTTGCCCAGGAGAATGTCAGAAGGACGTGTTTGTAAAAGAGAAAGAGAATCACAGGTGTGAGGCAGTGTCTGATGTACCTCAAGCATTCTCCAGGGAGGAAAAAAAGCCCTGGCTCTTAAGCTCAAGCTCATCGAGAAGCAATCAGCAGTCCTGAAGCTGCCTTCTCCAGCTCTTCTGTCTTAAAAGGACGTGGGGGAGTGGGGGTCAGAGGTTGCCAGGTACTGCTTTCATGCTTAGAGCCACTTTACTGAACAACTCGAAGCCTTTAGGAAAGAACTGCAGACCATCTTAAGGTGGGATTCCTCCCTTCATTACAATATGCTCCACTGGGTAAGGAGTTCAAAGGTGCCCAGGGGGAGACAGAGAAGAAGTGAAGCGGCTGCAGCTGTAGACATTCCATCCTCCCTTCAGCCCAAGCAGCTCTGCTCTGTTTGCTTTATTTTTATGTTGGTACCCCATGTAAGATTTTATTTAGATACAAACTGTTTCAAAGAAAAGTTAGGAAATTGCTCAACAACTTCCTCACTGAGGAGTCTCAATAAAGTCTTCAACAAAAGCACAAGAGAGGACATCATGGTACTGCTAACTAGGATTCAACAGGGAGTTACTCAGAAGGAAGCTATCAGCAGGAGGGAGGAGGGAAGGGACAAAAGCAAGGAAGAGCATGTGTCCTGTTCTGTAGAGCCAGCAGTTCTCACCAAGGAGACACTGGGCCAGGTGTTCACCTCTGGGAAGCCCATTTGCGCCGGATTGAGGCTGAGGACCCATTCAAGAGCCCCTGAGTTGTCCTGAAATTAACTTTAGCTCATTAGAATACTAAGATCTCCTACGAGCAGAGTTTTCTGCCATTTTCTGAACACAGGATGTATGCACAGCATGCTGACATGCTAGGCATGGGCAACTGAACCAAAATGCCTAAAAATAACAGAATATGTTTAAGTTCCTCAATGTATATCAAGCTCCCCGCCCCCACCCACTCATACTCGGAAAACAATCTTCCTGTACAGACTCCACAGGGAGCCAGTGCTTTGGGAACTACTTTTAACAAATAACAAAAAGTTGCTGTCAACACTTCTTTGGGTTGTGTTCAACAGAATGCACCCTAACCAGTGAACCTCCTGAGCTCAGCTGCAGTGTTACATCACTCAATCAACCCTGAACAAGCAATACAAACTGAGCTTCCTTCCTCTCCTTTCTCCTCCTGTCACTGAGCTGGTTTCTATTTGTTTCAATTACCATTAATTACCTGGGGATTCCCAAATTTCTATCTTTAGTCCTGACTATTCTCCTGAACTCCAGAACTATACATTCAACTGTCTAATCAGTATCCCCAACTCAAATTCAACATGTCCAATCCAGTCTGTCTCCCTTCCCTCAGGAGACGCTACTGTGCAACTGTGCTGGCCAAAAACCTGGGTGACATGGCGGCCACTTCCCTCACTCTCAAAACCCAACATTTTAATCAGTCACCACATCCTGTTGATTCCACCTCAAAACTCTGTCCTGAATCCATCTATGTCTCTTCACCTCCACCTGCCATCACCTCTTGCCTTAACCACTACAACAGCCTCCTGTTTTTCCTATATCTGCTCTCATATTCCTCCAAATTGATGGCCACACCACAGCCAGAGGGGTATTATAAAAAGACCTATCTGATTCTGTCACTTTTTTGTTTAGAATCCTGGCTTCCCACTGACCTTAAATAATGTAAAATCCTTACTATGTTTTATGGGCATGTGGCCCCAGCTTGCCTCTACAGCTTCACCTCACATCACACTCCCCACTTCTCCAGACACACTAGGTTTCACAAATGGGCATGTGAATCCATGGCATTTGAATCCTGAACGTGCATTACCAGGCCCTTTCTATTTCCTATCCTTGATCTTAGGCGACCTTGCTCTATTTTTGTCAGCAACCTAGAAAGAAGGTAAAGACCACCTATAATATTCCTCCCTACTCCACATCTGAGGGACCCTTCCCCACTCTAGTTCACTTCTTAGGACCCTGTCCAAATGTCACTTTCCCACCACCCCACACTAGACTTTGAGTTCCATGGTTATATGTTTTCTAGCACCTCTGTGCTTCTACTTGGTATACATTTCACATCTGTGGTACCTTATTCAAAATCGGTCTGTTCTGCTAGACTGGGAGCTCCAGAAGGCAGGAACTTAACAATGTATTTCTAGAGTCCCACACATATAGTGACTGGCATGTGCCATGCATGCAAATAGTTTCTAAATGAACAATGGCTTTTCCTGAAGCTTTGGTGAGGTGTTTCTACCCTTCTCATGAATTAAGTGCTGGCCCACGCATGTATTTTTTTTCATCCCAGAGACTATTTTTTTTTAAAGATTTATTTATTTATTTGAGACAGAGACAGAACACAAATGGGGGGGAGGGGCAGAGGAAGAGGGAGAAGCAGACTCCCCACTGAGCAGGGAGCCCCACACAGGGTTCAATCTCAGGACCCTGGGATCATGACCTGAGCCGAAGGCAGATGCTTAACCAACTGAGCCACCCAGACGCCCCCTGCCCGAGACTATTTTTAACAGACCTTAGAACACACAGACCTTAGGACAACCTATGCCTTATTGTAAAAATGTGCCATTTTTGGTAAGTTCAAAAAGAACAAAACAAGCTGTGTGTATGATATTACATATACTATGATGCTGGGCCAGACTATGACATCCCCTATACACAAGGTCTAGAACTAGAATTCTCAATGCAAGGTCCCTCTTTTCAGAGGTACTGCCAATTTCATGGGTTTTTTTAACTGAGCCACTTCATTGCTTACTGTGGGCCTTCACAGATCTTCTAATCACTGTGGCCAAGCACTGTAAGGCAGGGAAAGACAAACTACAGCCCACGCACCAAATCTACCCGCCCCCTCATTTTTGTAAACAACGTTTTACTGGAACCCAGCCGTTTGTTTATGTATTGTCTATAGCTGCCTTTGCACTCCAATGGCAGAGCTGAACAGATGCACTGAGACTGTAAGGCTGGCAAAACCTAATTTACTATCTGGCCTTTTACAGAAAAAGTCTGCTGACCCCTGTGGGATACTACCACGAAGAGGGTGCTTTCCGATGTTACAGAACACAGAAGAGTTGTCCCCAATATTTGGTGTAGGAATGCAGGCCAGGACTTTATGGAGAAGGCACATCCCAGCATGGTTGTAGCCTCCAACCACTCACTCACTCCCTGCCCACCTCAGATTCCTCCATCTTCTTGAGCACATAAAAGACAATGATCCAAATTCAGAATACAGGAAATTTGGATGTCCACATATGTGAAGGATAGAGATTATCTGTGAAAGGATGGAGATTATCACCTCAATCTAAGCAAAGCTTCAATTTCAGAATACCATCAACATGATGAAAATGATGCCTTGGAATAAACCAAAATTGTTGACATCAAACAGTTCTGGAAAGGATACCAGTAAGAACACTTCACAGAGCAGAATAAACATGGGCCTGCTTTTCACCTCAGTTTTTGTGATTCCTATGCTTAGCACTATAGAGCAAACAAGGTTTCACAAATCCAGTAACTATTTTATCATAAAATGGATGGTTTATTTTGCTCAAAATTTTGGCTCTTTCTTGTAAAATGACAAAACTAGGCTTCTAGCTTTAAGCAGTGCTATCATCAGGACCTTCATCACGATTCCCAAGGTGCTGTGGGACAGAGGAGACAGTATGTGCCAAGGAGGTACCATCCTCACTTCTGAACAAAAGAGATAGCACAGAGAAGGTCTGGCAATATGACCTTCAGCAAGAGCACTGAATTAAAGGCCAAACAAGCCTGTGTAATGGAGTCTGATTTTTCCCAATCCTGCTCCTCCTGCTCCAGTGTTCTTGATTTCTGTTCTCTGTACCATCAGCACCCCACTCAAGTCTTAAGTACAAAACTCAAAGTTATCAGTGAGTCATCCAGTCTCCCTTCTCTTTCATATCTAATCATCTCCTAATTTTCTCTAATCAATTTCCTGCTCTTCATGCTCTGGTATTATTTCTTGCCTAGACCCTTGCAGAGGGCTCCTAACTAGTCTTTCTGCTTGCAGTATCTCCCCATTATGGAGAGTCACATTTGCTACTAGGAGAACATTTCTGGTTAACAGTTGCCATTTATTGACAATACTCCCTAGCCTGGACTCACTGTGCCCCATGCTTTGTTTGCAAAAGTGAAATGTTTACTATTTCCCCTACATGCTCTCATTACCTGGCTCTGTGCCTAGGTTTCTTCTAATCATTTCGCCTATCCTGTTACCACTCTTACCTTTCATGTTTCTCATCCTTCAAAGCCTTAAATGCTACTTGCTCCACGAAGCCTCCTCATTCTCCCTCCCACTGGCAATCCTTACCGCAATCTATCCAGACCTCTCTTACAGAGGCACGCCTCATTTTCTCACTTGGATTATAATTACGTATGTATCTGTCACCCCTTTCCTGGAATAGCACTGAGACAGAATCTGCATCCAATTAATTCTTCTAACCCTATGGGACCTTTCAATAAGCTGAATGAAATTAACATGTATTTCTATATCATGAACCCAGTGAACATAACCATCCTCTTGTCAGCATCAAACTGTTATCTCTTCTTCCTTGTTCTAAATCTGCTGCTGGAATATTTTCCAAAATCTGTACTAAGCCATCCTGGATACTCTTTGCAGACAGACTGCCAGGCTATATGCAAATGGCTCTCTCAAACCAACAACTCTGACCTCAACTCCCTCTTGAGTTTCAGACCCACAAATTTCTAACCACCAATCTAAGATCTGGTTTGCTGAGCACTGTTAACTCAAGCCAGCCTTCCAAAAAGTCTCATTATAACATGACAAAGTCTCTGGTTTGGCTACACAGTCACATTCGCTCCTAAATTCTTTCTGCCTTTGTAGTTAACATTAGGTCAGTTAAGGCACAATCTGAAGTTTTCCTTAGAGAATGTCTGGCATCCTTGATTTCAGGTCGCTTTATTAATACAGGTAACTCCGGTCTTCTCTTTATGTATCATGTAGTCTAAGAGCCTTTGCTCTCTACTCGTTAGTTTCCTCACTGACAACACCCTGTGACAATTTCTCTACCCGGCAAAGCTGTCATGAGGATTAGAAATAGCATGTAACTCAGGACCCAGCTTACAATGCCTCAGTATTAATTATCATTGTCACCATCAGCCAAGACATGTGCATGTTCCTCTGGCATGATGCTTCTGAACTGGATGATAAGAATACCCAAGACCTTTGCTGCCCTTTCACTGAATGTCCTTTTCCTGAGCTCCCTCTAGTCTTATTCCTCCACATACCACAAGGTCACACTGCTGATGGAGCACTGTGACCCACTGCAAAGCCTCCCTAAGATAAAGAGGCCAACGTTAGCCTACCATCTACAGAGCAAGGTATTGCTAAGTGCTTTACATTAAGTCATTTCATCTAATCCTTACAACTCTGTAAGTTAGTTATTTCCACTTTATAGATGGGAAACAGAGGCTTAGGAAAGTTAAGAAACTTGTCCTAAACTAGAAAGTTGGAAAGTAGCAGAACTAGGGCAGCTACAAGCCTGCGTTCTTATTAGCTAGAGTATCCTGCCTTACCCCAGAGACTAGAGGTCGAAACTTCCTGTGCTTTACCTATACCTGTACAAATCAAGTCAATATTTTTTATGCCAACAGATTTTTTTTAATGAGTTAATGCCAATCAGTTTATTTGTAGAGGTAGATAAAAAGTTCTGCTTGAGTAACTACTTTGTTGCTTACTATATTAAATTAAGATTTCTCATTAGATCCTGGAAATTAAGCCAAAATCCTTCACCTCTTCAAAATCGCCTTTCATGACCTGTCTACTCTGACCAATCTTCCTCTGACATGTCTTAGTAAATCCTTGTCTGACAGACCCTGCTTTAACTTACAGCTTTTTAAAAACATATCAAGTTCACTATACTTATTCCCATCTTTCTAATTAGCCGACACAGAACCAACCTCTAACTTCTAAAAATTTTTTCACAATAAATGCCTTTTATTACTGTAAAAAAAATGCTTTAAAAAACTTTTCAGAAAACAAAAATAAGGCAAATGATTAAATATTCAAAGAGAAAGAAGTGCTTCAAAATTCAGTATTAAATACAAATACATTTATTATCAAGAGTATTTTTGGAAAATTTTTCATCTCTGGTTCTCTCAGGCTTTAACATAAGTAAAATAATTTAAAAATTCTTTTTAAAATAAAAAAGTAAAAAAAAAAATTGCTCAGCCCATCAAAAATAAATAAATAAAAGTAAGTAAATCAATTTTACCAAGCGTGTGCTGCAGTTGCCTCTGTTAATCTCTAGTCTGAATTATCCACATCTCTAGTAACCTGTATACTTAATTTAGACTCTGTCAAAGGATAAACAAAATCAATCAACAAATTGGGCAATTAATGGTAAATAACAGTGACTTACCTACTGCGGTGAGTTGATGTCTTTCTAGTGTTAAATTCTTTGGGTCCTTAATAAAATGAAAGGGTTGTATTTTTATTCCTTCAATTTGAGGGAATAATAGAGCAAAACCAGACTCTCCAATTTCTATTTCCTGAGGTCGATTGTTACCTGATCCCATTGGAGTCACTAGGAAAAAAGTGAAACAGTTTCATGAGTAGATTTAATAAAAACTGAAGTTTCATTTGGTAACACTTCATTTGATATGTATCTAGCCCCACCTTAGGTAACTGCAGTTTGCGTAACCAAGATAATCAAGTTAAAAGCTGAGTAAAAGTTTCTCAGCTTTGAAATTTTAGGGGTAGTGTCACGATGTCTGCAATCTACTTTTAAATGGTTCAGAAAGAAATGTTTTTACAAACAGAAAAAAAAACTGTTGCAAAATTTTTTAAAACTGGTGAATCTCGAAAAGGAATATGGATGTTTACTATTCTATCATTCTTCAACTTTGAAGATTTGAAGTTTTTCTACATAGAAGCTGGCGGTAAAAAAATACATCACAGCAATTCTACTTTTAGAAAATTATCCTACAAGCTGAGGGTTGCTGGAGTGGTGGGGGGTGGGAGGGATGCGGTGGCTGGGTGACAGACATTGGGGAAGGTATGTGCTATGGTGAGTGCTGTGAATTGTGCAAGACTGTTGAATCACAGACCTGTAACTCTGAAACATATAATACATTATATGTTAAAAAAAAGAAGAAGAAGAAGATAGTAGGAAGGGAAAAATAAAGAGGGGGTGAATCAGAGGGGAAGACGAACCATGAGAGACTATGGACCCCGAGAAACAAACTGAGGGTTCTAGAGGGGAGGGGGTTGGGGGATGGGTTAGCCGGGGGATGGATATTAAAGAGGGCATATGTTGTAATGAGCGCTGGGTGTTACATGCAAACAATGAATCATGGAACACTACATCAAAAACTAATGATGTAATGTATGGTGATTAATATAACATAATAAAATAAAATCTAAAAAAAATTATCCTAAAAATACTGACAATTGTATGAAGTATGTGTGTGTGTGTGTGTGTGTGTACACACAGATATATATGCACAAAGTACTTTTATCACCAAATTAAAAAAAAAGAAATGGACGGGCTGATTCTAAAATATATGTGGAAGTGAAAAGAACCTAGATAGCCAAAACTATTTTTAAAAAGAGCATCGAAACCTACACTAATCAATCTTTAAAAAGAATATCAGGACCTACAGTAATATGGCATTGGCTTAAGGATAAACAAATATACCAATGGAACAGAATTAAATCCAGAAACAGACCTACAAATATGCAATTATTTTTAACAAAGGTGCCAAGGCGATTAGAGGAAAGAAAAATCTTCAACAAAGAGTGATGAAATAATTGGATAACATACGAAAAAACAAACAAAAAACCTTCAACCTCTACCTTATGCCATACACAATAATTAATTCAAGTTAGGTCACAGAACTAAATATAAGAGCTAAAACCACATAAGAGAGTATCTTTGTGACTTTGAGATAGGCAAAGATTTCTTGGAGAGGACATAAAAAACATTCACCAGAAAAGAAAAAACATAAATAGAATGGATTTCACCAAAATAAAAATTCACTGGTCATCAAAGACACTGTTGAGAGAAAGAAAACGAGCAACAGACTGGGAGAAAATATTTACAACACCTATACTTGTAAAGGTCTTGAATTAGAATATATAAACAACTTCAACTCAAACATAAAAACAATCCAATAAAAAAAAAATCACTAAAAGACTTGGATACTTCACAAAAAGATATACAAGTAGCCAAAACATCTGAAAAGATACTCAACATAACTACAATCATTGGAGTAATTCAAATTAAAACCACCACAAGAAGCCTCCTCAAACCCACTACAATGGTTAAAATGAAAAGACTCATTTGAAGACACTAAGTGTTAGTGAGGATATGTAGCAGTGAGCAACTGAAACCCTCATTCATTGCTGGTGAGTATAAAATGGAACAACTCTGGAAACAGTTTGGCAGTTTCTTATAAAGTTAAACATAAACCAACCCCAAGACCCATCTCTTCCAAGAACAAACCCAGGTCCACAAGAAGACTTACATAAAAATGTTCACAACATGGGGCGCCTGGGTAGCTCAGTCTGTTAAAAACAATCGACTCTTGATTCAGCTCAGGGTCCTGGGATCTAGCCCCGTGGGCTCACAGCTCAGCGGGGAGTCTGCTTGTCTCTGTCCCTCCCCCTGGCTCATGCTTGCACTCTCTCTCTCTCAAATAAATAAATAAAATCTTAAAAAAGTTCACAACAGCATCATTCATAATAGCCAGGAATGTGAATCAATCCAAAGCTCCATCAAAGAGAGAGTGGAAAAATAGTCTATTTATATAACAGAATACCGAATAATTTTTAAACGAATTACTGATACACATGGTAACATAATTTCAAAAATATGTTGTTAAAAATATTTATATGGAGTAAAAACTTAGCCAAGACATAAAAAGAGTATATACTGTATGGTTCCATTTATATGCCACTCAACAACAGGCAAACTAATCTATGGCTGCAGAAATTGGAACTGGGGTTTCCTCTGCAGGCAGAGATCAACAGGAAAAGGACATGAAGGAACTTCCTGAGGTGATGGAAATATTCTCTATCTTGACTGGTGTGTAGGTTACATAAAGGTATACATTTGTCAAAACTCATTAAATTGTACACTTAAGATTGTGCAAGTCGCTGGAAGTCAAGTTCACCTTAAAAGAAAGATAATGATCTCTGCACATCTAAGAATGAACGAGTTTTCTCAAACCTTAAGTTTTTTTTTTTAAAGATTTTATTTATTTATTTGAGAGAGAGAGAATGAGAGATAGCACGAGAGGGAAGAGGGTCAGAGGGAGAAGCAGACTCCCTGCTGAGCAGGGAGCCCGATGCGGGACTCGATCCCGGGACTCCAGGATCATGACCTGAGCCGAAGGCAGTCGCTTAACCAACTGAGCCACCCAGGCGCCCAAACCTTAAGGTTTTTGAATTTAAAGAATGAAGATGGGCCAGTAGCCAATGGTTGTTTTAGAAACAATCACTACACTGTGGCCTAAGAAAAAGGAATCCAACCAACCGTCTTGGTGGAAGTTTTGTTGGGACATGTGTGGAACTGGCTCAAAGAGAACACTTAGCTGCAGGGCAACCAAAACCAGTAAGCGTGTCCAAGAAAACCAAGAGGGAATGGGAATGGCACCTACTCCTGACACCAAGATCATAAGGGAACTCGGAACAGACAAAATTAAAATTTCTTCAGAGTAAGGCAAGCACAAAAGGAAGGCTTAAGGTAGACCTCCCATCCTCACAATGGGGTCCTCCCCAAGTCCACCCTCCCTCCCCTGCCTCCAACCCCCAGCTGAAATTTTAGAAAGAAGAAATGTGATTAGGCTTTGAAAAAGCCAAAGAGGGTGAGGTAGGGAGGCCTAAGAAAATGATGAAGCTACTATTCTATATAAGCATTTGCTAACAACCAGTAATGGCAGAACCTAGATCACTCATTTAAGGAAAATTCAAAAGTTAAAAGAAAACCATGGTTGCTGTTACCATTTTCTTTTAATCCAATGAGAAATGAAATATGTAGTGATAGGCAGATGTAATAGTATGGGGTGGGGAGCTGATAATGGGAGAGATGAAACAGTCCCTATCAACCATGTATTTAACTTTATTCATTTGTAAACACTTGAAATCCTGTGTACTTCACCGTATAAGACTCTTAAATTCAGATCAAAAGTCTCTCAGTGAAGATTAAAAATGCCAATTATGGAGTACTACTGAGTGGAACAAAGAAAATCCTAATAGCGAACATTTACTCTGATTCTTGCACATCTCTACTCTGACTACTTTTCATGTGTTATCTCATTTCATCTTCATAACCTTCCCAAGAGGGATTATCAATCATCTTTATTTCATATATGGAGAAACTAAAGCCCTCTGAAGTTAGGTAACTTGCCCAAAGTCATATAGAGAGATACTAAGTACAGCTGGGATTCTAATACCAGCATCTGAACCCACTGCACCATGACTGCCTCAATAGAGTATCTCTCCCCCATGAACTATAGAAAAGAACCAACAATAATAAAAACCAGTAAAAATCACCAGCAGCAAACTTGGGAAGGAGTATAATTTCACACTATAAACTTCATTCATTCATTCATTCATTTATTTTTAAGAGAGACAGACAGAGGCAGGCAGAGGGAGAAGCAGGCTCCTTGCTCAGCAAGGAGCCCGATGTGGGACTCGATCCCAGGACCCAGGGATCATGACCTGAGCCGAAGGCAGACACTTAACCGACTGAGCCACCCAGGCGTCCCCACACTATGAACTTCAAACCATGGTCTCCAAGCAGAGAAACAGAAGTTTCCTAAGAAGGTCTACTGTAGCTCCTAATCCCAGCCCTAACTCACCCCTGCCCACCAGAAACGAGGATACTGGTTGAACTGACTAAAGTGAGAATGCTCACTTAATGCTTTCTAATTTGGAGAGAGGGAGAATGTGAGCTTTCCCCCTCTTATGAATGGCTCCCCTGGAAAGACATGCATCACATTTGGTTTATATAGACAGCCCTGAGACTGGGAATACTAACCACAATAACCTAAAGAACACTAACAGAAGTCAAATATAATACCATGGTAAATACGACTAACTTTATGGCATTTTGGATGGCCAAAAATATAAATGTGCTTTTAAGCTACAAGTAATTCACCAATCTATGGGACCCCACATTAATGCAAGGCAGGAAATCATCAAATTGGTATTTTCTCTCACCTACAATTCCTGGGGTCACAATCCCAAGGACCTGGCATTGTTTTGGGAATAGCTTCTCAAGGGCAAAAGCTGCTTCCATAGTAGTTCTTTTCCTTGCTGTAATAATACAGTAGCAAAATTATTACATGTTATTCATTTTAGGTCAAATCTGATTGTATGGGGGGAAAAAAGCAAACACTGAATAAAGTTTAAGTCATTTACACCAGAATGCTTAAGAAAGTCAATGGGGCCCCTGCGTGCCTCAGTCAGTTAACATCTGACTCCTGATATCAGTTTAGGTCTGGATCTCAGGGTTGTGAGTTCAAGCCCCGTGTGGAGCTTACTTAAAAAAAAAAGGCTTAAAAACTTTGATGAAAACATTTTCCCATTTGGAGCCTGTTTTATATTTTAAATTCTAAATCTGATCCTTAGCATCACCAATTTGCCCTTCTTGCTTGGTTCATATACTGTTTTTGCCCCGATGATGTTAAATTTAGCAGCAGCAGCAAAATTTTAACTTGCTGTTATTATCTCTCTGTTTACCTGATAGTAAAGCATGACTTTTTCATTGCATAAACAACAGTCACCTGGATTCAAATTAGACAGTGATAACCCAGGTCTAGCTCTGGGCCTCAGTGTGCTCAGCTTGGGACACCTGGTCTACTTCTTCTCTTAGCAGAGTCAAAAACAAGGCACAGTATAACTTCAGCATCCCTAAATGGGTCCCCATCACACAAGAGAAGGCTTCAATAGCCAAAGAAATGCCTGGTGTATTAAAGTAGTTCAAAATGAGAAAGATATCTTTCTAAAGAATTTTTAACTGTACTACTGCAAGGTTTAGAAATCAATCTTTGAAGCAGAAAGGGCCCCTCAAGTTTCAAAGACAATATATTCATGCATGCTATAATAGGGAGAAGGCCCAGAGCCTCAGAAAGTCAGTAACTCTCAAGACTAGGACAGTATTTAACTCCAGAGGTACATAAGGAACAAAAAACCCACAAACCTTTTCTTTTGATATTTACCTCTCTTGTGGCCACGACACTCTTCCAGACTAATGAAAGTTTCAGAGTCAGCCATGTAAAGAACTGTCTGTGGTAAGATGTGAACATTCTGCTAAGAAAAACAAAAACGGAATTAGATCACATGAATCCATGAATGCTCTCATAGTCCCTTAAAGTTCTGCCCTGGTCCAAACTGTTGTCGGCATACCCTCCCTTTAGGTCAATGTTAGCTTTCTGAGTCCAACCACTTCCCATTCATTTTTCACTCATGCTCTTACCTTTTCAGGTCATTCATTTGAGCATCTATTATTTCTTCTTCAAGTCAAACTCATTCCAGCCTGATTCAAGAGGTTCATTTTCATAATTTAAACTCTTAAACAAAAACATTAAATGCCAGCAAAAGGTGCTACTTGCTTTATTTGAATAGGCATCACAATCACAGAAAAACCTCAGCAACAAAGGGAAGGCATACAAACTGTATCACTCCTCTTTTCATTGCCTACCAAATGAAAGAGTCCAGGCCTTCATCTCCACCTTACCAACTAGCTCCCTCCAGGAACCTTTTTGCTTACTTTAATCCAGACACACACGCTGCTGTACAGATTCTCCTACAGCTCTCTTCATTTCGTACTTAAGACTGTTTCCCCCAAGAGACCACTTAAAGTGCCACCTCCCCTCCAAAACCTTTTCTTAGATACCTGCAGTACCCTGGACCTCATATGTGACACACCTTACATACCAGTCATTTGTACTTGTGCCTTACCTACACTCACGAGCTGGGCTTATTCAGACTCCTGTTTTCCACTAAATGTCACATTACAGACAAGTGGCAACATGGCTGAATGAAACACAAGGATGAACATATTTTTTTCCTAAGCTGGTTATTTTCAAATATTTTTACTGTCAGAATGGAATGAAGTACTCACATATAACAAAGCCTCAACGGGGATTAAATGGGGAAAAAAAAAGTTAATCCACTGTAATCTGGGGGAATGTCAAGATGTTTCAGAGTAGATTCCATATAGGCAAACTCAAAAAAGATACTGAGACAGAATGATGACCCTGTGGTGTCTCCAGCGCTGACAACTTACGGATATAGTTCTCATGGCCCACACAGCATTTCGAAGGCTACCAATTATTTAAAATTCCACAAAATATTTACAGAAAATGTGGACTTCCAGATTCTTTTGAAAAACTAGACATTCTAACAACACTTCAACTGCATTCCTCTTGATGAGGGTTAAATGCAGGCAAGTACTCCCTGGTATCCATGGCTTTATTGCTCCCTATGTTACCC
This sequence comes from Zalophus californianus, assembly GCF_009762305.2. NCBI lineage: Eukaryota > Metazoa > Chordata > Mammalia > Carnivora > Otariidae > Zalophus > Zalophus californianus. The sequence continues at coordinate 116,377,236 of NC_045600.1, forward strand.
TAAACCAACTTAGTTATCTGCCTAACTTTGGAGTCATTTGAGTTTGTGATATCTGGTATAGGGAGTAACGAGATAGAAAGTCTAGTCCTGAGGTTTTATGATTCTCTCTTTCCTAGTACCCAATGAAAAGCAATTGCTGAGTGTTCCTTCCTAATTCTCATCAGAAGCAGTGACGATGACAGTCCTCAGAAGGAAATGTTGTTTTTTTTTTAAAGATTTTATTTGTTTGACAGAGAGAGACATAGCGAGAGAGGGAACACAAGCAGGGTGAGTAGGAGAGGAAGAAACAGGCTTCCCGCGGAGCAGGGAGCCCGATGTGGGGCTCGATCCCAGGACCCTGGGATCATGACCTGAGCCAAAGGCAGATGCCTAACAACTGAGCCACCCAGGCGCCCTAATAGGAAATGTTCTTAAAGCACCATGTGAGACAACTAAAACCTCATTCCATCATTCAAAGAAGTTCCAAATTTCATAAAATTTTTAGTCGACTTTAAAATCTAATAAAAAAGTTTAAACCAACTTTCTTTATAGCTATAATAGTATGTCCACTAGGTAATTTGGCAAACACAAAAAAAACCAGCATGATTTGTACAAGGTTTCCATGTTTTTGTCTAACCACATTAGCGTTTACTAGAATAAATTTCTTTAAGGGCGTTACTATCTGAACTTCAATAATGACACTGATAATAGAAAATAATTTCATTTATTGAAAACATCATTATCCCTGGTACTGCAGGTAACATATTATATGCATTACCTTTCCATGTTTTAAACCTTAGAACTATTTAAGGGTATGAGGAAATTCTTATTGTCTTTTCATTTTATGGAGATAGAACCTGAAGCTCAGAGAGATTAGGTAACTTTTTCAAAGACTGGCAGCTAATATGCACCAAAAATGAGTTCCTATCTAAATCTGTGTGGCTATAACAGCCATTATATTGTATAAACTTTTAAAGCTATATAAAAATAATACCTGCCGTGGTAAAAATTTGAAGGAAAAAAAAAACACAGAAAATAATTTAAAACATTAAAAAAAAAAACCATGCAATTCTACCCTGAAAGGAAACTTTTGCTAACATTTTAGCTTATTTCTTTTCTATTCTTCCTTTTTTGTTTTCAGTAACTCAGATTATACTAAATAGAATTTCATAATCTGTCTTCTTCACTTATGACATGAACATTTTTTTCTTGTCACTAATGTATCTTGCAGTTCATCATTAAGTGACTTTATTTCTAAACATTAGGTTATTTTCAATTTCCCTTATAATAAATGATGCTGCAAAGAACATCTTTATGGAAGTCTGTCTGCATTTTGAATTTCTCCAAATGACAACTTCTAGAACTAGACTGGGAAGGAGTTGAGCCACAATGCAAAGAAGAAAGTTTTCTGCAAGCCTGCCTTTGGATACTGGCCACTTTGGGTCTGAGTCCTAGAGCCCAAACAGAGTAAGGAGAAAATCCACATAAGGGGGAAACACAAGATTGGTCAGTTATGGGGCATTTGTCTAATATCTACATATTAAGAATGATGAGAGTCAGGTTCCTCACTATCCAAAAGGTAGGTACAAATATGACCTAAGAGAAAAGAAAACTGGGAAGAATCCTGTGTTGGACTGGAATTGGATGTACTTGTGCAAACTCATGACTTTCCATATATACAAAAAAATAGTTGTAAAGATGTGTATGTATGGATGTGTATGTGTGTGTGTGTGTATGCATATGTACACACACACACGAATACACATATATTCCTTGGCTCTGTTCCACTGGGCTCTGGAGCAGCAAACCCTTCAACAGCAATGAGCTGTCCAGATCTTGGCTTTTAAATACCATGAAATACCATTCTCCACTAAAAGGAACCAGAGCTCTTTAAAGAAATGGCTGATTCCAGGATTAAAGCAGACAAAAGATGAGCTTAGAACATCTTGTGCCAGAAAGCAAGGAGGTACTCAAAGGTGATGGACTCATCTCTAAAAGACCCTGGAACCAGCTGAAGGGGCTCCTGACTGCCAAACTGGGGACAATTCGGATATCAAAATAAATACTGAGAGATTATATTCCATTGAATAAAATAAGTGACTAAAAGAGTCTGAACAGAAATAAGTGAAAAAAATTGAAACAGGATATTTACATAGTTTCAAAGTATCTCCTCACAAAATACTAATTACAGTGGAAAAGAGTAATTTTACAGGAGTGACATCTGGCACACACCACCTTAATCAAATTATCAAAGGTACTAACACCAGTAATGGGACAGAAATGGAAAGCACATACTACCTGACAGGATGAAACTAGAAGAGCACAGCATCACTTCTGTGATATTCCTGCCAAAGATACATAATCTGAATCTAAGAAACATGTTCTACAAAATAACTGGCCCGTAATTTACATACTTTTCAGAGTTGTGAAAGCCAAGCAAAGCTTGAGAAACCGTTCCATGTCAAAAATTAAAGAAATGACAGGGGTGCCTGCGTGGCTCAGTCGGTTAAGCCTTGAACTCTTGATTTCGCCTCAGGTCATGATCTTAGGGTGGTGAGATGGAGCCCAGTGTCCAGCTCTGCACTCAGCGCAGAGTCCGCTTGTTCCTCTCCCCTGGCTTGCTCTCTCTCTCTCAAATAAATAAATAAAATCTTTAAAAAAAATTTAAAAAATGACCAAAACCAACCTAAGATTCTAATCTGAATTATTTTGTTATGAGGAACATTACTGGGACAACTGGCAACGTCTGAAAGGATTCTGAGGAATGAATGATAGAAACGTATCAATAAGAATTTCCTGACTGATGATTGCATTGTGATGATGTAGAATAGTCTTGTTTGTGTGTAATGAGCACTAAAGTATAAGGAAGCGAAAGAACATCAGATTGATAATTTACTCTCAAAGAGCTCTGTCCCACTGGCAAATGAGTTACCACAGCCTCACAGTCACCTGGTGCTCAAGAAGGCTGCCCCTTTGATTCCACAGTTCAAGTCAGTACCTCCCCAGGTTTTGCCCACCTTTTGAAATTGGGGGACCAGAGATACAATACAAAAGAGTACAGGACCAGCGGCTGAAATATTTGGGTTTAAGTATTGGTTCTTGACTTTTTAATGTGACGCTAAAGAAAAAGAAACCCAGCTGCCTTCCCTGCCGAACAGTGACAACAATATCTGCTTCAAAGGAAGCAGGTAAAAAGGAGGTCCTCCACAACGTTATTATAATAGTAAAAATCTGTATACACAAAATGCGCAACATCTTGAGAACGGTCAAATAAATCATGGCACATCCTTACGTGTGTTTATAAAATCTTTTCGTGTCACGAGAAAATGTTCCATAATCTAGAAAGAATAGGATCACACACAAAATAAACATTAAAAAGAAGACTGAGTTCGCAAAGGCTGACCCAACAACCCCACAAAGAACTGTGCACGACACGCCTTCTTACTTGCCTCAAGCTCCTCTGCTACCACGCGGACCAGGCAATGCTCCTCCAGGTGGCCAGCATCCGCCAATCCCGCGGAGATCCAAGTCACACTCCGATGCGTCCGCAACACTCGACGAACACACTCCCTCCATAAGCGGCACACGCTGGGGGCGCAAACCACAAAGGGTTGTGAAGGAACGTTCATTTCCCTCTCCAGCAGGAGATTCCTGCGGGATCAAAAGTCCCAGAGCGGGAGGTGTCGGGGCGCAGATTCGGAGGGAGAACCGGAGGGCGGAGAAAACCTTAGGGCGCACCTCGTCCCTCCGGGAAGAGTCCCCGAGACAGGCACAGGGGTACGGTAGGCGTACCTCGAGGATGGGGGCATCACCTCGGGGGAGGAGAAGGGAGCCGGGGGCAGCCGTGGGTCCCGATGGTGTCTGCCCGCCCCGCCAGCCAGGGCAAGCCCGAGGCATGTCCCGAAGTAAGCTTCCCGCCTCCTCTCTCCTCACCCTGCTACCCGCAGCAACGCCTTGGCGGGCAGGAAGGTGAGGACACGCTCCACCACCTCCGCTAGGTTACCCAACACAAAGGTGCTCTGTGGGTCTGCGGAGGAGCCTCGGCGATCACCACCACCATGATCACCACAGCCACCCACCACCTCCATTGCTCACCAACCCGCCGAGCAAGCACTACGGCTACTCGGAAGGCACTGGTGAGGCCGGCACAAGACCTCCCAGCCAGCGCGCACTGAGCAAGCGCGCGCGCGCCACTTCCGGCCGGTTGGGGGCGACTGGGCGGCTGAGACCCACCCACGTGACTCTCCAGGCCCAGCGGTTTCCTGCGTCTATCTTGCGGAGGGCCGGCTGGCGCTGGGAGAGGTGGGCTTGCGTCCGTTGATCCTTCCGGTAATTTCTAGGCCTCTCTAGGCCTCCTGGGGGGCATAGGTCTTCCTCTGCCTCTCGCTGTACTTGCAGCGCTGTATTCCTTTATGTATGTATGTATGTATGTATGTATTTATTAATTAGACAGAGACACAGCGAGAGAGGGAACACAAGCAGGGGGTGTGGGAGAGGGAGAAGCGGGCCTCCCGCAGAGCAGGGAGCCCGATAGAGGGCCTCGATCCCAGAGTCCTGGGATCATGACGTGAGCCGAAGGCAGACGCCTAACGACTGAGCCATACAGGCGTCCCAGCAGCGCTGTATTCCTTGTCGGTAGAGCTCTTTCTCCGATTCTTGAATTCTAGGAGGAGACCCAGTAGTATTTGTCCGTCTTTACAGTACAAATGTGTGTTAATAACGTGAGTCTGATTTTTGGAAGAGTTAAAAAGAGCTGGCTAAGTGTGTGAGGATGACCACCTATATTCGACACCCAGTGAATGTGGTTAACTCAAGGTAGCCCTCACGCCCTATGTGAAACAACATAAATAGCACCTACAGCTGCTGTGAAAACTTTGCACCAAACTGCACCAGTTCTTAATAGTAGCATCAGATTCACCGGTAATCATGAAGTTTCGGCTTTAAAAATTTTTTTCTAAAGAATTTACTTATTTGAGAGAGCGCGGGCAGGGCACAAGCAGGGGGAGGAGCAGAGGGAGAAGCCGACGCCCCGCTGAGTAGGGAGCTGCCCTGGACTCCAGCTGGATCCCAGGACCCTGAGATCATGACCAAAACTGAAGGCAGCCACTTAAATGACTGAGCCACCCAGGCGCTCTTGGCTTAGTTTTTTATTGAAGTGTAATTGTTGTATTAGTTTCAGGTTTATGATATGATTCAACAATTCTGTACATTACTGATGGGTCACCAAGATAAGTGTACTCTTTAATCCTCATCACCTATTTCACGTATCCCCTCCCCCACCTCCCCCTGGCAACCACTAGTTCTCTGTATTTGAGCCTTTTTAAAATTTGTTCCTTTTGCTTAAATTCCCACACCAGTAAAATCACATGGTCTTTGTCTTTCACTTAGCATTATGTCCGCTGGGTCCATCCATATTGTTGCAAATGGCAAGATCTTTTTTTCTGGCTGAATAATATTCAGTTGTATATAAATACCACTTCTTTATCCATTCCTCTATCAATGACACTTGGGTTGCTTCCCTATCTTGGCTATTGTGAATAAAGACTGTGGTAAACAGGGGTGCATAGCTTTTCAAATTAGTGTTTTCATTTTCTTTGTGTAAATACCCAGTAGTGGAATTATTAGATTATATGGCAATTCTATTTTTACTTTTTGAGGCACTTCCAAAGTGTTTTCCACAGTGGTTGCACCAGTATGCACTCCCATCACCAGAGCACAGTTGTTCCTTTTTCTCTACATCCTCACCAACGCACTTGTCATTTCTTGTGTTTTTATTTAGAGCCATTCTGACAGGAACAAGGTGGTATGTCACTCTAGTTTTACTTTGCATTTCCCTGATGATTAATGATATTAAGCATCTTTTCATGTATCTGTTGGGTTTGGGCACATTCTTGGTCCTTAACTCCAGGCCTACTGAATCCGATTCTGGGGGCAGGGCCCAACAGTCTGAGTTTTAATTTTTCTGTGATTTATGCTTTCCTGTTATTCTGATGCAAGTTCAGGTTGAGAACCACAGATAGAAGGAATGTAAGCACAGCAGACACTGCTGTATCTCTACTTAACATCCATTTCTCCTGCTGCTTCCTTACTAAGAAAGCCCACATTTGATCCCCATCTCTCTCTTTTTTAAAGACTTTATTTGACAGAAAGAGAGAGCACAAGCAGGGGAAGCAGCAGGCAGAGGGAGAGGTTAAAGCAGGCTCCCTGCTGAGGAAGGAGCCCGATGTGGGGCTCGATCCCAGGATGCTGGGATCGACAACCCCAAAGAGCTTGTTTATGTGGGTTATGTCTATTAATATTTGCCATATTAAAAATTAAAACATTTTAATATTAATTCACATAAAATAGTAAAACCAGATTAACAAAGATTGACAAAATAAAATTTGTGAAAAAATAGCTATGCCCCCCTCATCCAATAGTGAACAGTTGTGGCATCACTTTACATTTTGTAAACTTCTAATTTCTGGCTTAAAAGAAGACAGCTGGATATGCTTCTGAATTCCATCTGTTTTACCATCACATTGTGTGGCCTCTGGAAAAGTCCACTGTACACTTGTAAGAAAATGAGAGTGAAAATGGCAAATGTTTTAGGAAAATAATTTTGACCTTCTAAAAACCTCCTGGAAGGGTCCGAGGGGTCTCCAGAGTTCCCCAAACATACACTGAGAACCGCTGGTCCAAACTAATCATAGATTTCATTCTTTTTATCAGCCATGTAAGGGGTGGACACAAGCCCCAGTTCTAGCCAAGGAAAAGTGAAGAGCAATATGCTTGGGTGGGCAGGGGAGGCTTTTAAAAAACAAGACCATTATCTACCTCTGGACAGAGTAACATGGCTACACATCCAGACATAACATTAAATCCAAAGATGAAGCCAACATGGAAAAATCTCAAAGCAGCATAGCAGAGCCCAGGTGTACCAGGCCGGGAGTTTTCAGACTTCAGGACTTCTTGTGTGTGAGATAACTTGATAATTGTGTGTAAGGAGGCCATGGGAATAGTAAAGAAGGAGCAGACTATTGTAACTGGGGGAACTAGGGACAGCTATGGAGAAGGCAGCACTTGGATTTATATTAAGGAGTGAGAGTGGGAGAAGGAAAAGGTTGAGGAAAACCCGAGTATACCAAGTCTGTGCACACCATTTCTGGGTTTTCTAGCTTTCTCTTGTTAAATCAATCTGCCTCTGTTCCTCTCAACCCTCTCCTCACCTCGTCCCCCCATATATAAATCCTATTTCAAAAAAATTCACTCTTGGCTTCAGGTGTTTGTAAACTCTATTATCTCTTATGAGGGAAAAGTAACAAATTATTTTTTAAACGGTTCTTTATTCATAAACTTGATGCAAGTTTACAAAATTTACTGTACATTGCCAAATAAATCTGCAATGAAAAATAAAACCCCCCAAAAAACAAAGCATGCCAAATGTGCAGCTGTCAATCTGCTAGCCATCAGGATATTAAAGAATTCAATAATGTATTCAAGATTTAGCCTTAGGTTTAAGGAACTTTAATGCTTTAAAGTTTAATGCCTGGTCACTTATTATCTCAGCAACTGGCAATCAGAACTTTATACAAATGTAACCAAGTAAACAAAAATGCCAGAAAATCTTTTTCTACTGTCCTCTTAACCAAAATAGAACAAAAAGAAATTACACACACACAATAATGCAGAAGTGCCAAGTTCCTCTGATGTGGTTTACAAAGTTAAGAGCAAATGCATAGGAAACACTTTTGAATTTTGTAACTTGTTTGTGCAGAAAATGTGCTTCTGGATTTCATTTTAAAAGTGCTTAATAACTGTAATTTACTTTTTTTTTTTAACTGTAATTTACTTTTAAATCAAACTTGGGTAGATAAAAACAAAACCTATCACCAACCAAACAGGACTGATTCAGGTAAGGCAATAAAATGGAGGTACACTGAATTGAGTCAGGTTTTATAAAAGAATGAACATATGTAGAGTTCCTATTAGTCTTTCAGTGCAAAAGCCATTGTTCAACTATAGCAAAAATTTTAAGAGTCTCCAAATTAGGTATCTTCTTGTACTTCACTGTGCAGCTTTTGCTCATGGATTCGGTCTTTGTGCCAATCACTTTACAAGTTTATTAGTTTAAAAAAAAAAAGTTTATTAGTTTAAAAATGATTGCAACATCCCGTTAATAAAATGGAAACGTAAAATAAAATGATTTAGTATTTTAAATAACTTCAAGCTCTATACTGCAGTTCTTCATATGAAATACTGACCGAACAAGAAGCAGATTCAGCCCAGCAAGACTCTGATGCCCCAGTGGAAATTACTACTTAATTTACACAGCCTTGCTTTGCTTTGCCTAAAAAGTACAATACAACTCAATTAAGAGCATATCTTCGGGAAACAATTCATATCTTCACCTAGCCATAAAAAAGTTTAACAATTTAATGAGTAGGCTTCCTGTCATTATTTTGGCAATATCAAAAAAGGGTTTTAACTTGAAAAAGCTGCTGTGATTTAGAAGACCTTAAATTTTCTAAACCAATATTAAACATCAATTAAACTTTTATTGGCTCTAAATGGAACAGTATATTGCAAGTCTTCATAACACATGAGCTCAATATGGGAAAGTTACCAGAGTCGCAACTTTCTGTAACCTGATGCTGACTTGTCTGCTTGACAGATTTTTCAAGAAAAAGAGATTATGAGTGGCCAGTATGTGTATTTATCACAAAAAATACAGTAAAGGCCCCACTGCTCAGTCCAAGATACGTAAAATGAGCAAAATGAAAAGGCTGTAACTCATACTGGATGTCAATTGACAGATTATCCACTAAAATATCTATTAGCTAACATCTTCGGTACTGATGTTATAGGGGCACTCAAAGCTTGTGTCTGCATGTTGGAAAGATTTTCTTTAAAGCAACATTGGTCCAAACATACGGCAGTCAACATATTTAGCCATCTTCCTTTGGAGGGGTGTACCAGCCTGAAACACAATGGAAAAAAAGTTAAAATACCTTAAGTCAGCTAGGAGAAATGGCATTTCACTTAAGGTTAGCTACTTTCTCTACTCATATTTTCTTGTTTAAACCTGTTGTAAAAATTAAACTTACACTTGGGTTGGTAATACAGCATTTTGATATGTGCACAACATAAAGTTATTTTCTATGAATAAACTGCACTTGAGTCTTCAACATAAGATCTCTATACTAATCGAATTTCTAGCTAAAGATGATAGCATGGAACAACAGCCTACAAGCTAGGTTTTACCTTCCATTTCAATTGCGTAAAAGTAAACCTCACTGAAAATAACTATCCCCCAAACAAAATGTTGGCATTTTAAAATAAGAAGAACCTGGACTATCAGTAGTATAATGATACCATTTCACCAGTGAGGAAGTCATCTCAGCAAGTGCAGTGACTATGCCTAGGATCAGAGTTAGCAGCAAAAACCAACCTAGAACCCATTTCCTTATTCTGAATCTACTGCTCTTTCTCCAAAGCTAAACTTATACACACCCACACTTTCTAAAATACATTTCCATAAACATTTTCGAATGCTGACTACAATGTTTGCTTCAATAAAAAGAAAAAATGTGATTGTTTCCCAGACAACAAAAATCTAAGCTCTCTATAGAAAGGCTAATGAAACGAAGTACTGCTTAGCATGAAATGGCTATTGGAACAGTATGAATATACCAAGATATATGGAGCATCCACATGGTTATGAAGTAGTATACAGGTACCTGTGGATCTACTAATTTAGTGTGCTGTGAATTATTATTATGAAAACCCAGCCTTGCCCTCAGGTTTTGTCATTTCCTTCTTCAGAGGCTTGAACTGTTTCAAATATTATTCTTTCAGAAATAGTCACTGAAAAAGTGAGGAGTTTGCTTTGTGATTAAAATAAAAGTGAGTATAAAGCACAAATATTAACTCACGAGCTACTACATTTCTAGTAAAGAACACTTTACTGTAAATAGTCTCCTTAAAGAAAACTACTTCCTATTTATTTACTCTGCCCAAAAAAGCATCAGTTTCACTACCATGGCTATAATGAATATCTTGTTATCAGCACTTAGTTACAAAGTGCCACATGTATTTAATATTTTTTTATTTTATTTATCTATTTGAGAGAGAGAGAGAATGAGAGAGAAAGCACATGAGATGGGGGGAGGGTCAGAGGGAGAAGCAGACTCCCTGCTGAGCAGGGACCCCGATGCGGGACTTGATCCAGGGACTCCAGGATCATGACCTGAGCCGAAGGCAGTCGCTTAACCAACTGAGCCACCCAGGCGGCCCATAAAGTGCCACGTGTATATACTATTCTTTTTCCTCACAAGTTTGGCAAGACAGACTCGCCTTTTTAGAGATGAGGAAACAGAGGCTGAGAGGTAATAGGACTTGCTCAGAAACACAGAGCTAGTGAGTAACACAAATGGCACTTGAAAGATCAGTCTTCTAATTCCAAATTCACCTCACTGTTAGAGACGACAACTGAAACCATGCATTGTGAATACAAGCAAAATTTAAAGTAGAATAAAGTTTATGAAAGATAGTTTAAGTTTTTAAAACTTACAACTCAAATACTCTTAAGTGTATATATACTGAAATTAGAACTATTTTTACTTAGATAAATGTGTATAACTGTCAAAAAGCATTAAGTAGTCTGAAGATGTTTCAGAAACAGCTGGTTCAGGATCCTGATTACACTTACTCAGTATCAACAAGAACTCCACCTGTACAATGGCCTTTAACTCAGCTCCTATCCTAATACCATACGTTTCAAGTGAGTAAAATGATTCATTCATTAATGTATTAAAAAATCTTGACTCTGACTCAGGTTCTCAGGCCAAGTATTTAGGATACAAAGATTTTTGAATGAAGCACAGTGTGTGCATCCTCAAATTAAAACTTTTTCACTGTGGTAACAGTACTTTTAAAAAATTAAAGCAAAAACAAAAACAGGATAAGTTATCAAAAGTACCTTATATAAAACTTCTATAAATGGTAATAAATACTTATTGAGTTAAACGTACCATTTTTCTCATGTATCTGTACAATGGAATTATAGGATTGTTGGGCTCTTGCTAGATTATATTGATTCTGAAAGAGAATTATACATTTTAAATAAAAATTGTAAGTAGATGAAAATCATTACAAATAATTTATGGATGCATCACCACTATGCTTAAAAGAACACAGGAAACTGAATTATATTTCCATTTCAAAAATAATTTTCACTTAAAACCTTCATTTCTCAATTCCATTATTCTCTACAACTTTAAACAAAACCAAAGTTGTACTACAATAAAAATCTATTTAAGCTTCAAAGTTCAGTTTTATAAATCCTCTTACTACTGGACAAGTATAAAGCTTTATAGTTCTAGTGCCCCTCTGCAGTGATGAGTCTAGGTAAAGAATGCTATTCAGACATGAATGAAACTCAAACTCTCTTTCTCATAACTTCCACTGAAACCCCCCCAAAAAACAAAAACAAAAATCCCCCACAAAACAAAAAAAACACCCCACCAAAAAAATGACAAAATATGACCTTTAGATAAGGTAACATTAAGCATATCAATGCCATCTTGAGTTAAAAATCTAAAAAATATCATAAGTGGCACCAAGGCATTACTAAAGGAGTCCTCTTTTGGTAGTCTCTTTAGATCCTCTTTTAAAGGACCAAATTTAGGATTAATTTTGTCTCTATCAGTACAACTGAGCAACATCTTAACCTACAATATATCATGAGTATTCTTCATAGTGGTACACACCCATTATGTCATAGAATTTAATATAAATTCACACAGCACAAGAATTAAAAATGTATAAAACATTCTGAGTGAAAATTCTCCTTCCTACCTGTCCTCCAATCATCCAGTTCCTCCTTTTCCTCCTCAAGTTACCTACTATTAGTTTCTTGTATCCTCTTAAGATTATATAAGAAAAGTCATGTATAGCTTATTATTATTAGCCACCATCCCCTGCTTTTCCTCCCAACAAATGGTAGGTAGCATGCTACAGACACTGTTCTACCCCTTTTCTCACTTAATGTATCTTGGACCTTGTTCCCCATCAGTGTGCAAAAAGCTTAATCTTTGTTTTTTTTAAATCATGAAATATTCCATTGCACGGAGAGTCAAATACTTTATTAATCCCCAATTGGTGGACATTTAGGTTGTTTTCAATATTTTGTTGTTACAATTTTAGAGTGAGCAACCCTGCACAAATATTTCCAAAGCACTAGTTAAAAAGTCCTTGAGTGGAACTGCTGGGCCAAAAGACATATATGCCTTTGTAATCTTGAGGTGTTGCTAAGATAGCTCTCTACAAGACTGTATAAATGGGCTTGCCTACCTGCCACATGTGAGAATGCCTCTACACGGCTTCACGAGAGTGATCTTATAAACCTTTGTTATCTGTGACAATATCAGAGGTGGAAGATGAACATAGTGTGGTTTTGATTTGCATTTCTATTACTGAGTGAGGCTGAGTGTCTCTCCAAATGTTCACAAGCCATTTATTTCTATTTCTGCAAATGGATGTTTTATAACTTTTTCTAGAGTATAGCCTTTTTCAATTTCTAAGAGCTCTTTAAAAATAGTAAAACCCTCCCATAATGCATCTGAAAAACAAACATAAAACATGCCATAGTGTTATCTCCAAGTTAATGAAAAGTAGTGTTTAGTCAGTCTATATGTTCAAAGGACAAAAATAGAAGAGAAAGAGATTATGTATGACAAAATACACATACACTGAAACTTGCAAATGATCAAGAAGCAGTCATTTCCTAACCCTACTGCCCACCTATAAGATAAGAGAAAAATAAGAACATTAGCCTTCCCCATTCTCTGTTGTCAACAGCATGATCTTCAATTCTAGTTTAAAGAGAATGTCACTGCAGAGGCTTTCCTGTAACAGGGAGTTAGCCCTTTCCGTTTTCTACTTCCCTGACCTTATTAACCCTTTCCTTCTACTTTCTTTCAGCTTACTTGATTGTCCTTTCTAACACAGAGTTAGAGGCTCTGTTCATTTTTATTCTTTTTTTTTTTTAATGGATTTTAAAGCAAGGAGTATTCCCTCTGAGCTCTCATTTAATTTCTAGTATGCAGTGATTTCATTATTGCTGTTCTCTAGCTATTCTGCAGTTTTCATTTCAAAGCCTGGTTAAGGACTGTTTGAGTTTCATAATTCCACAAAAGGAACATTTGTTTTCTGATTTTATTATAGTTTTTAATTTAATTAGGATCAGAGAATGACATCTGTCCTTTTTCTACTTTCAAAATTTGAAGTTTTCTTCATTGACCAGGATTAATGTCATGAATGTTCCAGACAAAGAGAGAGAGAGATGATGGAGAAAGAGGAGAGAGAAGGAAAGAGGGACAGAAAGAAAATTTTAGTATTGCCATTATGGTTCATTTCTAATTATTTTAAAAATTTCATGATTTTTTTAACCATGATTTAGAATTATGTTTAATTACCAAATTCATGTGGATTTTTATTAATTTTTTCATTACTAACTTCTAACCTTAACTGCATTGTATTCAAATTCTATGGGTTGTTTTTAAATATTAATTTATGATTTTTTCCCCATATTCCATAAATGCTCAGAAAGATGTAGTACCTAACTACTGGGCACAGTATTCTACAATTGTCCATTTGACCAAGCTTAATTTGTTATTCAAATCGTCTACATTTTTCACACATTTAACTTATCATCAACAAGGTACATTAAAATCTCTCATTACGATGGTGACTTGGTCAATTTCTCCTGTGGTTTCACCAGTTTTTAAGTATAGTCAACACGCGGTTATTACTATATTAGTTTTACTTATCAGGTTTTTAATCTGTATTTTGATGCTATTTTAATAAGCAAACAATTATCATACCCTCCTGGTTGAGACTTTTATCATTAAGTAGTCACTAATGCTTCCCGCTTGAAAATTCTACTTTGATACTAATATGGCTATATCTTTTTTTTTTTAAGTGTATACTGGCATTATCTTTATCATCCTCTCTCCTTAAAAAAAACAAAAAACTTTTCAATCTTTTTTAGCCTCACAGTTTTTTTAAAAAGATTTTATTTATTTGAGAGAGAGAGAGAGCATGTGTGTGTGAGAGAGAGAGAACACAAGCAGGGGGAGGGGCAGAGGGAGAGGGAGAGGCAGGCTCTTCGCTGAGCAGGAAGCCTGATACAGGGCTCGAACCCCAGGACCCTGGGATCATGACCTGAGCTGAGAGTGGACACCCAACCGACTGAGCCGCCCAGGCACCCCTCTAGCCTCACAATGTAAACATACTTCTTAAAAACTGCTAGATTTTGCTTTATTAATTTAATAACTGGTAACTTCAGTCCATTTGTACTTGTGACTTGCCTTTACCACCTTACTTTGTGGTTTCCATTTCTCTTGTTTTTTAAACAATTTTTTTATCTCCTCCTAGAGTTCCAATAAGACATTTTAGACCTCAATCTGATCACCACCTCTCAACTTCTACCATAAGGTCTACTCCCATGTTCCTTTCTGTGCAACATTCTGATTTACTTCTAGCCCAGCTAGTATCTTTATAATCATCATTCTGAACTCTAGTTCTGATATCTTACTAATGTCTGTATTTGATTAGGTCCCTGGCAGTCGTACAGCCTCTTGTTCTTTTTTTTGAGGCGAGTTTTTCTATCTTGTCATTTTGTCCAGAGGAGAACAGAAAAGAGAACAAAATGCTAAAAGGGTAACAACGACCCCAGAAAAATACACACTTCCAGAAAGTGGTCGCTTTTCTGTTCAGTGAGTTGCTGCTATTCTTTTTTTCGATTTCCTGTTGAGTTTGTAGGTGTTCAGAATAGTTTGATACCTATCTAGCTGAATTCCGGGGACCAGACGAAATTTAGGTCTCCTACTCCTCCACCATCTTGCTCCTCCTCCTGATTTACTTTTAATCAATTAATTCTCCCTTCTGATACCTAACCCATCTATTGTTTCTCATTTCAATTATATTTTTCATTTCTATATATTCTATTTCATTCTTTTTCAGATTTGCCTGATTATTCCTGATGGTCTCATTGCTTAATCAATTTCAGGATTCCTTTTTTCTTTTTCTTTACATTATGTTTTTCAAATAACTATTCATTTTCTCATAACCCTAATATCTGAAGTCTTTATTCTGTGTGTCTGATAATTCCAAAACGTAGTCTTTGGGAATATATATCTCATTTATTGTTTCTGCCAATTCTCATGAATGCTGGCTTACTTGTGTGCTTGTGATCCTTCAGTGAATTCATATTTGCTTGATCTTAACCTTTAAGAATCCTGTAGGTCTAAATCAGAAAAGCTTTCCTCTGAAGAGTATCTGTGTCTGCTTCTGATGAGAACTACTTGAGAGCATTTTAGCCTCCTTGGAGAATCTCAGGATTATGCAAGGTCTTACATTTGGCTTGCCAAACTTGCTCATTTATAAATAAAAGACGTAGTACAGGTAGCACCTCCTCCTCTCCCTGAAAGAAAAAACTAAAAACCAGATCTCTCATCTGAATGGGATCACTCGCCAGAGAATTCTGTAGGTAAATAATTGGACAACATGAAAGGATAGGTGCCTTTCCTGACTGCGGAAATAGTTTGGGAGCTGCTCCAAGAGTTGTGTGTTCTAGGATTTCACTATTTACCTCAACTATCATGTACTCCACGTGGTGAATGAACATTTGTAAGGGCACTACCTTGCCTATCCAAACCCCGAATTCTTGCTAAGTCATGATAGCAGAACTCTACTTTAGAAGGTTTTCTCACCACTACAGCCTAGAGTTAATGTTATAACCTATAGCCCATTTTAACTGACCAGAAAACCAGCCTGGCCAACATCCTTCTGCCTCATGGCTTGCTCTCAACTCCTGCTGGCTGAGCTTAGGGGAGCAAGCTAATGGCAAGACTGTACAATGACTCTGGCTTGCACAGAGCTGCAGATCCTCAGCAATATCAATTTGACCCTTTCTCCAAATGTCACGTGTACAGAGAGGCAATTTTTTTTGTTTTCCAGGACTTATGTATATCATTTTAGTAATATTTTCAAGAGACAAACTCATTCATTTCTTTTGAACCAATAGCTGATATCTTTAAAAATATTTAAGATATTTTTGAAGTAGTAGTTATATGTCAAAAAGAAGTTCAAAGAGCACAAATGATTCAAAGTCTCCCTCCCATCTCTAACCTGCCCTGTCAATATTTCAATACCCCTTTATCAGAAACAGTTGTTAGTACTTTCTTGAATATCTTTATAGGTGCTTAAAAAAAATCTATATAATAGATCCTTGTCTCTCTCTCTCTCACACACACACACACGGTAGCATATTTTTAAACACCATTTAGCACGTTATTTGACAGTATTTTTAAAGTTAACATTCAGACTATTTCCTGTAGAGTTTAAAATCCTTTAAGGTAAAATTCTTATTACATCATGTAAAGTTTCCATATTCTTAATATTTGTTAAGAAAAAAAAAATTGAAGAGTGAAGTTTTATCATAACAATGCATTCAAAAAATTCACCTAAGACATACTTTAATATGCAAATGTGCTCAGCTGCCTGATTTAACATTCTATATAAAATGGTTCTATTATTTACTTGCTAAGAAACCTACAAATCATGGACATGTAAAAGTTGAAAGCAATTCTACTGACATTGAGTAATTCCAAGGGAACTGTGGCACTGAACATAGTATTGATATTACAGAATTTTAAAGCTAGAAGAGACTTAAAATATCCAGACCAATTGTATTTTAGATAGATACAGACACCCAGAACAGGTAACTTTACACAGTGAATTATCAGTAAAATGTTCACTTATTCAAAACAATCATTGTTCTAAGCCTTTTATATTTTCTTTAACAAGAAAAGCATGCTAATTTTTTTTAAAAACATGATGAAATTTAACATCAAGTTCTACATATAAATAAATGCCAGGAAGAAATTTTATTAAAAGACCAGAATTATACCAAATGTCAATAGTATTTCTAGATAGTCAAATTACAGATGACTTCAGTTTTTTGTATTTTTTTCTGTTAGAAACCACACAGTGAGCATAAATTTTATCATTACAAAAAAATAAAATCTGATGTCTTACTACATAATCACTCTACTGACACGTTTAATACACCTAAAATATACACACAGTTAAGAAATGCTAGTTAATGCAGTTAAGCAATTCACTAGACTTTATATAAAAAATGTTCTGTTTCAGTGTAAAGAAATAGCTGTTAAAAGAACTCAAGTAAAACAGTTACTCTACGGTATCCCAAATAAATGATTTTCATAATAGCTTTTCAATTTTTTCCTTCCTCTGTGAGTTAAGATTCTAGTGGACTCATGCTTTAATGTGCAATACAGTTATAAATACACATTTAAATTTCATACTGTTTGGGTAGGCATTTAACACAAAATTCACACAGGCCTTTAGGAACATCCAAATTTTTTAATATGTTAGGTCAAGATAATTTCCATCAACAAATATTTTTGTAAAATATACTAACTTTAGAATATTATCCTTGGTCGATTTAACTGTTTACAGATAACTACAATCAGACACGGAAAGAGGTTTCTGACATCATGAATAAAAAGCAGAACTCCGTGGGTAAGAGCAGAGACTTAATACCAGACTGTCTGGTTCCAGTCCACGTTCTGCCCACTGTCACCTTACACAAGTTATCTAACTTCATCTACAAAATGAGGACAATAAGAATATCTACTCTTAGGTCAGTAAAAGGACTGAAATAGTACCTACGAGTGAGAAGTTTGGATCACAGCCTCGCATATAAATGCTCACTGGGAATTAACTATAATAACATGATCTCAATTTCAGGAAACTTCAAGGTATATATAATTTTTAACTTATTAGTATGTACATACCAGTAGATTTAAAATTATAGACATGCTTACCTATAGGAAGAATAACAAAGACTAAAAGAATAAGAAGAAGCCTCATAAGAGAACAGAAAATACATATTATCATTTATGTGATCTTCTTAATAAAAGTACCTTATTTGCTCCAAACTGCACTCTGGCTTTGCCTTTGACTAACGTGGCATTGATTTGCATGATAACTGATTCTATTGAGTAGGCACTGCTCCAGCCCTAAGGGAAGAAAACACTTCTGTAAAACACAATGGTACTCTTGATTTCCACTTTGGAAAACTTAATAAAATGGCACATAACAGCTTGACAACAGCAAGACAATGTTAAGAAGTCTGTATACAAGAGAAAAAGGTAAAGTTGGACTGCTTCTAAAATCTCGTAAAGCAAAAAACAAAAAAACCCCTATGTTCTAAGTATCAAACATAAGCAAATTATAACCTTATAGAAACATTGCTCTTAGAACACCTCTCCTTGCATAGATTAAGCATCAAGTACAATGTCATTTTATTGGTTTGCCCTAAGTACCCTTTCATTATAAAAAGCAGGTGCTCTTCAAAACAGTTTTTTTAAGTAGGTGGTATTACATCAGAGCTTTTCCACTCAGAATCTAATTTACATCATCAAAACACTCCACTGAGATTGAAAATATGAGTACTATAAGAAAATAGTAACCTGTTTTGTGAGAAGTTCCATACATAGTGCTCCACCGCCCAACACATACCTTAAAAAGAGAAAAGGAATCCTATTTAATTCTCTAGATCTCAATGTTCCTTCTTAATTTTTAAAGGACCACCACTAAGAAGTTTGCATACAAGTAAAGGTTAGAAGATAACATGCAAAAATGAGAACAGTGGTTAGGGTTCTAGGACTAAAAGGGTAGTTAAAAAATTCTAATGTCATCACCTTATTACAGTCTTAATTTTTTTTTTAATAATGGTTCTTAGAATACTTGAAGACTCTTAAGGATATTAGAAACTAGGACCTTAGCCCTAAATATTCTACAGAATGGGAATGTTATATTCATCTGAAAATTTCTCTGCCATCATGTTAGCCAATGGCACCAACTTTACCCTATTTATAATAATGAACAGGACATGGTATTTTATGGTTAAATTGCTTTTATCCATACTTTTGTGAGGATCAAATGGTTATGACCATAAAGCCTCTCTCCAGGACTCCTCAATTTCTCTTTCCAATCCTGAGAACTGTTCTCTGAACCAGACTTTTGGGAATTTCCCAGATCTCTCTTAGGAAATCCTTATTTAGATCAAGATTATTCAACCTTTTAACCCTTTCTCAAACAAAATAATTTCATTTCTCCTTTAATGTTATTTTAAACTTCAAAATATATGAAATATCATGCCTTAAAATAACATCAAGGAGGGGTGCCTGGGTGGCACAGTCGGTTCGGCTCAGGTCATGATCCCGGAGTCCCGGGATCGAGTCCCACATCGGGCTCTCTGCTCAGTGGAGAGCCTGCTTCTCCCTCTCCCTCTGCCTGCCACTCTGCCTGCTTGTGCTATCTGTCGAATAAATAAATAAAATCTTTAAAAAAAAATAACATCAAGGGAATGATAATTATAGAACACAGATTGATAAATCTTGAAAATACATAAGCTAAGACCACAAGTCTGATTAGATCTAAGTGAACACCGAGTCCATTACAAACTTTTTTGTCCTCTGGGACTTTGCCCATGCCTTTTCCCTTGCTTGACATTCCTTTGGCTCCCTGCTCTTCCAAATGCCATCTTTTCATCCAATAAAACTTGCCAAGACCATTCTAGCCTGTAGGTTTTGCATTCTGGCTAGCCAAATGCATCCTTGTGTTGACTAAACCAAATCACAGAAAAGTAAGGAATCTAAAAACTTCTACTGTAGACCATTATCATTAGTTATAGTGAAATTATTCAATAATGGAAATTATTCAATAATCCCCCCACATCCTGGAGAATTTAAGTCAGTGTCTCCCACACTGGACTGCACCAAACTCTGGGAACTTCCACAGTTAATGTTTATAGGAGGGAAAGAAAAACACTTCAAAACACTAAATTTGGGTGGAGAATCAGGAAATTTTAAGCTTCTTTGTATATTCTCCTAGGTTTCTAAAACACAAATCTATCTCCAATCATTTGAATCTCCCACTGGACTCAAAGAGATCTTGTATATAGTGATTTTAAATAAGCACTTGCTGATTTAACAGAATTAGAAGATCCATGTTTTCATTTGGATTGTGGTTTCTCCACAAACTGCTCAAACTCTAGTAATCTGTTAATGAGTCAACACTATTCTTGATCCTTATACTTCAGAAATGCTAAATACAGACAGGGGCTCAGGGACTGATCTCAAGAAAAGGAGTTTTGTAGACCAGCCCGAGTTTCCAATTATCTAACTGCCACCTTTCTTTTTAGCACTCCACTCTTCATTCTGGGGGTAGAGAGTCTTTCAGGTGAAGGAGGCAAGTTTTTGTACTCACGGGCCAAAAGAAAGTACATTTCTAAAAGGCCATAACTACACAAATGTTTGTTGGATGTCTAAACAAAAGAAACAGTTCTAGTACCTACATAAAAAGTGAGGTAGGTAAACTTTTCCTTAACACACGCTATTAGCAACATGTACACCCAAAAGGAGTGGTTGATTCTACTTCCACATTGAGTTATATTCATTTTACCAATATATGTTCCAAACCCTTATTGCTCTTTGCCTCCAAACAAATAGTTCCTGCTAAATATTGAGACAATTCAAGGATAGTAAAAAAAAAAAAAAATCCAAAGATCATTTAAGGATAATATGCCACATACACCGGCATAGTAATATTTTCTTTTTTTTAATTATGTTATGTTAATCACCATACATTACATCATTAGTTTTTGATGGTAGTGTTCCATGATTCATTGTTTGCGTATAACACCCAGTGCTCCATGCAGAAAGTGCCCTCTTTGATACCCATCACCAGGCTAACCCATTCCCCCACCCTCTCCCCTCTAGAACCCTCAGTTTGTTTTTCAGAGTCCATAGTCTCTCATGGTTCGTCTCCCCCTCTGATTTCCCCTCCTTCATTCTTCCCCTCCTGCTTAAAAAACAAACAAAAACTTCAGTTGTTAGGTACCTGGCTGGCTCAGTTGGTGAAGTGGGTGACTCTTGATCCTGGGGCTATGAGTTTAAGCCCAGTGCTGGGTGTAGAGACTACTTAAAAATAACATCTTTAAGAAAAACAAAACAAAAACCAAAAAAAAAAAAAAACCCCAAAAAACCAAAAACACCCAACCAAAGCAAAAAAAATAATAATAAAACTTCAGTTGCCAAAGTTGTATAGCAAAACACTATCCTAAAGCTTAGCCTCTTTAGGCAATTCATAATTTTCGTTATACTAGAAAATTCTGGCAATAATGTTTGCTAGCTAACCTCCCCATCCACAAGCTAGAACGATCACTTAAATTGCACAGATGAGGGGGCAAGAGAAACCATTTATCAGTACTAAAGTGTTTATACAACATGAGTAAGTGATCCCAAAAAAGAGATGGGAAATGTTAAAAGTTTTATATTATAGCCAAATTGTTGACAATAATCACATTAGAAAATAAAAAGGGGGAAAGCTTACATAGGCCACGTAAAACAGTCAAGACCCTCCCTTTCTTGAGGTAAGGAAATAAACTATAGACTGTAAGAACAGAACTTTTAGATAGAAATAAAGAGAAAATGCTGGCACTTAAAACCAGACTATTAAGGACATGTTCCCTTAATACAGACAGAAACAATCCATGGTCATCTAGAAGTAGAAATATTCTCTTCATGGATGAATGGGGCACAAATAATAATTCATATTACATCAACCAATAAAGAAAGCATTTTTAGTTGCCTACAAATAGCCGCTCAAAATGTACTAATGAGCTAAAAAAGAAATAATCTTTATGATTCTCAAGTTACTATACTCTGATCTGGACTAAGCCAGAAAAATAGACAAGTACTGATGGCTCATTAAAATAGCTCATAAAAATACCAAGCCTTGGTGGTGGGTGCCTGGGTGGTTTAGTCAGTTAAACGTCTGACTTTGGCTCAGGTCATGATCTCAGGGTCCTGGGACTGAGCAGTGAGTCTGCTTGTCCCTCTGCTCCTCCCCCCACTCGTGCACTGGCTCTCTCTCAAATAATTAAATCCAAAAAAATTTATAAAAAAAAAAATAAAACAAGACTGGGAATTGCAGATTACCCTAAATTGTCTATATCTTGCTAATTTACTGTAATTCCCTCTCGTTCATTGACTCACAAATATTTACTGCACATATATATACTACACACTGAGCCAGGCAAAGTATACACTGAAGAAAACTGACAGGACCCTGTGCTTCATGATGTTTACCATCTAGTTAAGATTATAGATGTTAAACAAATAATACAAAGTAGGGAAGGGGGACCCAGAGTTCTAGGAGAAGGAATAACCCGGTGGGGGGGGGAACCCTTTTTAAAAATGTGGTAATCAGGAATAGCATCTGTACGAGTAATGCACAAGTTGAGATTTGTTGGAGTTAAAAGTGTGGGTGGGAGTAACCTCCCAGGCAGAGGATTGTCTGTTTAAGAAAGGTTATAAGGAAAAAAAGAGTTTGCTGGGTACCGGGGGCTGAAAGACATTCAGTGGGGCACCAGCTTTGACAGGAGAAGTGTGGTACAAGAGGATTAGAGAGGAAGCCAAGGGCAAGATCACAGAGAGCTTGTAGAATATGGTAAGAGCACTAACCTGTAAGAGCAATGAAAAGACATGGAAGAGTTTAAGCAGGAGAGCAACATAATCAAACACACATTTATAAAAGATCACTTTAAAAGCTTACATGAGGGAAGGAACACAAGCAGGAGTCCGGTCAGAAATCCTCTGAAATGGTCCACGTGAGAACTGATGATAGCCGCAACAGAAATGGAGACAAGTAACTGGATCTGGGAACTCTCTGAGAAGGAGAATTAGAGGACCAGATGTGGGAAAGAAGGTATAAAGGAAAACTCCTATGTTCAATAACTGAGATGGGGAACACCGGGAAAGGAGACTAGAAAGAAGAAGATTTCAAGTTTCCATGCTATAGAGCTGGAGATGCCTACATTCAAGTAGACATGTCAAGAAGGCAGGTAGATACTGGGAGCAGAGAAGACATAAAAACATAAGATACAAAACCTGGGAGTCACTGACCAGAAGATATTTTGAAAGCCATGGGAGCCTTTTCAACAACTACTGCTAGAGTAATTGGACCATTAGGCAAAACTCTCTGACCTAAATCTCGTATCTTATACAAAAGGTAACTCAAAATGATTCACAGAATTACCTGTAAAATGTAAAACTACAGAACTTTGAGAGAACACAAAACAGGAAAAAATCTTCAGGATCTAGGACAAAGCAAAGAGTTCTTAAATTTGACACTAAAAGCATAATCCACAAAAGGAAAAACATCTATAAATTGAACCTCATCAAAGCTAAAAGCTTTCTGCAAGACACAAGATATAAAAAAAAAAAGTTGCGCTTCCATACACTAGTAATGAAATAGCAGAAAAAGAAATTAAGAGAATGATCCCATTTATAACTGCATCAGAAAGAATAAAATAAGGAGGTGAAAGACCTGTACTCTAAAAACTCTAAGACACTGATGAAAGAAATAGAAGGTGACACAAATAAATGGCAAGGTACACTATGCTCATGAATTGGAAGAATATAAATGCCCATATTATCCAAAAACAATCTGTGGATTCAATGCAATCCCCATCAAAATACCAACAGTGTTTTACACAGAACTAGAACAAAAAAATCTTAAGATTTGTATGGAACCACAAAAGACTGAATAGCCAAAGCAATCTTAAGAAAGAACAACAAAGCTGGAGGTATCACAATTCCAGGTTTCAAACTATGCTACAAAGCTATAGTAATGAAAACAGTATGGTACTGGCACAAAAAGAGACACACACTTCAATGGAAGAGAACAGAGAGCCCAGAAATAAACCCACACATACATGGTCAATCTATGACAAGACAAGAATACACAATGGGGAAGAAAGACCATTTCTTTTATAAACAGTGTTGGGAAAACTGGATAGCTAGCTATATGCCAAAGAATGAAACTGGACCATTCTCTTACATCATACACAAAAATAAACTCAAAACGGATTGTAAGACCTGAAACCATAAAACTCCTAGAAGAAAACAGGCAGTAAACTCACATAAATCATCCTTAGCAATATTTTCCTGGATATGCTCCCCAGGCAAAGAAAGCAAAAGCAAAAATAAATAATTGGGGCTACATCAAACTAAAAAGCTTTTGCACAGCAAAGGAAACCATCAGCAAATAAAAAGGCAACCTACTGTATGGGAAAAGATGTTCACAAATGATATATCCAGTAAGGGGTTAATATCCAAAATATATAAAGAACTCATGCAACATCAAAATAACTAATAATCCAATTTAAAAATTGGTGGAGAACCTGAACAGACATTTTTCCAAAGAAGACCTACAGATGGCCAATAGACTGTGAAAAGATGCTCAACACTAATTATCAGGAAAATGCAAATCTAAACCAGTGATATATCTACTCACACTGGTCAGAATGATTAGTATCAAAAAGACAAGAAACAACAAGTGTTGGCCAGGATATAGAGAAAGGGAACCCTCATGCGCTTTTCATGGGAACGTAAATTGGCATAGCTCCTATGGAAAACAGTATAGATGTTCCTCAAAAATCTAAAAAGAGAAGTATCATATGATCTAGTAATTCCACTTCTGGGTTTTTACCCAAAGAAAATGAAAATACTAACTTGAAAATCTATGTTTATTGCAGTATGAATTACAATAGCCAAAATGCGGAAACAATCTGAGTGTCTAATGATAGATGAACGGATAAAGAAGTGATGTACATATGTACACACACACACAAACACACACATGCGCAACTAACTGACTATTACTCAACTTTAAAAAGGAATGAGATCCTGCCATTTGTGACAATAAGGATAGACCTGGGGTATTATGCTAAGTGCAATAAGATCAAGAAAGACAAATACCATATGATTTCACTTACATGTGGAATCTGAAAAATAAAACAAATGAACAAAGAGCAAAAAAATACAGACAACAAATTTGTGGTTGCCAGGCCAGGCAGTGGGAGGAAAGAGGCATGGGGAGTATGGGAGAATAGGTGAAGAAGATGCATAGGTACAAACTTCCAGGGACAAACTAAATAAAGTCCAGTGTAGGGAATATGGTCAATAATATTGTACTAACTTTTATGGTGACAGATGGTAACTAGAGTTACCACAGTATGCATTTTATAATGTTTAAAATTGGCAAATCACTAGGTTGTACACCCAAAACTAAAGATGTTATGCTTCAATTTATATAGGTAAACTAAAAACCTTTATGCTACAAAAGATTGTTAGAAGGATAAAATGAAGATACATAGTGGAAGAAATTAAAAACCACATATACAACAAAGGACTACTACGTAGACCATATTAAAAAAAAAAACTTCAAAATTCAACCATAAAAAACAATCCAATTAGAAAATTGGCAAGACATGTATGGATATCTCATGAAAGAGCATATGAAATTCCCAAATAAACACATGAAAAATATTCAAGATTAGGAAATATGCATTAGGGATACACAAATTAAAACCACAATGAGGGGATTCTAAGATGGAGGAGGAGTAGGAGACCTAAATTTCTTCTGGTCCCAGGGGATTTAGATAGATAGCTATCAAACCATTCTGAACACCTACGAACACAACTGGAGAACAAAGAAAAGAATAGCAGCAACTCTATGAACAGAAAAGGTACCACTTTCTGAAAGGTAGGACGTGCGGAGAAGTGAATCCGAGGAGATATTTGGGAAGATAGACGGCAGGGGTAAGGAGCCTCTGTCAGCCGGCTACCTGCAAGTGATACAGCAGCAGAGCACAAAATCGGAACTCTTAAAAGTCTGCTCCGCTGGGGCGCCTGGGTGGCTCAGTCGTTAAGCCTCTGCCTTCCACTCAGGTCATGATCCCAGGGTCCTGGGACTGAGCCCCGCATCGGGCT
Organism: Zalophus californianus; assembly: GCF_009762305.2. Taxonomy (NCBI): domain Eukaryota; kingdom Metazoa; phylum Chordata; class Mammalia; order Carnivora; family Otariidae; genus Zalophus; species Zalophus californianus. The sequence continues at coordinate 116,403,128 of NC_045600.1, forward strand.
CCCTGCTCAGCGGGAAACCTGCTTCTCCCTCTCCCACTCCCCCTGCTTGTGTTCCCTCTCTCGCTGTGTCTGTCAAACAAATAAACAAAATCTTAAAAAAAAAAAAAAAAAGTCTGCAACGCTGAGGGACGTTGCTCCAGTGGCTAAGCGGGGGATGGAACGCTTGCTGGGACAGTGTGGTCTCAGGACCCTCAGGGTCACAGAAAGACCGGGGTGCCTGAGTGCGGCAGAGCTCCCAGGTATCGGAGCGGGGAAGCCAGCTGCAGAGACGGAGCCGAGAGGTGGGCTCTCAGCTCGGGGTTGCCATAAACCGTGCGCGGCCCAGTTGGGCCACTCTTCTTCTAGCAGGGACCCAACAAGTGGCAGATCGGGAAGACTCCTCTTCCTCCCCCGGGAGGAGCGGCGCAGGAGCGCACGGCAGGACTCTGCTGGGCTTGGAGACTCCACACGGGGTCATGTGCCAGAGACAGAAACACTTGGTCACAGGCCGGGTGAGCATGGAGTGCGGCCGGAGACCGGGAGACGGGAGTGATTGACTTTTTTTTTCTGGGGGCTCACTGAGGAGTGGGGCCCCGATTTCTCGGATCCTCCGGGGCAGAGACTGAGAGGCCGCCGTTTTCACTCTCATCCTCCAAAGCTGTATGGAAAGCTTGCAGGGAACAAAAGCTCCCAAGAACAAACCCGAGCAGATTACTTAGCCTGGCCCCCTGGCAAGGGCGGTGCAGTTCCTCCTCCAGCAAAGACATTTGAGAACCACCGCAACAGGCCCCTCCGCCAGAAGATCAGCAAGAACAGCCAGCCAAGACCAAGTTTACCGACCAATGAGAACGGCAGAACTCCAGCGCTAGGGGACTATAGCACATAGAATGCATGGTTTTTTCCCCCAGGAGTCTTTAGTCTTTCAACTGTAATTTTTTAAATTTTCTTTCTTTGTTCAAATTTTTCCCTTTTCAAACAACTTATCAGTTCCTTTGTTAAATCTTTTTTTAATTTTCATTTTTATAGTCATATTCTATCCCTTCATTGTATTTAACCATATACATATATATATATAGGCTTTCCATTCTTTAAAATTTGGGATGCAGTTTCTTCTAACAGACCAAAATAGACCCAAAATCTAGTGTATGGCTCTGTTCTATTCACCAGCCTGATCATGTTCTTTTTTTTCCTCTTTTTTCTTTTCCCCCTGGTTGTGGGTCTCATCTGATTTCTTTAGTGTATATTTCTCTGGGGTCGGCTGTTACCCTTTTGAGCATTTTGTTCTCTTGTTCATCTATTCTTATCACGACAAAATGACAAGACGGAAAAACTCACCTCAAAAAACAGAACAAGATCCAATACCGACTGCCAGGGACCTAATCAATATGGACATTAGTAAGATGTAGGAACTCGAGTTCAGAATAACAATTCTAAATATACTAGCTGGGCTTGAAAAAAAGCATAGAAGACACTAGAGAATCCCTTTCTGGAGAAATAAAAGAACTAAAATCTAAGCAAGTCAAAATCAAAAAAGGCTATTAACGAGATGCAATAAAAAATGGAGGCTCTAAGTGCTAGGATAAATGAGGCAGAACAGAGAATTAGTGATATAGAAGACCAAATGATGGAGAATCAAGAAGTTCAGAAAAAGAAACAACTACTGGATCATGAGGGGAGAATTCAAGAGATAAGTAATACCATGAAGCAAAACAATATTAGAATAATTGGGATCCCAGAAGAAGAAAGAAAGAGGGGCAGAAGGTATATTGGAGCAAATTACAGCAGAAAATGTCCCTAAATTGGGGAAGGAAACAGGCATCAAAATCCATGGGGCACAAAGAACCCACCAAAATCAATAAAAACAGGTCAATACCCAGACATATTATTTTAAAACTTACAAATCTCAGAGACAAAGAGAAAATCCTGAAGGTGGCTCGGGACAAGAGGTCTGTAACCTACAACAGTAGAAACATTAGATCGGCAGCACACCTATCCACAGAGAACTGGCAGGCCAGAAAGGACTGGCATGATATATTCAGGGTACTAAACGAGCAAAATATGCAGCCAAGAAAACTTTATCCAGCTAGGTGGTCACTGAAAATAGAATGAGAGATTAAAAGCTTCCAGGACAAACAGAAACTAAAACAACTGATCACCAAACCAGCCCTATAAGAATTATTGAAAGGGGTCCTCTAAGCAAAAAGAGAGCCCAAAGTAACACAGACCAGAAAGGAACACAGACAATATACAGTAACAGTCACCTTACAGGAAATACAATGGCACTAAATTCGTATCTTTCAATAGTTACCCTGAATGTAAATGGGCTAAATGCCCCAAAAGATACAGTGTATCAGATTGGGGATAAAAAAAAAGACCCATCAATATGCTGTCTGCAAGAGACTCGTTTTAGACCCAAAGACACCTTCAGAGGAGGGTGGAAAACCATTTATCATGCTAATGGACATCAAAAGAAAGCTTGGGTGGCAATCCTTAAGTCAGACAGATTAGATTTTAAACCAAAGACTGCAAAAAGAAATGAGGAAGGACACTATGTCATACTTAAAGGGCCTATCCAACAAGATCTAACAATTGTAAATATTTATGCCCCTAACATGGGAGCAGCCAATTCTATAAGTCAATTAATAACAAAATCAACAAAACACATCAACAATAATACAATAATAGTAAGGGACTTTAACACCCCCCTCACTGAAATGGACAGATCATCTAAGCAAAAGATCAATAAGGAAATAAGGGCTTTGAATGACACACTGGACCAGATGGACTTCACAGATATATTCAGAACAGTCCATCCTAAAGCTACAGAATACACATTCTTCTCTAGTGCAGATGGAACACTCTCCAGAATGGATCAGATCCTGGGTCACAAATCAGGTCTCAACCGGTACCAAAAGACTGGGATCATTCCCTGCATATTTTCAGATCATAATGCTTTGAAACTGGAACTCAATCACGAGAGGAAAGTGTTGAGAAGAACTCAAATACATGTAGGCAAAAGAGCATCCTATGGGTCAACCAGGAATTAAAGAAGAATTAAAAAAATTCATGGAAACCAATGAAAATGAAAACACAACTGTTCAAAATCTTTGGGATACAGCAAAGGCAGTCCTAAGAGGAAAGTATATAGCAATACAAGCCTTTCTCAAGAAACAAGAAAGGTCTCAAATATACAACCTAACCCTATACCTAAAGGAGCTGGAGAAAAAATAGCAAATAAAGCCTAAACCCAGCAGGAGAAGAGAAATAATAAAGATCAGAGCAGAAATCAATGAAATAGAAACCAAAAGAACAGTAGAACAGATCAATGAAACTAGGAGCTGGTTCTTTGAAAGAATGAACAAGATTGATAAACCCCTGGCCAGACTTACCAAAAAGAAAAGAGAAAGGACCCAAATAAATAAAATCATGAATGAAAGAGGAGAGATCACAACCAACACCAAAGAAATACAAACAATTATAAGAACATATTGTGAGCAACTATATGCCAGCAAATAAGATAATCTGGAAGAAATGGATGCATTCCTAGAGATGTATCAACTACCAAAACTGAACCAGGAAGAAATAGAAAACTTGAAAAGATCTATAACCACTAAGGAAATTGAAGCAGTCATCAAAAATCTCCCAACAAAAGCCCAGGGCCAGATGGCTTCCCAAGGGAATTCTACCAAACATTTAAAGAAGAATTAATACCTCTTCTTCTGAAACTGTTCCAAAAAATAGAAATGAAAGGAAAGTTTCCAAACTCATTTTATGAGGTCAGCATTACCTTGATCCCAAAACCAGACAAAGACCCCACCAAAGGGAGAATTACATACCAAAATCCTGTTGATCATGGATGCCAAAATTCTCACCAACATACTAGCCAATAAGATCCAACAGTACATTAAGAGGATTATTCCCCACGACCAAGTGGGATTTATTCCTGGGCTGCAAGGGTCGTTCAACATCCGCAAATCAATGTGATACACTACATTAATAAAAGAAAGGACCAGAACCATATGATCCTCTCAAGAGATGCAGAAAAAGCATTTGACAAAGTACAGCATCCTTTCTTGATCAAAACTCTTCACAGTGTAGGGATAGAGGGCAGATACCTCAATACTATCAAAGCCACCTATGAAAAACCCACAGCAAATATCATTCCCAATGGGGAAAAACAGAGCTTTTCCCCTAAGGTCAGGAACATGGCAGGGATGTCCACTACCATTGCTGTACAACACAGGACTAGAAGTTCTAGCCTCCGCAATCAGACAACAAAAAGAAATCAAAGGAATCCAAATCAGCAAAGAAGAAGTCAAACTCTCACTCTTTCCAGATGATATGATATGTTATGCGGAAAACCCAAAAGAGTCCACCCCAAAACTGCTAGAACTCATACAGGAATTCAGTAAAGTGGAAGGATATAAAAATCAATGCCAGAAATCAGTTGCATGTCTATACACCAACAACAAGACAGAAAAAAGAGAAATTAAGGAGTCGATCCCATTTACAACTGCACCCAAAACCATAAGATACCTAGGAATAAATTTAACTAAAAAGACAAAATTCTGTACTCAGAAAACTATAGAACACTCATGAAAGAAATTGAGGATGACACAAAGAAATGGAAAAACGTTCCATGCTCACGGACTGGAAGAACAAATATTGTGAAATGTCTATGCTACCTAGAGCAATCTGCACATTCAATGCAATCCCTTTCAAAATAGCATCAACTTTTTTCACAGAAATGGAACAAATAATCTTAAAATTTGAATGGAACCAGAAAAGACCCCGAATAGACAGAGGAATGTTGAAAAAGAAAAGCAAAGCTGCTGACATCACAATTCTGGACTTCAAGCTCTATTACAAAGCTGTCATCATCAAGATCGTATGGTACTGGCACAAAAACAGACACACAGATCAATGGAACAGAATATAGAGCCCAGAAATGGACCCTCAACTCTATGGTCAACTATTCTTCAACAAAGCAGGAAAGACTATCCAATGGAAAAAAGACAGTCTCTTCAACCAATGGTGTTGGGAAAACTGGACAGCCACATGCAGAAGAATGAAACTGGACCATTGTCTTACACCATACACAAAAATAGACTCAAAATGGATGAAAAACCTAAATGTAAGACAGGAATCCATCAAAATCCTTGAGGAGAACACAGGCAGCATCCTCTTTGACCTCAACCACAGCAACTTCTTCCTAGACACATCTCCAAAGGCAAGGGAAGCAAGGGCAGAAATGAACTATTGGGACTTCATCAAGATAAAAAGCTTTTGCACAGCAAAAGAAACAGTCCACAAAGCCAAAAGACAACTGAAAGAATGGGAGAAAATATTTGCAAATGACATTTCAGATAAAGGGCTAGAATCCAAAATCTATAAAGAACTTATCAAACTAAACACCAAGGAACAGATAATCCAATCAAGAAATGGTCAGAAGAGATGAACAGGCATTGCTAAAAGAAGACATCCATATAGCCAACAGACACATGAAAAAGTGCTCAACATCACTCAGCATCAGGGAAATACAAATCAAGACAATGAGATACCACCTCACACCAGTCAGAATAGCCAAAATTAACAAGTCAGGAAACGACAGTTGTTGGCAAGGATGTGGAGAAAGGGGAACCCTCCTACACTATTGGTGGGAATGCAAGCTGGTGCAGCCACTCTGGAAAACAGTATGGAGGTTCCTCAAAAAGTTGAAAATAGAGCTACCCTCCGACCCAGCAACTGCACTACTGGGTATTTACCCCAAAGATACAAATGTAGTAATCTGACGGGGCACATGCACCCTAATGTTTATAGCAACAATGTCCACAATAGCCAAACTATGGAAAGATCCCAGATCCAGATGTCCATCGACAGATGAATGGATGAAGATGTGGTATATATGTATATGTATGCAGATGTAAATATACACACACACTGAAATATTATGCAACACATCAAAAAATGAAATCTTGCCCTTTGCAATGACATGGATGGAACTAGAGGGTATTATGCTGAGTGCTAAGTCAATCAGAGAAAAAAAATTATCATATGATCTCAATGATATATGGAATTGAGAAGCAAGGCAGAAAGAGAATCATAGGGGAAGAAAGCAAAAAATGAAACAAGAAGAAACCAGAGCGGGAGACAAACCATAAGAAACTCTTAATCTCGGGAAACAAGCTGAGGATTGCCGGAGGGGAGAGGGTGGGGGGATGGTGGGTGGGTGATGGACATTGGGGAGGTATGTGTCGTGGTGAGTGCTAAGACTGATGAGTCACAGACCTGTACCCCTGAAACAAGTAATACATTATATGTTAATAAAAAGCAAAACTTGATTCTAGATATCCTAATAAAGATATATATATAAAAAAAAAAACCACAATGAGGTATCACTACCTAGCAGAATCACTAAAGTAAAAACAAGTGGCAAAACCAAATGCTGGATGTGGAGAAACTACACCACTTACACGTTCCTGGTAGGAATATAAAGTGGCAAATCCACTATGGAAAAGAGTTTAACAATTTATTTAAAAATTCAATATGCTACAGTAACTATATCACCCAGCCATTGTACTCCTGGACATCTATCCCAGAGAAAGCAAAACACATTCATGCAGAAATGTGTATACAATCACTCATAGTAGCTTTATTTGCAATAACCAAACACTAGAATCAGGCTACAAGTCCTTCAAGAAGTGGCTGGTTAAACTGTACTAGTCATATACGTCGATGAATCTCCAGGGAATCAGGATGAGTAAAAAATCTAATTCTTAGGAGTTACAATCCCCAAATGTGGGATTCCATTTACGTAACTATGCTTTCTGAAATGACAAAATATTAGAAATGCAGGACAGATTAGTGGTTTCCAGGAGTTAGGGGCATTGGTTGTATAAGAGGGAGATGGGTGTGGCTTGAAAAGACAAGAAGAAGGATTCTTGCCTATTTGGAACTTTAATATCTACACTGTGGTGGTGGATACACAAACCTATACAGGTGATCAAGTTATGCAGAACTTAATACATACATACACACAAATGAGGTATAAGAAAAACTAGGAAAATCTAAGTTCTATGAATTGTATCACACTCTCATTGTGATATTACATATAGTTTTGTGAAACATCACACTGGCAAAGTGTTTAAGGAATCTTTATTATTTCTTACAGCTGTATGTGAACATACAATTTTCTCAAAAATTTCAATAAAAAAAAAAAAAGCCACAGGAATGGAAGCAAAGAGAAAAGGGAAAGGACCCAGTACCAATTCTGAGGAACTCCAACATGTAGAAGTTAGGTGAACAAGGAGTTGCCAGCTAAAGAGACTGAGAGGCCAGCTGCCAAGAGAAAAATGTTTCGATGTTGCTGAGAAATCAGATAATCAAATACAATAAAGCCTGAAAAGGGACGCCTGGATTTACCAATATGGAAGTTCCTGTTGGCAACAGTGGTTTGGGAGGAATATTAACCACTAATGCCAGACGACAGTGGCTGAAGAGTGAACAGGAAGTGAAGAGTGTGATTATATAAACATTGCCGTGGGAGTATGAATGGTGCAGCCACTTTGGCAAAGAGTCAGGGATTTCATTGAAAAGTTTAACAGTTACCAGAGGACCTAGTAACTCCACACGGGTATATATGAAAGAGAAATGAAAATATACATGTAGATAAAAACATGTATGTGAATGTTCATAGCAGCATTATTCATGATAGTCAAAGGCAGAAACAACAAATGTCCATGTGATAAATAAAATGTATAGCCATACAATGGAAATGGAATTAAGTATTAATATATGTTACAATACAGATGAACTTTCAAAACATTTTGCTAAGTGAAAGAAGCCAGCCATAGAAGGCCACATTTTGTATGGTTCCACTTATATGAAATGTGCAAAAACAGGAAAATCTTTAGACAGAAAGGAGATTAGTGGTTGCCAGTGGGGTGGGGAGTTGGAGGGGGAATGAGGAATGATTGCTAATGGGTACAGGGTTTCTTTTGGGGAATGATGAAAATGTTCTGAAATTTGACAACAGTTATACAACTGTGAATATATGAAAAATCCACTGAACTGTATACTTTCAAAGGGTGATTTTTTAGCGTATGTGAACTGTATCGCAATGAAGCTGTTATTTAAAAAGAAAAAGTTGGTTTTGATAAGGAACAGAGGAATAATAGCTAGAAGATGGAGGATATAAATATATGGGACAAAAACTGCTTAATAATCTGATCAGAGTCACTCAGTGCTTAAGCTCTAGCCTGAGTCTGAGATTGCAAAACTCTGTGTTTTATCAGTCCTAAGAACATTTTTTAGTTCTTCCCAAGTCAGCCAATAAATCCTCCCCATCATTTAACAGTTGACTATGAAGACCAAGTCACTGTGATTCTGCTTCACATTAGGGTTCAACTTCCATTCATCTTTTCATTCCCGCTGTGCCAATTTGGGTTGTCCTCACTTCACTCTAAGACAGGGCCATCAACTCTTTCTTTCTTTTTTTTTTTTTTTTAAGATTTATTTATTTGAGAGAGAGAGACAGATAGCCTGTATGAGCAGGGGGAGGGGCACAGGGAGAGGGAGAGGAGAAGCAGACCCTGCACTGAGTACAGACAGAGCCCAATGCAGGGCTTTGATCTTATGACCCTGAGATCATGACCTGAGCTGAATTCAAGAGTGCAATGCTCAACCGAATGAGCCATTGAGGTGCCCCAAGACAGGGCCATCAGCTCTTAACAAGTCTTGCATTCTTCTAGGCTTTGTGAACACAATCTGTCTTCTTACACTATTACCATATTTCTTTCTGAAACATTCTCTTTCCTGTATTTTCCTGTTCCTGAACCAGCTAATGAGAGAGAAATTCAATATCCAAGGGTAACAGTTTGCTTACCAGCAAAAAGAAAATGAAAACAAAAAAACACTGTCACCATAATAAGATATTTTGTCAGCACAATTTCATAAAATTCTTCTACATGAATTCTACCCACCTTGCGTTGTAGCTCAAACTCATCTGGTATGCTATGAATATATTATGGTCTTTCCTAATATGTGATCATATTTACTTTTCACCTATGTAGATAATTTTCCTTCAACCTCCACCAGGAGGCCAAACTCACTCATACTTCAATGCCCCTTGAGATCCCACCTACTTACCAGTCTTCCCAGATCACTACTACTGGAAGAAACTCCCTTTTCCTTTAACCTCAAAGAACTCAAGTCCACACTTCACATTTGCCAATCAATGAAGTACTTAATACTTTTAATCTTTTATTTTTTTTAATTAAAAAAATTTTTTTTAACTTTTAATCTCCTTTTAGATTGCTGTGTTTTGGTATAATGGAAAAAAACCCACTTTATTACAAGGTTTATTTGGATAAGTAACAAGCTAACTTATTATTCAAATCATTCATTTGTATAATGGAATACCACCATTGTAGCAAAAAGAAGCAATGAAGAGAAACTATGTAACAGCTTTTTAAACTGAAAATGGCATTATTCAACTTCATCTGTCTCCACAACTAGGTAGTAAACTACTTAAGATCATAAATTCTTAAATTCTTAGGATTTCTCACAACAAAATGTGAAAAATCTATGCTGCTCAAGGTTGGATCAATTTCAAAATGATCTGATAAGAACATTTTTATACATTTATCCTGAACAAAATTTTTCCAAATCTTTTCCTTAATCATTTATAGCCATCCATATTTTTTTATCTAAATGAAACTATATCAACAATAGCAATGATCAAAGTAAGGACTAGTGATATTTATATCTTATTCACCATAATATGGATTACTTCACAAGGCTGAATTAGTCAACTGAGCATTTCATAATTCTCTAATAAGTGTAATTACTCCTAATTTAACGATTTATAGAACATTTCATAACTAACCCAGGTACCAATTCTGATCTTTTCACTATCCTTTATATGACTTCTAATCACAAAAAGCAATATAAGCTTCAATAAAAACGCATGAACATTTGATTCTACCAAACTGAAACCACCACCTTTAGAAGGAAACAGATGGCCAGGTCCATAGGCCCATGAGATTTTCTGTGATTATTCCAGAGATCAGAGGCTTGTGAGAATCATTCTCGAATCTTAACTTTCTCTAAACCATCAATCACAATTTATATCTGAAAAACATTTTTTTACAGTGAAATGTATACAAATAGGGGACATTAAAAACTCTTACTTATAAATAACATAATGGTTTATAACCAATGGTTCTCAAACGATGGTTCCCAGACAAGCAACAGCAGCTTCACCTGACACCATCTTATAAATGTAGAAATGCAAATTCTCAGCTTTTCCCTACATCCCAGACCTAGTGAATCCCTGGGGTAAAGCTGAGCATTCTAGGCCTCCTAGCACTTAACTAGCCCTCCAAATGATTCTTATGCATACTATCAAAGAAAATAGTTAGTTAAACTTACCCTCCTGAGAGAACAGGTAACACCACTCGAACAAACGGAGGATCAAATGGAAAGTTATCCTAAAATGCAAATGGGCAAGTTTAATTATTTTTTTTTTTTAAGATTTTATTTGACAGAGAGAGACACACAGAGAGAGGGAACACAAGCAGGGGGAGTGGAAGAGGGAGAAACAGGCCTCCCGTGGAGCAGGGAGCCCGATGCAGGGCTTGATCCCAGGACCCTGGGATCATGACCTGAGCCGAAGGCAGATGCTTAATGACTGAGCCACCCAGGTGCCCCAAGTTTAATTAATTTTAAGAAAATCCTTAATACGGTATTATTTCAAATAAAGAATGTGTGCCTTTATTATCTGGTAATGAGGGTCTTAAAAGTAGAAACAGTACCAAAAATAAAATGAAGTAAAAACCACAGCAAAAAAAAAAAAAAAAAGAAGAAGAAGATCACAGCAGCCAAACAGAACAGTGTTTTGGTAAAGTTATGAAAAATATGAAGGGGTTCCACTTTCAATAGAGCTATATAAAGGAACCATTCCAATAATGATAGACTAGGTAACTTAGATCAATCCCCTGGTTGAGAACTAGAAGAGGTGGATAAAATTTAACAATTACCGAGCTAAGATCAGGAAAAAAAGGGAACCCGGGAGAGTGGGGCCTTTCCTCCCTCTGCACCCCCCCCACCCCCACCTCCCACCTTGGGTTTTCTTTCAATTACAGAAGAGGAAGATAAGAGGTCAAGAAGCTCAGCAGAACTCAGACTCACACTCACAGGGCTGGGAAGGTAAAAATTGGAGCTGGGGTCCACCAAGGAGAGGCCTTGACAAGTCTCCCACACTTTAGGTTGGGACCCTGAAGGACAAATGACAAATTGCCCTAACTGACAAGGAATGAAGTCCAGTTTTTTGGGGGTTTTGTTTTTTTTAAAGATTTTATTTATTTTGACAGAGAGAGAGACAGTGAGAGAGGGAACACAAGCAGGGGGGGTGGGAGAGGGAGAAGCAGGCTTCCCGCTGAGCAGGGAGCCCAATGTGGGGCTCAATCCCAGGACCCTGGGATCATGACCTGAGCCGAAGGCAGACGCTTAACGCCTGAGCCACCCAGGCACCCCGAATGAAGTCCAGTTTTACATCACCTAAATCCCTGATGGATTCAGTGATCCTGGGCTGCCAGACAGGGGCAAATGCAAACCCTCTCTGGAGAAGAATAACATCCAAGGCTTCCAAAATTAGCTAATTTTTCATTTATAATGTCTATTACTAAAAACAGACAGTTACACAAGACTTAAACAGGTCCAGGAAATGAGAAGTAAATGACACAAAAACCGGAAGAGATCAAGATTAAATAGAGTTTCCAGACATAGCTTTTAAAATAACCATGCTGAATATGTACAAGAAAAGATTGAAAACCCTGGCAAACGACTAAAATTATAAAAATGAATCATACAGAAATTCTGAAACTTAGAAATACAATAACTGAAATCAATAACAGATGAATTTAAACACAAGTAGAGACTTAGTGGAAGAGAAATTCAGTATACAGGAAAACAGGCCAAAAAACACATCCAGAATGAAGCCAAGAGAGAGAAAAAGGTAGAAAAATGCAGAAAATAACAAGACACAGGGGAATGTATTGGAAAGGCTTATCATATGTAGAGTCCTAGAAGGACATGAGAGAACGGGACCGAAGCAATATTTGGAGAGACTGAGAATTTTCCAAAATTGAAAGACTTCACAAGATTTAAGCACTATGAGTATTTCAACAGAAACAATGGAAGCCCCAATGAGGGAATGATAAGTTTTTGAGTTGCTGAAAGGAATTTCTAACCTAAAAATCTATACCTAATACAAATATTTTCCAAAAAATAAATTCACAATAAGGTTATTTTCTTGTCAGGAGACCCAAGCTAAAGGAAATAAAGGATATTCTTCAGGCAGGAGAAATAGGATCCTAGATGGAAATACAGAGAATAAAGACCATGAAAAGAGCAAATATGCAGTTATGAATGAATATTGACTAAATTAAAGAACAATGATGTATAGCTTCTAGGTAAGTACAGAAAATGCATGAAAGCACATATTTCGCAGGGAATCCACGTTCTAAGTCTTTGCATTGATGAGGAAAAGGTAATTTATAAATTAAATTTATGTTAGACTATGACAAGGACATACATTGTAACTGTTAGGAAGTAAAGAAGAGTAAGAGAACACGTAAGTACTAAGCTAAAAGAGGTGAGAAACTGGAGCAATTAAAAAAAAAATCCAAAGAATGAGAAAAAGGAACATGGAATAACAAGGACAAATAAAAGGCACTTAGGAGATGGGAGACTGAAGCCCAAATGTCAATAATATTAAATGCAAGTAAAACTAACTGCTCTAATTAAAAAACAAAGATCGTCAGACTTGATAAAAATATATGAAGAGAAGAGAAAAGAAACCTCAGCTAATTCTCAGGCTACCAAGTACAATTCCTTTTTTCAAATTGTCAGTCCTGGAAACAGATTTTCCCCACACAAGATGCCAACTTAATGACAATTATTATAATCTACTTCCAAATAAATTGTAGATAAAAGGTGAGCTACTTAACAGATATAATGAAGGGCATAGATGCAAAGCTTAGTAAAGTACTTCATTTAATCTCCTACTCTTTAGATCTTTAAATATGTGATCCCAAATGATAAACCTTTTTTAATTGATTATATGACAGGGAGAATTACCTTCATTTTAAGTAATTCTTCAGAGTAACTCCACATCAAAACCTAGGACTCTATTCCATAAACTGCACCATGGAACTCATAATCAATATTTTACAGAAATAAGAGTTCCTTAAAGGGTTATACTGGGGAGGCCGAGGATGACTGTTAAAATAGATGTTTGAGTTATCTTGGTATACTGACTCAGAAACTGAGAATCTCCAGGTTTATAAGGATATCATGAAGTTTTCAATTCAACATCTTGGCCTCTCAAGATAATTTTAATGATGAAGAACATTCTATTCTTGAAAAACTCATTGAATGGCTCTACATAGTTATCACTTCCTTATACTGAGTTGAAAATCACCTCTTTAAAGTTTGACTTATTAGTTTTAATGTCATGTTTTGTGTTAATCAAAAACAAAAATGAAACCCTCCACGTACACAGCCCTTTAAATAGTTGAGAACAAGCTCTCATGAGCCCCTATGTTCTTCTCTCCAAATCTACAATTTAACCAGCTATCTTAGGACATGGAAATCTCTTTCAAATCCTTTCCACTACTTTTCAAATGAATCCAAATTTATCTAAATAAACCCTTGCTAAAGTACTACACCTCAGAATTCAGCTCAATAATTCAGATACGGCTTGAAAAACTAGACCACCACTTCCTTAAGAGCATAGCATAACACGACTGCCAAGCTGCTGACGAATCTAATAGGTCCCCATTCCCTCCTGCCCCTATCCCCAACCTTGTGTTATATTATATCTCAAGTTCCATTTTATTATTCATGACTTTCACGTTGTCACCATGGACATCTGAGGCCATAAATACTGTTCATGCTCCTTCCCATAAATCATTCTTTCTGAGTCATACCTGCTATCCCCCAATTCTGTGAATCCTGATACTTAATAACTTGGTAGTTCAGTTTGCCAAGGTTACTTAGTTCAGAGTAATCACATTCTTCCCAGCCCTCTTAAGAATTACTCCAGCCCTAGCAACAGCCCTTCTTTTTTGGTATCAGGAGTTATGGTCCAGAAGGACAAATTCAACAGGATTTCAGCCATTTACCTCCCAGATCATCCCCTCCCTGAAGTTCTCCCTAGAGTAGGAAAATACCATGAAAACATTAAGTGCAGCCACAGGTCTTTCAGTTTCCTGGTCAAGATTTCATATTCCCTTAAAAATAACTCTTGAGAAGAAAGTGTGAGGAAAGGGATATACAGGGGGCTTTCAAAGGTCCTGATTAAAAAAAAAAAGAAATAGACTCTAATTTTTTTTGAGTATAACTGACACAATTTACAACAGTTTCAGGTGTAAAGTTCTATATCTTAAGCTTGGTATTGCAGGGGCATATGATTTAATAAAAATGTTTAGATTGTTCAGGTTAAAACATTCTATATATTATAAAAAAAAAAGCCTACTATCCTGGTTTATTTTTTCAACATATGAATCAGTGAAAATGCAGTCACATTAGCAACTTCAGTAAATATATACCAGACTCACTCTCTAGGAAGACAACACAACTGACAACCACAAAAGTTTCTATAATAACAAAATTGAGGGCAAATACAGACATTTGACATTTGGGTTATCTGAGGAAAGTTCAATCATAAATAAGGATATATCCCCAAACAAAAATATACACACACAAAAGCTAAGTAAAACGCTTTCAGAAAATTATAGTCTTTTTGTGAGTATAAAGTATTCTTTCATGTCTTTGCTTTCTTCCTTCAAACCCCCCATATCCGTCTACTCTCACCTATTCCTACCACCATCATCCGTCATTACTCCTTGCCCAGATTAAAATCAAAGCCCCCAACTAGTCTCTCAGAAATCTACTCTATCTTATCCAAACCCTATTCTGATACTGAAGACATAATTGTTTAAAAAAAAGATAATAAAATGCCTAAAAGATCAATCATGCCCCTACCTAAAAACCTCTACTGGCTCTTTACTGTATAAAGGTTAAGATCCCAAACTCTTCATCATGGTCTCTGAAGCAGTATAGCCTTCATCTCAGATTTCTCCCCTAGAAAGACTGCGAACAGGGATTATATTTTAGATGCCTCTATGTCCTCAAGCCTTCCATAGGGGCGCCTGGGTGGCTCAGATGGTTAAGCGTCTACCTTTGGCTCAGGTCATGATCCCAGGGTTCTGGGATCGAGCCCCACATCAGGCTCTGGCTCAGCGGGGAGCCTGCTTCTCCCTCTCCCTGCTCATGCTCTCTCTCTCTCTATCTGTGCGTCTCAAATGAATAAATAAAAAAATCTTTAAAAAAAAAAAAAAAGCCTTCCAGAGTCCCTAATGCACTGAAGTCTACCTAACTGAAATGGAAAAAATATATTTATCTGTAAGACTATTATAACATAAACATAGCAAAAAGAAGCTCCATATAATTCAAATATAACTCCTTAGAACCACTTCCTAGTTTTTTTGAAACAAAAGATTTAAAAGGACTACATTTATCCATATTCTATATTAAATCATTACATTTTATCTAAATTCCATTGCTATTTTTCAACCTTTATTCTTAACATTAAAAAAACTATTAAATATAACCTATAAATTCAGAAAAGTACATAAAATATAAAGGTACACCATTATCTATTATAAAATATGCATCCATATAACCAGCACCCTGGTCAAGAATCAGACAGAGCCAGCTTCCAAGAAATCCCCAGATGTCCCTTTCACAGCTCACAACTCCCTCCCTCTCACCTAGATGTACTCCCTATCCTCAACTGTATGGTAATCACATCTTTGCTTTCCTTGAAAGTAATTACCCAAGTTTGAATCCATAAATCTGTGTTTCTCAGCCTTTTCATTTTTGCTCCACTAAGAAAGCTTTTTAGAAATATTTTAGAAAAAAATTTTTTTAATCTATCCCCCAAAACAGATATACTTTGTTGTTTATATAATGTGGTCCCTTAACTTAAAGGGTCACAAACCATTATAATATCTAAGATTTTTTTTTTTCACTCTAAGGAATCTTCACCCCACTGGTGAGGATACTGCCTCCAATGAGATGCAGATGCACGCCCTAAACAATGTAATTTAGTTTTACCTATTTTTGAGCTCTATATAAATGAAATTGTACAAAACATGTTTTGGGGTCTGGTTTCTTTTGCTCAACATTGTGTTTAAGATTCACCCACATTTTGCACATTTTTCTTTTTATATGAATAACACAATTCTCCATTCTACTCAAACGGACACTTGGGTTATTTCCTGTTTGGCGTTATTATAAACAACACAGCTCTGAACAGTCTTGTATAGGTCTCCTGGTGTACCTAAGTACTAATTTCCTGTGGGGTATATACTATGAGGAGAATTCTTGAACCACAGGGAATACCTTCTACTTTAACAAGTAATACCAAATTGTTTTCCAAAGCAATTATAAAAGTATACTTTCCCATTAGAAGCATATGGAGTCCCCTTAACATTTTCTTACCTTAAAAGAGAAGTTAAGCAAAATATATTCTATGCCTTCTTTTTCTTTTAAGATCTGAAGATCACTGTGCAAAGGACTATCAGGATCAACCCTAAGAATTACAAAACAAAAAACAATTCAAATAAAAACCAAGAGATCTTTTTCTTAGTAACCACAAAAATGAACCAGTTCAAGAGCTAAAGCAGAGCCCCTTGGGTAAGTTTCAAACATAAAACTGCTCTATGGTCCCTGGAAAAATAAATTGCAATAGCCTCGGACTCCTTGGGATTAAATGTCCAAAAAGGTCACAGTATTCTAAATCCATTCCCATAAGGAGATTCAAAGTTAACAGTCATCCTAGGGAAGTCATATGTATATAAATTTTCTCAAGAAATCAAAAAAAATTAATCTGCCTCTCTAAAATTGTATTACTAGCAAAGGGGTTCAAAGAGAGAAATTTATCACAGACAAGACCAGAAAAAGTGAAATCACTAACAAAATCTGAATCTGTCTACAACTGTTCTACATATTGAGGTCCTACTCAAATTCCTCATTCCAAATATAAACTGGTTATCATGGTCAATCAGGTTATTAAACACACTTTTGTTTCTATACTTCCCAATTATCTCACTAACTCCATGAAACACTTTATCCCACAGCTGGTCCTTCTTTTTCTTCTTCCTCTTTCTGAGTTTACTTATTTAAGCCTAAGAAACAGCTTATTTTAACAACCTGAGAACTATTTCTATAGAAACACAGTCTAAAGTTCTAAGTAAAAACCATAGCATACAAGGTATCAAATTAGGGGGAAAAAATTTCCGTTGTGATAGTCTATCATTACAAAGACTGCGTTAGCATATAAGAGTCACTTACTTCTGCAGTTTAACATGCCAGTCATATAAACTGTCATTTATGAGTTCCACTGAATAAATCCCTGTAAAGATATAAAACACGTAGGTTACTTTTTATTTTTTTAAAGAGAGAGGTGGAGGTAAGGGCAGAGGGAGAGAGAGAAAATCCCAAGCTGGGTGTGGAGCCTGATGTGGGACTCTATCCCATGACCCTGAGATCATGACCTGAGCCAAAATCAAGTGTCGGATGTTTAACCAACTGAGCCATCCAGGCACCTCTAGGTTACTCTTTATTTGATCTTGTAACTACTACTTCAGTGTAAATGAACACACTAAATAACCATCAAAATCTAGAAACTTTGCTATTAAAACACAGAACAACTAAGCTATATTATAAATATTTTGCCACTGGAGCTGAGTAGCTTAGGCTCTTAACAGATAATTAAAGCCATCAATGAGGACGATTCTTCAATGAGTTGAGAAACTGTCTGACTGTGAGTGGGAGGGGAAAAATTATGCAAAATCATATGTATCTTAAGACTCTTCTTTTATGCACATGCAAATATTTCTATAAAAATGGAATCCCTCTACATAGTTGTATAATCTTTCTTCAACTTTCCAGGGCATCTTTCCAATTTAGTATATAAGAAGTCTATTGTCAATCTTTTTAATAACTCTATGGAAATTTATTTTATGGATATACCATAATTTAACCAATTCAACCCTCTGATTTTTAATTTTTTGCTACTACAAATAATGCTATAACAAACAATTATTTAACATTTAAAAGTAAACCCATATTTAAATATTTAACTGCACTTGATTAAGTTTCTACAGATAAACTTTTAGACTTCTAATAAGAAAAACAGGATGCCAAAACTTCTAATAACTCAGAATTAAATTTGGCTTACCTTGCATTCTAAAGCAGAATTTTTTTTTTTGCTTTTTGTTTTTACTAAGTAAGCTCTAATGATTTAGATTTGGTCACTCTGAGAATTACTGAATGGATCACAAAGCTACCTTTTCAAACATATTAAAATTTGGCTCTTTCCCTTATTTTAATACAGTTAGAATCTCTGACAACCAAAGGGAATTTTACTTCAATTAGAGAGGTTCCACAATATTTAAGTCTTATTGGGCAAGAAAGAACACTCAAAGTCAAACTATGAAATGAATTAAAAAAACCCACCTATTTTTAAAGTGATACCATAACTACCTATACAATAAAAGTTGATTTTGTTTTCAAAAAAATAAGGAAAAATCATAAAAGTCAACTCAGCAACAGTTCTTTGTTCATACAATAACATATGTATCTTATTTACTTTCCAAAGCAGGTATTACTCATACTTTTCCCAGAAACTAAAAATCATATGAGTTAATCCCAGTCAGCAAGAAGACAAAAAAATTATGAGGTATCCATAAAAACAACTTTCAAAAACCCAGAGCAAGTAAACTCATCCTATTTTACCTTCCACATCTATTAATAACTTGATTGAATCTGCATTTCACATCCCTAAAGTTAATAACCATTTCTGTTTCTGTCCAGTAATATTATAAGAACTGAAGTTTACTATCTGAAAATTGAAAACAGCATAAGGACAACAGAGTAGAGATCCAGAGGTCCTTACCTGCTTTATAACTCTGTGATCTGTATATGTCCCTGAGCTCTTTCATAAGTCTATCTGAAGCTTGCACAGACCCAGATACTGCACCCTGCAACATAAAAATTGCTGTTTACCAGGATCTATGGAGTCAAATAACTGAAGATTTCAGGTATATAAACCAGAAATGAAAGTTTACAATGAGATTATAAAAACAGATCACAACTCGACATTAAAAAAAAAAATCAAAAGTTTAATTAAACTGAGGATTATGAAGTTTCAATAGAAATATAAAATGGGGGACAAGTCTGGCTCATTTACTGTTTCTTATCATCTGGAAAAAAAAAAAGTCTAACCAACATGTCTAGATTACCACGGTTCCTGCAATAGCCTAGAACTTAGTATAAACCTATTTCAAACTCCAATGATTTTTTTTAAACTGTTAATTTTTTTCTTTAGGATTTTATTTTTTAGAGCATTATTAGGTTCACAGAAAAGTTGAGAGAAAGGTACAGAGATTTCCCATATAACTGCTCCCACAACACAAAGTCTCTCTCATTATCAATATCCCTCACCAAAAGGTACATTTTCTAAACCGATAAACCTACACTGACACATCATTACCAGTGAAATCCATAAACTACCCTAAGGTTCACCTTTGGTGCTGTACACTAAATGGGTCTGGAAAATGCCTAATGACACATATCCATCATCATAGTATCATACCGAGTATTTTCACTGCCCTAAAAATCCTCTGTGCTCCATGTATTTATCCCTCCACCCCACCTCTGGCAAGCACTGATCTTTCTGCTGTCTCCTTGGTTTTGACTTTTCCAGAAAGTCATATAGTTGGAAACATACAGTTGTGTAGCTTTTTCACCAGAGTGGCTTCTTTCACTTAGTAATATAGATTTAAGGTTCTTGTGTCTTTTCATGGTTTGATAGCTCACTTCTTTTTTAGCAGGGAATAATATTCCATGTTGTCGGGATATGCCACAGTTTACCTGTTCACCTACTGAAGGGATACCCTGGTTCCTTCCAAGTTTTCACAATTATGAATAAAGTTGCTATAAACATCTGTATGCAGGTGTTTGGACATAAGTCTTCAATTCATTTGGGTACACCAAAGAGTACAACTGATGGAATACGTGGTAAAAATTATGTTCAGTTTTCTAAGAATCTGCCAGACTGTCTTCAAAAGTGGCTGTACCATTTTGCATTCCCATGAGCAAGGAGTGAGAATTTCTATTGCTTCACATCCTCATCAGCATTTGGTGTTGTCAGTGTTCCTGATTTTGGCCATTCTTCAATTTTTTAAAAAAAAATTCTTGTAAGTATATAGCATCACCATCAATTTTTGAAAATACTAGATGGCCCTTAACCATTTTACACTATCAACTAAAACAGGAGTTTCATTAGTCAGACTATAAGGAAGAATGTTATACTGAAGGTATACTTTACATATTAAGAAACTGAGAAATAACATGTTCACCTGCATGCAACTAGTTTCAGTTCTTTTCAATGTTGGGATTTCTCTAAAAATGAAAATGCACCAATGTCTTATTCTAAGACTGAATATGAATGCCAACTATTTCTCATAAGACAAAAACATTTAGAATTCCTCAATTAAAAAAAAACTGATCATGTAAAATTCAAAATGTTAATGGCTGCACTACACTTTGGGGAATGGGTGGCAATCATGTTCACAAAGCTATTACTTCCTAGCTTTGTGACCTTGAGTACATTACTTAACTGGTTTAAATCCTAGTTTCATACCTACAAATAGGAACAATATTTTATAAAGTGGCTATAAAGGTTGAAGGGGAAGGTATGTAAAATTTAAAGTACTTAGCGTCCCTCATGTGAAAACATTCAATAATCTGTATTTGTTTTGAGTATAATAACCAAACAGAAAGGAGTCACAAGAGATAGAAAGTATAGTAATCATTAATTTAAATGCTACAAACTTTTTTTTAAAATAATCAAGATAAGGGCAGAGCTAAATTTCTTTGCTCTCTAAAAAAGATTTGCCAATTAAATTAATACAGTTGGACTGAAGGAGAGAGTAATCTATCTGCTTACAACAGCTGGCAGCTCCCTACATAATAATTCATTCCTAGTTTTTGAGAACCTATACCCAAGACAAAGCTCTTCAGATGTCACGAGTTTGATAAAGAGTTCTAATACAAGGTGGGAAATAAGAAGGAAGTGTTGAAACAAAAATGCCCCTACTTTGGGTATTTTATATGCATCATTCTCATTTATCCTTCTCAGAAATCATCCAAAAGGTATATATTATCCATATTTTTGTGTTGAGGAAACTGAAGCCACACAGCTGTGTTTATTACCAGACTCAGCATTCATTTCATGCCCCATGCCACTTCACATAAAAGTGATGTTAAGTCAAAAGAAAAAAATACTTTTGTTTTGGTTAGAGGTGGAGGAGAATTTAAACTGTACTTTGTAGAAGACACTAAATTTAAATATACAGATCTCATAGGAGAAGGATAAACGATATAGTCTGGAAAGGAGGTGTGTATACGGTGAACAGCAGGTTAATTCCAGCACGTAAAAAGCAGATGAGCGTGGTAGAAAGCTACCAACAGATGAGACACTTCAACAACAACAACAACAACAACAACAACAACCCACTAGGGCAACAAATGGCTGAATGCACAACACAGGCAAGGGTGGAGGAGAGCAGCCTAGACTGGTCTCTTAATGACCTGCCCAGTTTTATATTATTACCTATAGTTATTCAACCCCAAAAGTCCAGGTTCTAGATATTGGCACAGACTTACATTGAGATGGTCTTGCCTTTGAGTCTTCCTAATTTTCTCTAGTATTGCCAAGTTTTCTTTTTCGATTCCTTCATCCTCTGACTTTTTTCCACTAACAGGCTCTTCTTCCTTCATCTCATAGTGATCCAAGTCTTCTATATCCTACACGAAAAATATTAGCTTATTGAAACTTACGCAAAAGTTAAATTATTCTTGATTCAACAGGGAACAGAGAATGGGGAAGGGAAAAAAGCCTTCACATTCAGTTCAGGTTCCCTCCTTTTAGATCTTACATTTTGTTTAAAAGCTACAAACTGAGTAAAGCATACTAATAGATTTGTAAAGTCATAACTATTACCAAAAAAGTCTCCTATTAAGAGGAACTTTTGAAACAGTTTAGCATTAGGTATAAAGAACCTTATTTATACTTTGTTCCAGTAACTCGACTTCTAGAAATCTATTGTAAGGAACTAATTTAAAATGTGAACACAGACTTGGGGATAAAGATGCCTACTTAACCTTCATAGCCACAAACCCCCCACAAAACTGCATGTGCAAAAATACCAGAGCAGGGGGGTCTTGGGTGGCTCAGTCGGTTAAGATCCGACTCTCAGCTCAGCTCAGGTCATGGAGCCCAGTGGCAGGCTCTCTGCTCAGTGTGGAGTCTGCTTGAGATTCTCTCCCTCTCCCATCTGCCCCTCTCTCCCACTTGCACTTGCACTTGCTCAGGCTCTCTCTGTCTCAGATAAATATTAAAAACAAAACAAAACAAAAACCCAGAGCAGGTAACTCAGTTCCATGGAATATTAGAAGACCATTAAAATGCCAACATAGCATAATTGTTTCTTCTGCAACAATAATGAAACAAAAGTGTGGTGAGGATGGTAACACTGTGAAGTGGACAAAGTTGGCCGCTTTGGGCGCCAGGTTCTGTGCTCAACTGGGTCTCAGCTGTTTCTGGCTGCTGCCTGGGGGTTAGGCAATGCAGCAGCTCCAAACCCAAACCTGAGAACGCACCGGGGGTGGACCCCACCACAACCCTGGGTTGAGCTGTCGGTTGGGTGCCCCTGGGTGACCACAGGGCCTATACTAGTTAGAGCTGTGCTGTCCAGCAGGGCAGACCCTTGTTTCTTGCAGCTGTTGAGCACTTGGAATGTGGCTAATCTGAACTCAGATGTGCAGTAAATGTACAGTCCACACCCGATTTGGAAGACTTAGTGAGAAAAAATATGAAGGGCTCATAATTTTGTTTTATATCACATGTTGAAATGACAATAATTTAAATATATTAGGTTAAATAAAATGTATTAAATGGAAAAAATAATGCAATGAAAAACAAAGAATACAAAACTGAATATACAGAATCTCAATCAATTTGAATAGCAGCCCCTGGCTAACATCTTTAATCACTACGTCATTCTCCTTCCTCCTTTTCCATATCATCTACTCCTGTTCAAACAAATCTATGCAGAACTTTTAAAATCCTAAACTTTCTATTATCTTAACTTCTTTTTACTTCAATCATCAAAATCTCTAAAGGAGTAGTTGATAATTACTATCTCCATTTTTTTAAGGAAACTAATTCACTGTGATTTGTAGACCAGCTTAAAAACCACTTCCATCCAGACCCAATGGTCTTTTTCTTTAGACTCTCACCTCAACCCCTATTACATTCCTTTCTTATTCAGACCCTGTCCATGACTCTCATGGAGCTCCCTCCCCTGATTTGTACCTTGCAGCCCCAATGTTCCATCCCACACTTATTTTCTTCAGAAATGTCCTTAGTTTGCATCTCCTCTTCCTCCTCGACCTTCAAACTCAGCCACATTCCTATCCAAAAATCTTCTCCACTTGAAGATTAATGATGAATTCTGTTCTGTGAAGATTATCTTTATAAAACAATATTCTCAGCACACTACTCTCTGCTCAAGGCCTTTTTCTCAACAATCACACCAAATATAAACATATTTGTCTCTAATTCAAGACTTTAAGCCATCTGCTTTTCTAGCCAACCTTGCTTTCCATGACTCCAACACATCAATCTCCAATGCACCTAAACACACCATGCCCAAAGCTTGCTCTGTGTCTTTTTTACCATTATTTTAGTTACCTAGATTATATTTTCTCCTATCTTAATCTGACACCTCTTAAATCCAGGATCCTACCTTTCTAGATTTCCCTAAATGTTGCTGTCCCTTCTTTATATTAACTTGCAAAGGAAAAATCTTGGAGGCAAATGGGTGGCTTAGTCAGTTAGGTGTCTGCCTTAGGTTCCAGTCATGATTTCAGGGTCCTGGGATCTAGCCCTGTATCGGGCTCCCTGCTTGGTGGGGAGCCTGTTTCTCCCTCTCCCTGCACCACTCCCCCCCTGCTTGTGGTTTCTCTCATTCTGTAAAATAAATAAATAAAATCTAAAAAAAAAAAAAAATTATTTTGTTCCCAGACTCACAAAACAAACCACAACTACTTCTTTAGTTTTAAGGCATTCTAAGAAGTGTATTTAGATTTAAAATTTTGCACATCAAGAAAATAAGGTAATAACCTGAATTAATTCTAAGATCCAAACCAGTAAGGTTTTAAAATCAAGACTGTGGAACTCAAATACCCTTTACATGGTCAATGAAGAGACACAGAATTTAAACACAAAGCTTCAGAGTCTGAAAACCTCTAAAATTGTATCAGTGCCTGGTAACTAAACTGGCCTTAAGGTCAAGGTCTTAGAATCTGCCCTACCAAATTCTTAGATGGTTTTTCAACATGAGATAGCTTCATTACTTCTAGTGAGTAGTCCCTGAAATGTTCTCAAATTCTTTTATTTAAATTCAGAATTTTTGAAACTTAGTAGTTCCTCTTCTTAAAAATAACCAAATACGGGTTAAGTATTGATTACTATTAAATGTAAATATAATTTTAATGCTAAATGTTAAGAGATCTTCTAGGAAATCAAACATTTTGCTCAAAAACATCATTAATTAAAACTAAAGCCAGATTTTAGAAATTATATTCAATTTCAAATGCAATGGGGTTTTCATTATTCCACATTAACACTGGTTTATAAAGGAGATTCAAAAATATTCAAAAATGAAGATACGGTATTTATAAAACATGATTCTTACATAAAATACCTACTTCAGCCATCTCTTCCTCTTCCTCCTCTTCTGAAGTCACTTCTTCTGTGGTCCCATTCTGAAAAACAAAAACAATTTGCTAGGGCTGCACAAAATAAGCACACACTGAGGACATTAGAAGACTTTAGGGACAAACTATCAGTCATCTGTCACTATAGTTCCACTAACAGAATTTATTAAAGTTGAATATTTACTTTTAAATCCAGGTTTGATGTGACAATAATTATCAGCTTTAAAAAAAATTTTTTTGAACAATTCAACTTGATAGATGCCTTGAGAATAAACAACAGCAATTAGTCCAATATAAAGCAAGGCTGGAAAAAAATTTTAAATATTCTAATTTAAAATAAGAAAACATTTTATATCTATGGCTATGTATATAAGGTCAATCAATGGCTTCTTTCACTTAAAACAAATATCCCAAACCATAGGTTCCTTAAAATATCTACCTTTTTAACTTTGAAAAGCCTAAATCTTTCCATAAATTCCTTACATTTTAAAAGGTAAAATGTGTCATAAAGGAGTAGCTGTTTCACAAAACTACAAAATTGTAAAATGATCACCATTTCACTAAAGACCCATTTTTCTTTTCTACAACATGTCATTTACCACAGAATACTTCTCTACAATTTACCACTCATTCACAAATAAGCTGATGGGGTTTTAAGAAAGGCCTTCATACCTAGTTTTGGCAGAGTTCAAAAAGACAAGTTTTCTGAACCAGAGCAGAGTTCACAACACAATGCATAAAGTTAGTAGGATTTTTTTTTCCTCCTAGAAATACTTGCTGTATTTATTCCAACTACAGCTGGTAAGGATCACTTTCTTACATAGGAGGCCTAACTTGATGGCCTCTTAGTATATGTGTCAGAACCAGAAAGAAAAGACATTTTTAAAAAATATAACTCAACACAGCAGCAAAATCTAACTCACTCATCTCTTCCTTGAACTCAGGAGCTGGAAAGTCTGCCTGCTAGTACCTCTCCATTCACAAGCCATAGCCAGAGCACAGGTGTACAAACCAGGCAGAGAAGAGTGACAATTACTGAGGGCATTCACATCAACCACTGACAATGTGATCAATGGTACACCTCATCTATAAATGAGCAGATGACCAAGTATCACCAGACATTTGAAGAAAACTGGCACTCTGGAAAAAAGGCACCAAGTCAAACAAACAGAACAAGTGACCTGAAGCATTATTAATGAATAAAACAAAAAAAATATATAATTGGAATCCTTAGCAGTACTTGAGAAGATATTGTACCCACAAAATATAAAAAAGATAACCATGCAAAGGAAAAGACAGTTCTGGGAAATAAAAAAAGATTTCCTCCTCAAAAAAAAAAAAAAAAAAAAGATAAAGGAAAAAAACACTTGGTAGAAGGACCAGAGAACACAATGGATTTGAATCAACAAAACATTTATGATTAAGAAGATGACCAAACTGTAACATTCCCTTAGAATGTGGAGAAAAAGGGAGATAGGGGGTGGGGAGAGGAAGGGGTACTGAAATAGAAGAGTTACGGGAAATGGGAGCTAGGAATACCCAGAACTAATATTCATCTGCTATTTACCCATAAGACTGAGGGAAAGAAATAAGAGACAAAGGTTGTCAAGCTAAAGAAAGACTTCAGAATATTAAGTGACTCTGAATGCCCCAAAGGAATACTGAAGAATAAAACCCTATACTTCACGGTTAAAGAAAAAACCATACCAACTTCCAGAAAGAAAACAAATATATAGGAAAAGAAGAACCAGACATCAGGCTTTTCACCTGTAACAATAAGTACTAGAAGATAAAAGTGTAAAGAACCTAGAAGAGACTCAATTATGAACTTAGAATTCTATGTCTAGTTCCATCGGGACAGGCACCACATCTGTTTCTTTGCTATTGGATCCTCAGCACCTCTACAGAGTACTTTCCACAGAGTCAGATGGATAGGGGTTGAATGAATAATAAAAAAAGACACTGAGTATTCAGGGAATACTCTCCACACATTCCCAGAAATCCTTTCTAAAAATAAAAATAGAGAACGTTAGTGAGGGATCTATTTTAGGAGTAGGAAGCAACCATGGAATATAAGATACAGCAATAAGCAAAGACATAGTAACACCAATGGTTAAGTTTAAGCAATTGTTCATAATTCAGCTGAGAAGTTACAGGCCATATTGTAAATAGTGAAAAACTAAAAATAGCCCAAAGCCCACCTGAGAATGTTAAAAACTTTTTCTAAAGAACTCTTAGGTTTAAGAAGAAATTGCTCCAGTAATCCAACTTCTAAGTATGTGCCCAGAAAAATGCTTACACAGGTATCCCACAAAATATGGACAAGAATAATTATGGTAGCACACTGTTCCTTTTTTTTTTTTTTTTTTAGAGACATTTATTTCTTTTGAGAGAGGGAGTGAGAGCACAAGCACAACTGGGAGGAACAGAGGGAGAGGGAAAGAGAGAATCTTAAGCTGACTCTGCTCTGAGTGCGGAGGCTGACGTGGGGCTCAACCTCACAACCCTGAGAGCACGACCTGAGCCAAAACCAAGAGTCAGACTGCTTAACCAACGGTGCCAAGAAGGCGCCCCACACTGATCCTAAGAGCAAACTGCAATCAACTCAAATGGATAAATCTGTAATGGTATGTTCAAAGAATGGAATAAATACAGCAATAAAAAAGAACAACAGCTACACATATGAATAAATTTAACACACAATGTTAAGCAAAAGACAAAGAACACACATATAGTATGACTCAATATGAAGCTTAAAAAGTTAATACTAAATCATATTGTTCAGAAATGCAGATATATATGATAAAAACTAGGGAAAAGGAAAAGGAAAAGATTAGCATAGAAGGGAATGATCATCTGGAAGGAACGTGCAGAAGGTCTATAGTACTAGCAAGAGTCTGTTTCTTCACCTGGGTCGGGGCTGGGTGGTAGTTCCCAGGTATTTACTGTAACTATTACGCTAATGTTTATGTTTTCTATACCTATACAACTTCTTCTGAAATATAATAAAGTAATATGAACAAAAGATGGAATCAAATCACTTAGAAAATAAAAACTATTTAGAAATATACTAAATCTTAAAACCTATGCCACGAAATGAAACAGCACGCAGAAGAAAATGTGTACCTTTACATGTTTGTTAAAGCAATTTAAATCACAGTGGTCCAATAAACTAGAAAGGCAAAAGAAAAAAAAGAGTTAAGACACACACAAAAATGAAAAAGAAAATTAGATTTAAAAAAATAAAAGGACTGATTCTTTCAAAAGACCAATATAATAATACTTGTCAGACAAGCTTCTGACAAGTAATCATGGTAAAGAAAACAACTTTAGAAATGAAAAGAGCTTCATAATCATAGATTCAAAAGTACAGATGAAGTGATTTTAGAATCTAAAATTACTAAAAATGACTAAAGGAATGGAAAAAATGAAGACTAATATATAGAAAAAGAGAAAAACAGATTAGGCTCAGATGTTTATTTAAACCATGGTTTCTCAACCTTGGAAGTACTGATATTTTGGGCTAGATAATTCTTTGTCATGTAGGACATTTAGTAACATCCCCTCTACCCACAAAACACCCATAGCACTCCCCCCAGCCAGTTGTGACAACCAAAATTATCTCCAGATAGCTCATGGGAGGCAAAATTGGACCCAGCTGAATTTTTATTTAAACTGTCCTAGACTTTAGGGAGGCCTGGGTGGCTCACTCCGTTAAGTGTCTGCCTTCGGCTCAGGTCATGACCACCAGTCCCAGCCACTATCTGAATGTGCAGTGAGGTCAGCAGAAAAAAACTGTCCAGCTAAGCCTAATCAGCCCACACAATTGTGAGAAATAGAATAAATTAAGTTTGGGGTAAGAGGTTAAGCAGCAGTAAATAAAACACAACCAAAAAGTTATGCTGTCCAAATAAAATTTTAAAAAATTGAAGGAAAAACTTTCAGAATTTGAAATTAAAAAAGTGAATATAGAGGTAATATAAAAGATACAAAGACTGAAGCAAAGAGGTCTAAAATCCCATTAGTAGGCATTCTAAAAGTGAACAAATTAAAATGGAAAGGAGGAAGTTATCACAGAAAAAAATACAAGAACACTTACCAAAGGAGAAAGATAAAGGAACCCACATTTGAAAAGACATATCCATACTGAGTGTCCAGCAACAATGAAAAAAACAAAAACAAAAAACCACAACTAAAAATACACCATTGTGACATTTGAGAACACCAAGACAATCTCTTAAAAGTTTCCCAAGTCACGCACAGGTGAGTAAGACTTAGAATGGCATCAGGCTTAAACAACACAATTGGCTAGAAGATAGCAGAACAGTCTTTGAAATTCTGAGGGAAAATTATTTTTAACCCAGAATTATATATTCAACCTAACTATCAACCAAATGCAACAGTAAAATATAATAGCAGTTAACATTTATTGGGCATTTACTATAAACCATGCACTGCTTTAAATTATTTACATATACTAACTCATTTAATCTTCATAGCTCCCCACAAAAATACAGGTACTACTATTTCCCCCATTTTAAAAAGAAGAAATTGATGCACACAGTGGTTGGGTAATTATCACAAGGTCATACAGCTAATAAGCAGAACCAAAATTCAAACCTACAGTGATCTGGTCATATATTTTTAGATGTTAGAACTCAAAAAATGTACTACTCCTTCATGCTAGAATTTTACTTGAAGATGTACTCAGGCAAAATGAGAAAGGGTAAGCAAGAAAGATGACATGAGATCAGGTAACAAAAGATCCACACTAGCAGAGGAGACAAAAGTTTCAAGATGACAGCTGCACAGCCAGCCCAGAGAACAACCTGCCAAGTCTGGTGCAAAAGAACCAAAGGCTCTAGAAGAGCCAAGAGCTCGCAGAAAAGGGCCAGAGTATCACTTTTTTTTTTTTTTAAGATTTTATTTATTTATTTGACAGCGAGAGTGAGAGAGCACAAGCAGGAAGAGCAGCAGAGGGGGAGAGAGAGAGAGAGAGAGAGAGAAGCAGGCTCCCCGCTGAGCAGGGTGCCTGATACTGGGCTCAAGCCCAGGACCCTGGGAGACACTTAACTGACTGAGCCACCCAGGAACCCCAGAATAAACCAAGAATTACTATTATTATAAGGAGGACATTGCAAAACAAAGAGCTCTACAAGAAATAGAAATAGAATACTCTATTTCTATAAATAGAAAACTCTACACTACAAAGTCCTAATGATAAACAGTGATTATTCATATGACTAAATATAATGGTGTTTTAGGAAGGAGAGATGGGTGGGAAGGTAGATGGTGTAAGAACTAAATCCTTATTTATAGTACAAAGTCAGTAAATTATGCCCTAAATAGGTAAATCTGGAAATCTAGAAAAGTTAGAGGTGGTAGTAAACTAGTGGGCACTTCCGCGGCTAGAGGAAGTAACATTTGGGTTAAGCCTTAAGAAGCACAGATAGGCTTAAAAGGAAACGGCATTCCATGTGAAGGTAAATGAATAAGCAAAGGCAAACAACTGAAGGAACAGTTATGGAAATCAGGAATGTTAACAACAAAAAGGTGGTAGTCGGGAGGGAGGCAGTTGTTTCCCTGTCACAGTAAACACCAGCAGCTCCAAAGAGTAAACAGGTTATTTTTAGTATCTAAAATAAAACAAACAATCCAATACCTTCTAAATAAGTTGACTAAGAAGAAAAATCATCCTAGTTTTACTTCTGCTTGAGACAATTTATTTTAGCTCTTGAACACTAGAGAATTTTTACTTTACCTGACCCGTGGGTATTGGTTGATCTAGCATCTCAACATCCAGGTGCTTAGGAAGGTTATATAATCTGCAGAGTTCACATATCAACCACTTCAATTGCTGACGAAGCTACAAAACACATTTCAGTAAATAAGCATTATGTTAAAGAGCCCTTAGAAGACATGAATAATGCTATGACTACTGTAACCAATCCAGTAGGAAATGAAAAAAGTTTGTTACTGCTCAATTACAGCCTACAGATAAAATAACAGTCTCTAAGAAATATTTTTAGGGGCTGCTACTATAAGAAAGTTACTATGGCTTGAGTACAATTCCTGTAATTAATACCTAGCAAAATGACAACAACAAAAAGGCTGAGGAAGGAGAGCTCCAGATATTGTCGAATTTTCAGTTGCTAACTCCTTTTCTTAGAAACTTACGACTTCAGACAAGAATACATTTACGTTAATGAGGCGACAAAAAAAAAAACAACAACAAACCCAGAGGCAGTGTTGTTACACACGGGTTATAAAATTATACATTCCAGTCATATTCATTTAAAAGTAGAGGCAAATGTGGTCTAGTAGACAGACTTGGAATCTAAAGGATCTTGGATACAGCACCTAATTCCCTGAGTTTGAGGTCCCCATCTGTAAAACAAGGAAATTAAAAACTTCTTATACCGGTAAAGATTAAATGAAACCTTCTGTGAAAACACTTGGCACTTAGTAGGTTCTTAAGCATCTGTCAAAAAAAAAAAAAGGGAAAAAATGCACTAGGAAAACTGCAAGTAGTATCTCATTAAGTTCCCATTTTTACACCCAGATTGTTTTGTAAGCATATTAACTTTAAGCAAAGAAGCAAGGTAAGTTTGTTTATGAACAAGTTTTTCATTGTTGAAATAAAAAAAACTGTTTTCAATGTATACGTTTAGGAATTATGGTTTAAGAACAATGTTCAATACTTAGACCTTACCCAGAGCTAAAAAAGTAACTTACTTCACCTGGTCAGGAACAGTTTCCTGGATGTCTGACCAAGAAAAGAGATGAAAAAGCAGGTTTATGAAGAACTAGAAAACAAACAGGATTAGAATGGGTCAACAAAGAAAGAATAAGACTTTCCAAAGTTGCCAAAGGAACAAGCAGAAATTAGGAAAGCTGAGCAGATTAGGATAAAACAAAAACAAAAACAAAAACAAACAAAAACCGTAGAGCTTAAAAGGCACTGTGGATTTACCCCTCCAATAAGCTCTGTTTTGTTTCAAGAACATAATGAAGATGAGAAAGGGTGACCTGGACACAGACCCAGACACTCCAACCCTTGGCAAAGGAAGAGCTAAGGGAGTGCTGTGGGAGAGGCAGCAATGTGGTAGTAATACCAAGCAACAAGAAAAATAGGGTTGTACATCTTTCAGGAATTTCAACTCCCCCAAAAAATCATTTGAAGGATGGAAGAAACTAAGACGGTGGGAAAAGATTTAAGAAATATTTAGAAGGTAGATGGACAAGTATTAGAAACTTACTAGGTAGTTTGGAGAAGGGAGGTATGAGGAAATACAGGCATAAAAAAGAACTTTTAGTTCCCTGGTTCAGCCATGGGTGACAAGCTTCATTATTTCATCTTGTCCCACTCACAATCACAAAGAGAATTACTAAGGGAAACTCAGTGGGGGTGCTGGAGTGCCACAAGGTAGGGAAGTTTAAATTTAGATATAATCATTTTGAACAGCCATGGCACATCCAAGTGAGAGTCCCTGGATCTACGGGATATATAGATAGATAGATGGGTCTGAAACTCAGGAGATAAATTTTAGCTAAAGATAAAGATTTAGAAATCCCTGGAATACAGACCATGATTTAAGTAATAGTAGTAAAAGAGATTTCTCGGAGAAAGCACGGAATGAGAAGAGGCAGACCAAGGAACAAGAGCTCAGGGAAGACCAAGGCAGGGTATTAAGAGATAAAAATAGGAGACAGTAATCTGATGGAAGTTCTCCTAAGATTATCAGTTCCCAGAGGACATGGATAGGACTTTTGTACCCACCACTTATCACAGAGCCTGGCATAGAAGCCAGTCAATTAAAAAAAAATACTTCTCTCTGTTCTACTATTAACAGTTTCCTGTACACACCCAGGAAGAGAAAAGTATGTATAGACCCACACAGATACAGATTTTTTTTATTTTTTTACAACACTGTTTGCAAAAGGGGCCAGATTATAAACAATATTCCATGCCTTGCCTTTTCACTTGCATAACTTCGAAAGTTGTATGCATTCCTATGGAAAGACTGGCTGCATTATTTTTAACTACAATATAATACTCTATCATAAAACTATACACAGCAGCTTTTATTTAACCAGCTTTTAATTGGTAGACTTTAATAAATGTTTGTTAAATGAAGGAATGTTTCAACAAAGGAACAATCACCACTAACAAACTGCTGCACAGAGGTCAATTTTAGGGTTAAAAAAGGATTCCCTGGATTTGGCAACTAAACATAAAAAATTTTAGTGCAACAATGAAGGCAGAATCCAGATTAAAATGAATTAAGTAAAACAAAGGTGAGGAAATACAACTTATTCTGTCAAGAAACTAGGTTATAAAATAACTGGCAGAGACTATAAGAGTAGAAGTTAATTTGGTTTTACGTAAATATATTAATTTTTTAAAAAATGAGACCCAATTTTATGTCCTATGTCATTTCATTTTGTGAGCATTTTTTGATGAAAAATTTTAGACACTGAAAAATAACCCAATCATTTCTACTATTACAAAACTTATTTACATCTTTTCAGAGTTAACCTCCTAAAAGGAGTAAGAGGGCTATCTTTCCCTGTCCTGTCACTCCGCTGCTGGAAATATGAACTTGTATCTGTCTAGCTTTTTATTTTTACCTCTAACCTTCATGGCTCTCCAGACCAGCCTCTACTCTTAAAATACTCCTCAAACTAATTTCTTCTGCTGTTAATTTTAAGAATATATGTGTTTAAACCACCTGTAACTTATTTTAACAAAAATCTGAGATAAGAGCTCAGGGAAGACCAAGGCAGGTGGTCTTCCCTAAATGGTCAGTTCTCCCAATGATATTTATAGAATAATCCACCTTTTCCTTATTGAGTATTTTAATGTATTCTGAATTCTCAATTGCATGAGTGTTTTTAAACTTCTGTTGTCTTTATATGTCCAGTCCAGTGCTAGTACATAATATTTTTATTTAATACTAATTGGACAAGTCTCTCCTCATTAGTTTTTTCAACTATTTTTTTATTATTTACTCTTTAAAACCAACTTTAGAGTCCCAAAATAAGACTGTTGGGATTAATTGCATTCAATTTATAAATTAACATGAAACTATGGAGGTAACAGACATATTTATAATATGGAGTCTGCCCATCTAGGAAGATAGCAGTCAAGTCTTTCATTCCATGTTAATTTCAAAAAAGGATATAAAACTATATAGAATATGACCTCAACTATTTAAACATATTTATTAGAATCCATGTATTTTACTAGCAAGGGAAAAATACGGATAGAAAATAGCTACCATGTCAACAGTGGTTATATCAGGCAGAAATCTTATTTCCCTTTATTTTACTAAGTGCTCTCACAATAGTCGCTTAGTTTTATAATCAAAGAAAACTGATTTTTAAATTTTTTTTGTAAAATGGAAAGTTACATTTCTTCATATATTAAAAAAAAGCAAAAAACAAAAAAAGCATTTTCTTTGTATACCTATGGCTATTACTGCAGTTACAGACTTCTCAGAGAGAAAGCAATTCCCTAACACTAGCACTGATGTCATTCTAGCATTATTTCCCCTCACATCCACCTCAGTCTTTTTTTCTTTTTCTATCTTCCACCTTGGCTAGTGTTCCCTACCAAAAATGTCTGGTTGGTTTAATATCAGAATTCACTGAAAAGAGACCACCTAACTCCTCATCTAAATTAAGTTTAACCTATGGGGAATAAAAAAGATATCTAGTACAGAATTTGAAGGCCAAAAAACAGACAAAAAAAACTGGTCTTTAGCTCCTTTAAGATTATCAAATAATCATTAATCAGGCTTTTCTATACCATATTACCTCTTAACACTTAAGTTCTACATATAACGTTCTTTAGGGGGGAAAAAATAGTAGGTTGGCTTATTTTCTCACCGAATTGTTGCTCTTAGTATCTTCTAGACGTTCCAGCACTGATGTCAGATTTGGGTCATCAGAGTCCACAAACCATATCGGTGAAGAAGATGGGTAAGATTCCTGTAACAGACACCTATGTCAAACACATCTGGAAATGCAGGTTAACTATACCACCAAATGCCAAGATGACAAGTAAAATATATCAGGGTGAAGAAAAACAACACATTAAAATCTATGCATGGAGAAAAGTTTCTTTTTGTGGATTTTTTCAAAACAGTTTGATGGTGTAATCTTGCCTGCTCCATGTTACATAATTTAAACATTTAAAAATCAAGCAAAAAAGTAGTTTACCCAGTAGGTAGTAGCATTTAAAACAGAAAAGAAATACTGCAAAAGTTAGGTTTTATCACAAGCTGAAAAAAAACTGGTACTCAGGTAACCAGGAAAGATGGGCTTCCTTCCTTTACAAAGAAAGGTCAATCATGGCCTGGATTCTCCAGCTTTAACATTTTTTAAAGGCTTTAAAATCTGGAATCAAATAAATCCCTCAAAAGGAAAAAAAAAAGCAGCCACCTCCCAACCCTGAAGTATAATTTATAAATTTAAACCATACTACTTTTGCTTTTTAATATAATAAAGCTACATTTCTAAACTTTATCTAGATGAGATCTAACTCAATTTTTAAAGGTAAAGCAAAGGAGTATAATCCAGGCACATATTTTTAAATCCTTATAAATGCTAAAATGATTTTTAAAAATCTTCTTACTCCCTATACTCCCTGTTCTCTAAGTAATTACAGAAGTTACTTTGAGATATTTCTCCATTAGAAAATTGGCCCTAAAAGGAAAAAAAAAAAATCAAACCTATTTAATTTTGCCTTTTTCCTAATAATTTCCAACCCTTCTCAGATTGTAGGGAGGGATGTAGTTTCTAAAAGAACAGATTCCTTAAATGAGTTTAAGATTATTCCTTAAATATCTCTGGTGTTAGAAGTCAGAACAAACAGCGATATAGCGACCATATGGTACATACAGCTTTCACTTGCCATAGAAGCTGGGCTTTTGAGACAGGCATCCTCCTTGTACAGCCACTGTGTGCTACAGCTCGGAGGTCAATGATGTTCTTGAACGCTGTGGTGGGCAACCTCTAAAATGGTCCCAATAATCCTAACCTGGTATTCATACCCTTAATTCCCTTCCCTAGACTCACTTCTAGCAAACAATACAGTAAATAATGTGATATCACCTCTAGGATTAGGTTACAAAAAGATGAGAATTTCTATGTTGCTCACCCTTCTCCTGCTCTTTCATTTACCCCCCTTCCCCCCGCAATGAAGCCATCTCCTTATGGAGAAGCCCACAGCCACATGGCAAGAGACTGAGCGAGGCCTCTGACCAACTGCTGCCCTCAGACCTGAGGCCTGTAAGGAGATTAATTCTACCAAAATTACATGAATGAGTTTGGAGGAGAGTCTCTCCCAGTCTCACTCTGAGATGACCCCAGCACTAGCCAACACCTTTACTGCCTTATGAGAGACCCAGAGCGAGGGAATCCTGATAAGCCATGCAGATTCCCGACCCACAGAGACTGTGAGATAATGTTGCTGTTTTAGGGTGCTACATTTGTTACAGAGCAATATATAATTCAAACCCCATAAAATTCTAATATTTTATTCCATCGCAAACTGAGTACTTAACAAGAAATGCTATATTTACATATTTTTAAAAGTACCATTACATGTGTTGATTTTTAAAGGTTAACAGAAAAAAGCATTACATGCTTTCACCTACTAATAGACATTTACTCTGTACTGTTTTCTATTATAAATTAGGAAAAAGTCACTATTATTAGAGACTAGCTGCCGAACAATTAGGTTCTAGTTATGGAAAAACAATTTTTCAGAAACACAGTATTAAAGAAGCATTGCTTTGAGAACTATAATCTCAATTACCATATAGTTGAAGCCAAAGAAACTATTTTTGAAGCACTTCACCAAATGTTCTTTATAGAACAAAAAACTGTACGGAAGAAAGACATCATTAGATCTATTCAATAATGGTTTATTTTGTGTTCTCATCTCTAATGTTCAGTGTGTCCCAAACCTATTCACAGACTAAAAGAAAAACTATCTTCAAAATTAATCCTGGGTTCTTAAAGAAAACTACTTATCGAGTATTGCATTTTCTTCTTCAAATTCTTCAGCCTAGTTTGGAACATACCACCTAGACCTTAGTTCCAAAAAACAAAACAGGAAAAAACAAAAACAAAAACAAAAAAACCACCCAACTAAATTTTAGAACTTCACTGTGTAGATTAGTGTTTGTCTAATTCTACATAAGCAAAATAAAATATATGAA
The DNA here is from genome assembly GCF_009762305.2 of Zalophus californianus. Taxonomy (NCBI): domain Eukaryota; kingdom Metazoa; phylum Chordata; class Mammalia; order Carnivora; family Otariidae; genus Zalophus; species Zalophus californianus. Next base: position 116,440,255 of record NC_045600.1, read on the forward strand.
TTGTTGCTCTGGACTAAAACCCCTTAAAACCATATTATGAGCACTGCAACAACAACAAAAATTACTGAGATCAGTTTCTGCTTATGACATGCTCTTCTAATCCTGTACATGAGAAGATAGGATTTATAGGTCTAAGCAACTACGTCAATAATTTTCAAAGTGGGGCCCTCAAACCCCTAGGTAAAACTGCTGGAACCTTAGCACAAATAAAGGCAGCGACACCAAACTACACTTGGAGTCATGGTATTCTTCACCACTATGCATTTAAGATGTTTAAAAGACAAAGAAAAAAGAGGTTTTACTTAAGAATATCTGTGAATAAGTAGTAAAAGTTCTTTTACTAGGTCTTTTTAATATTGCAACTGATGAAATGGAATGCACACGAGAACTCTTACAGAATACTTGAGAAAAAGCGTTTGTGACTGAGTTGTGAAGTGAACTAACCACTTTAAAGGAACACCAATTTTACCCGAAAGGATGACTGACAATGGTTATTTCAACTTGGGTTTCTGACATTTTCTCAAAAATGAATAGTGTCATTTCAAGGAAAACAAAGGACAGTATTTATTGCCAATGATAAAATTCAAGCTTTCAAGCAAAAATTAGAATTTTGGAAAATCTGTATCCACTGCTATGAGCTTGAGAGCTTTCTAAGAATATTCTGATGAGGTTGCTGGTGATCTTAATATAATGTCTTCATATTATATAATGAAACATTTCAACATTTAGAAGATTTCAGTGAACCATATTTTCCAAGTGACGAATACATGATGTTATAAATCATGCAAGGATAGAAGATCCATTCACAGTTCAAGAAAGATCAAGTTTGGGGCGCCTGGGTGGCTCAGTCATTAAGGGTTTGCCTTCAGCTCAGGTCATGATCCCAGGATCCTGGGATGGAGCCCCGCATTGGGCTCTCTGTTCAGCAGGTAGCCTGCTTCTCCCTCTCCACTCCCCGTGCTTGTGTTCCCTCTCTCACTGTGTCTCTCTCTGTCAAATAAATAAAATCTTTATAAGAAAGACCAAGTTTTGGTGAAATATCCAAAAAGAATATCTACAATTATCTAAATGGCTATTAAAATATTCCTACTTTTCCCAGCCAAATATCTGTGTGAGGCTGAATTTTCTTCATATTATGTCAACAAAACAAATCCTCAGACTGAATGCAGAAACAAATGACAGACCAGATATCAAAGAGATTTAAAAGAAATGTAAAATTATGCCACTATTCTCACTGAAATGTTTTAGTTTACAAAATATGGCCATTTCCCATAATATTTTATTATAATGTTTACTTCAATGAATACTTTAAATATTTGCTTTAATTTCTAATGATAAATATTGATAGGTAACCTACATAAAAGCTCCTTGAGCCCTCAGTACACTTTTTTTTTTTTTAATTTATTTTAGAGGGCGTAAGGGTTAGGGGGGAGAGAGAGTCAGTTTTAAGCATGTGGGCCCCATGTGGGGCTCAATCTCACCACACTGAGAAGAGGGCCTGAGCCGAAACCAAAAGTCAGATATGCTTAACTGTGTCACCCAGGCACCCCTCACTTTTAGACAGTATAAAAGTTTTGACTCCAAAAAGTTTTAGAACAGTGGCCTTCTCCACACCTCCTGCAGCCCGGCCCAGAATGTTTTCCTTGGGAGAAACATCCCTTCACCATTCTATATTAACCTATGTGGTCCCACTGGAGCTAGTTTCCCTAATTCCTTCCCATCTTTCCATCTCTCTCCCTTGACCCAAAACTTGGTCACAGGTCTCTATGAGCCCATTCCACTCCGAGTAGTTAGCTGTAAGATGGGCTAAGCCAGACAAATCTAGGTCTTCTCTAGGACTAAAATTCTTCTGGGAGCTCTGGAATCATAAGGACCAGTCAGCCTGGGATAGTCAGTATTTATCTTGCTAAAACAGAGAGGGTTTATGTAAACCAAATTGTTTTCTAAAGGGTCATAGGTATTTGTATTTTCTGCCATGACTGTAACAACACCCATTTCACTGCACACTTGCTCACATTTTTACCAATCTGTTAAATAAAAGCTTCTACCTGGAAGAAGAAAAAGTTCCTATCCAATATAATTTGTTATAGCTCCAGAAACCAATTCATCAATAAGAATGGGAAGCCATCACTTCTAGGAAAGTTTCAAAAGACATTACCTATATGCATAAGGATTTAGCTCTAGCTATTAATGTCCAAAGCATTATTTAAGATAGAAAAACAAAACAAAACAAAACACAGAAAACACCGGTCTTATTCAGAAATAACTTTCTGCACCTATTTTCTACACAAATCCAGTAAGATACCAATGTGTGGCTCTGTATCAAGCACCAGCCAGCAAAACTGCCTGCCAGAACGCTCAGTCTCTACTATCTTTCCAAGTAATAGAACATGGCCATCTCCAAGGACTTCATCACTTTTTGAACACGGATGCATACAACTTTCTGTTGAAGGTTCAGAAGTCTAACAGTTGTAATTCTTCCAGAGGCCAGTTATGGGACACATTACTTTCACACTTTGTTGTTCAGTAAATGTGGGGGGGATAATGAAACCAACAGAATCACCATATAGTACTCTAAGAAAAGTCTAAATGCTCTGACATTTATTTTTTTAAAAGACTTATTTGTTTTTAGAGAGCAGGCGCGCACCCAGGCGTGAGATGGGGGAGGAGCAGAGGGAGAGAATCTTCAAGCAGACTCCCCACTGAGTGCAGAGGCTTAACTAGCTGAGCCACCCAGGCACCCCTGAATGCTCTGACATTGGGGGGGGGAAAGCTACCAAAAGAGATTGGTCCCTGCTAATCATTTTGCAAGGAAACAACTAATATTATCAGAGCCCACAGAAGCAGAATGAAAAATCAAAACATCATTCTAATTAAACTGAGGCAGAGAAAATAAAGGTGCTGAAGAAGATTCAAACCACCTGATCTGCAGAAACAGTCAGTTTCCTTGATTCTGAGTCTACTGTGTCTTTCAGAATAATCTTTTAGAAGAGAACACAGAACACTGTTACAATGGCCTTGGCAAAGGGGACTCTGCTTCATTACTCTGGCTCTCCAGTAATGCTTTACATTTGGCAGTGACTGTTTCAATTCAATTCCCCACCCCTCAACTAGCTGACATTTATCTAATCTTTTCAGATCTAAAGAAGTTTAACAACAAAAACAAAAAAATCGTGTTACTAAGACATACACCATTCATAAAATGGAAACCTAAGTTTCTTCTTCATGTACCTGTTCTTTCAAGGACGTGAATAAAAATGGGGTAGAGGAGGATAGATAGATAATGACTAGGAAGTTGACTCTATATTATAAATTGGTCAGATGAATGAAAACAATGATTCCTCCAGGCTTAAAGTACCGCTTAGGTGCTTAACATGACAGTTCTGCTATTTCCAAATGATTCTCCAGTGTTCAATTTGGAAAGGTAATCTGTCCCAGGAAGGCGGACCAAAGGAAAAGTCTTGGGGGTCTTTTTTTTTTTTTTAATTTTATTTATTTATTTGACAGAGACAGAGAGAGCGCGGCCGGCAGAGGGAGAGGGAGAAGCAGGCTTCCCGCTGAGAAAGGAGCCCAATGTGGGATTCGATCTCAGGACCCTGGGATCATGACCTGAGCCGAGGGCAGACACTCAACCAACTGAGCCACCCAGGTGCCCCAAGGTCTTGGGCTCTTTAACCAAGTTGGTTCATGATTTCCTTTGTATAACCTTGGTGGGCCTACTTTTTAATCAGTGTAAAGACTAGAAACATGAAAAATTAAGAAATTAACAGCACTGATTTATTTCCCATGAAAAGCTGTTAGAAACCACCTTCAAAATAAAATGTTATTCAGCCACAAATGACACCATCAATTTTATATTTGTAGAGATTATTATTGTTGAAGAGCTTTTCTTTATAAGCCTTCATGCAGGACAAAAAGTATTGTCTACTTTATAGAAAAACAGTAGAAAAAGTGATTTGCTTAAAATCCCAACTACTAAGTATAGACTAAACCTTTTTCTCTCAGAGCTCTAACATTTGTTATTTTAATGTCTTGCTGTTGGTGGTGAGGTGGGGAGGGGAAAGGGGACTCTGGATATGACCAAGAGAAATTTAATTAGCAAAATAAAAAATGTGCTACCACAAATAGCCTCATAAATAGCCACTCATGCAAAAAGAGTAATGGTTTATGCCACACAAACAATAAAGTCAGTATAAGGTTTTATCTGTTTACCAGCTAACTTACATGGGGGGTGGGGGGGATTTTTCACTGAAATACTGATTGCCTACCAAGAGTTACCAGATGTCAAGAAGTCCATATAAGGAGAAATGAAGTTGCCAAGTTATGTTAAATATTTCAAAAGGACTAAAAGAATGCTATATACTAGCTCCCAATAAGGCCACACAGGTTACTAAAACAAGCTGCTTTGCTTTTAGGTGTGAGCCTAACAACTGAATGTTAGCACTAACTGGCAATTAGATCTGTTTGCATGACACTCCTTCATATCATGAGTTCATACAAAACAAGTAATAAAGACTCCCTGAGGTTGAAAATAGCATTCTTTCCCTTCATACTTAAGATTAGGACAAATTTATTTAACAGAAAAAGATTTAGCTCAATTCCCTTGGCCTAAAGAGTAAAGCATCTATGTAAGTTCTGTTTTCTCCTTCTTAAGCTGGTCTTTCATATGAAATCAAATTACAGATTTCCCATCCAGTGACCTGTTAAGTATTTAAATATTTAAAATATTTCTTGATGTTATCTCTGCACTTTTGACAAACTCTTGGCAGTTAACTTACACAACAGTTAAGATTTTTGTTCATACAGAATATAGCTAAAATAGAATATTTACTGAGCATTTACTGAAAAGAAGATGAAAAGCATGATTAGAGACTATTCTCCCCTGCCATGATAAAAAAAGACTTAAAAAAAAATCTAAAACTATAGTAATAGAACATAAGGACACATAACCAAAGCAGTAAATAGTAAAGATTATAGAAGGGAGGAAGGGGAAATAAATACCAGCAGGAACTGAATATGACTTCCTAGAAGAGCCTTGAGGGATGGTCAAACGTGGAAAGACAGACTGGGGTGGGGTAAGGGGCACATTCCACACGGGAAAAACAGATTCAGAAGCCTGAAAGAAAAAGGGGCAGAGTATCTTTAGATTATTCAGAAACTGGCATGCATGAGTGTAAGGAAACAATTTGTGAGGTGCCATTTACTCAAAAGTTAAACTGTGTAAGTATACTTCTTGGTGAGCAATGGAAAAGACAGGGCCTGGCATGTAGAAGAGCTCAACAAATATTTGGGAATAAGGAAATAAGAGGAAAAATTAAAGAACAGATCAAACTCATTTTTTTTTTAAGAGCTATAACCTTTTAGAGACTAGCAATTCACAAACACAATAGACAGGAAATCCAACACTGTTTTTTCTTTGCTCTTTCCCTTCTAAGAAAATGGTACCGGCACAAGCAAGCCATGTAGATTTTATCAAAACACCTACCTAGGCTTAAAGAGTCTTATCTTTTAGAGATACTCACTGAAATATTTACAGATGAAGTTACAGGTCAGGAACCTGCTTCAAAATAATCTGAGGTGGGGTACAGATGAAATAAGATTGGCCAAAAATTTATTATTGTTGAGGCTGAATTCACGGAGGTTCTCCACACTATTCACCTTTTGTATATGTTTGATATTTTCCCATAAAAAATTAATACACTCATATGCACTGAGTATCCACCATAATTATCTTCTAATAATATCTGTCATAACTTTGGGTAGTTTCTACTATAATACCATTATACAAGTCTCTACCAAATCCGCCTTGGTGTCTCTAATTCACTCCTTGCTCCATTTCCTAATTCCAGGTCTTCACACAGTATTCTGTGTGCAGCTGATTCCTATCAGCCTCCTCTACGGTTCTCAGTGGGGACTGTGCTGGCATTTGAAGTGGGATAATTCTTTGTTGTGGCAGACTGCCAGCACAGCAGCAACACGACCCTACAGCACCTGAGATAACCAAAACCATACACACACGTTTCCTAATACCACAAACTGTAGAGAACTACCCCTAGTGGTAGATAGCAAACACATTTTTCCAACTTACCTCAGTAATTTTAGTAGCTCCCCTCAGTATTCTATCATGCAAACCACCCCTACCTTTTCCAGGCCATACTCCAATTTCTATCAGAACAATCACCATACAGGCCAGTCTCCTTCATGCTCACTACCACTTCCTGTTTCCCATTCTTGGAATATCTTCTCCTTTACCAGCCTATATCCTCATAATTTGTCTACTCCTAAGCAAAGCATTTTCTCAAGCACTGGTGTCTTTTCTGGATAGTTTCCTCTGCCTGAAATGTGCTTCCACTCCCAAGATTCTACTCACCTGTGAAAGCCCAACTCCAACTCAGCCTCTCACCAAAGCCTTCTCTGAAGCACCACCCAACCACCAAACTCAAAATTAATTGCTCTTTGGCTTTCATAATGACACCATAGAACTTAGTAACACTTGGTTATATAAAACTCTTCCCCCAAGATTTAGTTCTGAAAGCAGGGACTGCTCTGCCCAGTTTTGCAAAACCAGTCCCTAGAACAGAACACTTAGATGCTTAATAAATGACTTCTCTCCTCAGTACAGCACTTGTATTTCTGCCCCCCAAATACACAAATGCTCCCTCAGATTTTCTGGAAATTATTTTCACGTCAATTATCGTAACTCCACGCCCTTTCCAAACTCGCGAGTACCAGACCAGAACACTTTCGGTACCTGACTTAACCAAAAGGATTCAAAGACACCAAACTTGGTTCGAATGAACATAAAACTACCACCATGACTCCTGCTATAAGAAGTTCATTCTGCAGTTTGGAACAACACCCTAAATCACTTTCACCACGAACGGTTTCATTATACTCATTCACTAAAAAACTTATTAAACACTTCGATTACCTTACCAAGCCCCGGATTTCTAACGAGCTTCCAATTTAAACCAAAGAGTGAGCTTTAAATTGCCTTTTTGGCTTTGTGACATAAAATAATCTTTCTGGGAAGGAGACCTGGGCAAATATCTCCTTTGGGCTGCAGATAATTTTAAAGACTTACACACAGGAGGAGCTACGTAAGCAAACACCGATACCACCACCTGCCGAATCCATGTACAAAGCGCCTTTCGGAAACACGTACGCGCGCAGCAAGGCCAGCAGGGAGGGGATAATTCAAACAGTACCAGAGGCTGCATTCTAAACTTTTCCTCATCAAATGCATCAGTTTTCAGTATCAGTTTTTCCTTAAACAAAAACTTAAAAATAACCGGGTGAATAAGAAAGACGAGGGAAACCTGACTGAAGAGTAAGGCGTTAAAACTTGAGGGCTTCCCCCTTCCCTGCCGGGGCTCCAACAGCCAAAGTCGATTTGCCTCGCCGCGGCCCCGGGGGCAGGCCGGCTGTGAACAGCCATGGCGACCCGGCGAGGGCAAGGGCCGCCGCGGTCTCCCACCCCGAGGCGCGGAGAAGGCGGCTGAGGGGGACCAGCAGCCCCAAACCCAGCCCCGCGGGAAAAGCGGAGAAACGCGCTGCCTGCCTCCTCCCGCCCAAGCCTCGCTCTTGCAAGGCTGGGCCTGGGCTGGGCCCCTTGCCGGGGAAAGGGGCGGATCCGCCCCGCCCGGGACCCCAGGAACCAAGGGGCCTCTACCGGACCGATTCCCTTTTGTCCGAGGACCCGGAGCGCCCCCTTCGCCCTCGGCGGGCTCCGAGGGGCTGAGGCCAGGCGCCTCACCGTGATGTTGCAGTGGAGTGTGAGCGGCGGCGGCGGCGGGTGCGGGCTGCCCGGCGGTGCCGGAGGCGGCAGCAGGAACTGGCAATGCAGCTCGTCCAGCTTCCAGCTGACGATGCGGAATCGCTCGTGGTTCTTGTCGAAGACGGACGCCAGGAACTTCAACTCGGCCTTGAGCCCTGACACGGACATCTTCCCCTCATCTCCGGCAGGAGGGGTGCGAAAGGGGAGCCGGGCCCAGAGCCGCCGTCACGGCCGCTACCGCCCCACAGGGCCGGCCTGGGGCCGCACTCTCGCGGCTCCGCCTCTCCCCGCCGCCGAGGCCCGCGTCGGATCGCGGCTGAAAAATGGCTAGGGGCACCGAGGCCTCGGCGGGCGGCTGCTCTCTTTGTAACTGACTCCGTTGGCAGGAGACCGCGGCCTCGCGGCTTAAAAGGGCAACTGCGACGCCGCCCCCGCTACCGCCTGGTAAAGGGCTGCCCCCACCCCGCCCCCATCCCCTCCCCGCCCCGGCGCGCCCCGCGCGCCCCGGTTCCGGCGCGTGCACGCGGCCTGCGCGCGGGCTCGCGGGGCCGCCCCCTCCTCGCCTTGACCCAGCCCTCTACCGCCCGGCCCATCTCCTTCGCTCCTCTTGCCCTCGAACTCGAGGCTCGGGGCCGGTTGGCTCTCCGGGCCCTCATCACCTGGAGGATCAGGAATCCCCTGCGCGCCTCCGCCTCCAAGCCTGGGGGCCGGCCACGTGCGCGGCCTATTGCGCCGGCCACGTCGGCGCGGCTGCGGACGCGCGCCGGCCCCTGGGGGCGGCTCCTCCGCTAGGCTTTGCGGGAGGCACCCACTCACCTGACCCTGGCTGCGCCGTAATGGGAGGCGGCAGGCGGAGGCGGAGGCGGCGGGCGGCTAGGCGCCTTGGTCGCATCGGCACACCTACCTTCATCTTCGCTACTCTAACCCCATAGCCACCACTTCACTAGCCTCGGTTCGTGCCAGCCCCCTTTCCCTCTCTTCCTTTCCTCCCTTGAGCTTTTGTCCTGTTTGCCAAGCTTAAGGAAATCTTCTTCACCTCCCATGGAGGCAGGACTGGCCTATTTTCAGTAAAGTCTTACTTAGCTCAAACGTCCTCTCAGAGAGGGCCTCCCAGACCACCCAATCTAAAATAGCCAACCAGTCACCCTATGTTAATTTTTTTACTCAGCACCTATCACTGCCTGATATTTTTATTTGTTCATTGTCTCTGCCCAACACGAATGTCTTATTCAGAGTTGTATCCCCAGGATCTAGAACAAGGCCTTTTGTAGACACCCAGTGTTATTGAATGAATGCTCCTATCAGGAATGCCCAGCTCTTAATACAATCTGTGGCACATTCTAGATGGATTAAGGACTGCGTGGCAGTCCAAAGGACTATAGCATAATTGGCCAGGCAATAGTATGTTTAGTAATATGTACTAGAAGCAGTATCCATTTCATGGGTGTGCGACCTCTGTAGTTGCACAGGGCTGCTAGCTTAAAAGGACCTTGTGTTTGGTTTAATGCTCTGCTGTAGCCCTTTTGAAGTCCTTAATAACTTTTCAACAAGGGGCTCTGCATTTTCCTTTTACACTGGTCTTGACTGGAGGTATTGAACCCTCTCTGCCTAAATGTCTCCTGCTTCATGATCTCCAAGTGGTTCCTGGTCTACTGGTCCCTTAGAGGATATAATACAGAACAAAAGGGGGAGATATTAGGTCCACTGAATGAGGAATATTTTATCTTATTTTTTTAAAGATTTTATTTATTTATTTGAGAGACAGAGAGAAAGAGAGAGAAAGCACATGAGATGGGGGGAGGGTCAGAGGGAGAAGCAGACTCCCTGCTGAGCAGGGAGCCCGATGCGGGACTCGATCCAGGGACTCCAGGATCATGACCTGAGCGGAAGGCAGTCGCTTAACCAACTGAGCCACCCAGGCGCCCAAATAAGGAATATTTTAAGCGTTTTTTTCATTTACTTCTGAGATATTGTATCATGTTATAGTGCTTCTTAACCTTTCAGGGAGTCACAGACCCTCTTGAGAATTTAATAAAAGCTGTGATCCATTTTCCTGGGAAAATACCTCTGCGTATAAAGTGTTGTATTTACGGGGATTCATGGTCCTGGCACTAGAGATAGCATTATGAATTGGGACTGAGAGAAGGGGTTCCAGTTCTGAGCTCTAAGTCAGAAATAACTAGGATACTGTATTGGCATTATTGCTGGGTTAAACACTGGAATGGCTTGCTGCTTGCTTTTTCCATCAGTCTCCAGTACTCTTGGGACCCTAACAGGCACGGTAGTCATGGATGAGGATTTCAGACAAAGGGGAACAACCTGTTCAAAACTTATATGACTTTGAGAAATAAAATGCCCTGAACACGTTAGTTAATCTATCTAAGCCTTATTTTGTTATCTCTAAATTGGTATGAGTAAATTAAAGAGTTTTATAAATTGCAAATGCTTTTACTAGTTGTATCAGAAATAAATATATAAATATCAATTTCACAATCATTTTTTAAAGTACTTTTTAAAAAGATTTTATTTATTTGCACAAGCAAGGGGAGCAGCAGGCAGAGGGAGAGGGAGAAGGAGGCTCCCTGCTGCTGAGCAGAGAGCCTAATGTGGAGCTCCATCCCAGGACCCTGGGATCATGACCTGAGCCAAAGGCAGATGCTTAACTGACTGGGCCACCCAGACACCCCTTACAATCATTTTTTGAGCATCTGCTGTGTGCCAAGCCATAAGAGGGCTAGACAGTAATAGAAACTGAATTCAAGAAGCTTACTGTTTAGCATTGGAAACAAAACATTGTTTCCTGATTTAGGATGCAGATAACAGAAAACTGTGACTTAAAATGGCTTGGACAATAAGGAAATGTATTACTTCACATAATAGTAAGTTCAGAGTCAGGGCAGGCTCCAGGATTGGTTGATTAGATCTTCAATAGTATCAGTAGCTCAGATTCTCTCCATCTTCTTTGTCAGGCTGAGAGCAAGGTCGCCATAGCTGTTCTTGTGGGTCACATTCAGCCATGACAATATCCAGAGTCAGAAAGGACTATTTCTTCAATGTCTCCTAAGACATGGGGACCTTCCCAAGATTCTGCCCAACTGACTTCCCTTCTGTGTCATTGGCCAGAAATGTATCACATGTCCATCCCTAAACCAATCATGGTAAATGGATAGGTTCATTCATTGGACTTTCAATCATCTGGGATGGAATGGATGTTGAGACAACCAAAATGTCTACTACAAACACACAAAGACAACATCAGACCATAATTGATAAGAAGTTCAAACTACTGACGTACTACATAGCAGGGAAGAAATTAATTACAGAAATTGCCTGCATAAAAGTATGGTCATGTTCAGAGAACACTCAAGAGCCCAGTTGATTATACAATACAATGCAAGAAGAAGATAAAGTTGAGATATTATCTGATACCTGATTTCAGGGCCCTGAAATACCCTAAGTGTGCTAGGGACCACACTTTCATTTGCTGAGTCATCACTTTTAAGATTAACCTGGCGTTAGTGTATACAAAATAGATTTCAGTGGGTTTAGAACTGTGAAGTAGCCACCAAGAAGAAGCAGGAAACCCGGATTCTAGATCTGACCTGCCATTAATTCAATAGGGCAAGTCACATCCAGCTCTGAGTTTCTTCAGCTCCAAACATTAGAGTCTTTTGGATTGGTCCAAGTAATATAGAAACACTGAAGTAGGAAATGTGGCAGTGGACTAGAAAGGACTACACTGATGCTAGGGATATTTCTGAGGTAGAACTGATAGATGTTAGAGTTGATGCAGGAAGGGAGGGACCAAGAGGTGTTTTATTTAAAGTAATTTTCACATTTCTTGAGCAGGTGGCTGGGAGGGAGTGATGCTATTGATACAGCCAGAAAAAGATGAATTTGAAGTGATGGTGGGACCTCAGGCAGAGAATTTGTATTACAGGCCTTGAGTTTATAAGGGAAGTCAGTGCAAGGGATATAATGGCAGATCAGCCACACAGAATGATAAGAGAAGCCATAGGTATGAGTATGACCATTGAGTCACAGGGGAGGGAAGACAACTCAGGCCATTGAGTAAGGCTAACCATTGCTAATTTAGTGGTACAAGGAATCATTGGAAAAGTCAGAAGATGACCTGTGTGTCAGATTATCTGTGGAAAGGACAAGAAAGATCACGACCAAGAAAAATCTATGGGCTTTAGGGATTAGGAGGTCAATGGTGTTTTAGAGAAAACCATTGCGATAGAATGGACACGAAATAGGAGCAGACACTGTATGTAGACTACTACTAGGAAAGATTTCAGAGTGATGAGAAAAAGAGAAGGGAAGCTTTAGGGTTTGGTTTTGTTTTGTTTTTATTATAGTGCAGACAGAGGTAGATTTACTGTGAAGCTTAACCTTCAGGGCCCCTCACACTTGCACAGGCCTCTTCTAAATAAAGTTCACTCTTGAACAACACGGGTTTAAACTGCGCAGGTCCATTTATATGCAGATTTTTTTCTGATAAATACAGTACAGCATTGTAAATGTATTTTCCTTATGATTTTCTTGGTAACATTTTCTTTTTTCTGTCTTACTTTATTGTAACAATACAGTATATAATACATATGACATATAAAATATCTATCTGTTAATTGTTCATGTTATCAGTAAGGCTTCTGGTAGGCTATTAGTAGTTAAGTTGGGGAGTCAAAAGTTAAGGCAGATTTTTGTGTGGTGGATCAGGACTGCTAACACCACCTTGTTCAAGGGTCAACTGTAAATATTAACTTTTGTTCCTAAGCTGGCGTTTGTAATTTTGTGTTCTTTTTCTTGAAGAGGGCTCCAGGGATTGAATAAGCTTCAGGGTCTACAAAACCTGGATCTGCCCCTAAAAAGAGTCATTTACAGGCAATGAAAACTGAAGATACAAGTGGGGAGATAAGATGTAGAGCTAGGTCCTGGAAGAGGACGGAAAGAACAAGGAGTTACTCATGGGGAGAACGGAGGGAAGACCAAGAAATGTTGAGTTGGAATGGAAGGTTGTTAAGAGACCTCAAATTGAATGACCTTGATGTCAGCAAGGCAAGGCTGGAGATGGGCAAGACAGAAATACAGACGCCTGAGGACAAGAGAGTGCTGACAAAAATTGTTTGAGAACCCTGACTGAGGAATCCCACCTGGATGTGCATGAAGGACCATTGAGAATAAGATGGGGTAAGAATGGAAGTCTCCAGAAAGACAGAGCAGGTTCAGTATGAAAGTAGTGGGAGAAATCACAACTTGTATGGAAGAATTTTTAATTTCAAGGACTTCAATGTGGAATAATTTTCAGTGACAGCATATTTCATGCTATGCTGTCCCAACATATCCTGTAGGGCTGCTCTCAAGTGCCATTGCTTTTATCAACCTTTTCTAGTCCCCTAAATTAAATTTAATCTCTCTTTTTCTCCAATTTCCCAGTACCTACTTTTTTGGTTTCACCTTGGCTATGACTAGCTGGTTTTATCTTTGTTTCCTCTGCTAGATTATAAACTCGTCTAATTATCTTATGTGTAACATGTAGTGCAATCCCTGGGACATAGAAACTACCCAAAAAGTGATAACTAAGTGGACATAGCCTACTAGAAGTGAGATCCATGTAATGTTTTCAGTTAAAGAGACTGCAAGTAAATGAGGGAAGTGATCTAGTTTCACTGATATCTCAGGGAAGCTATGAAGACCTCTCCCTATCTGAAGTGTGCACACATCAGCATGTGGCTGCATATGCCCAGACAACCACAGAGCTCCCCACAAGGCACAGGATATGGAGCCCATCCCTGTTGAAATGAACAAGTGACTCATTCTGCAGCAGCCAACTCAGTGAGAAACTGGTCTAAGCTAAAATTTTCACAAGTTTGGACCCTGGCTTATATTAAAACTACCTTTGATTTTAACTTTATTACCCACACCCATCATTTCCCTCTTGCCTGTATGGCAAGGGGCTTTCAGACCAAGTTGCAAATACATTGAAATTGTATGAATTTGAAATATATATGCATATGAATATTATTCTGGGGAGAAGGTCTAAAGTAGCACTGTCTAGTAGAACTTCCTGCAATGATGGAAAGGTTTATACTTGTGCTGTCCAATAGAGTAGCCACTAGCCATGTGTGGCCACTGAGCACTTGAAAAGTGGTTAATGTGAGTGAGGAACTGGATTTTAATTTTATTTCATTGTAACTAACTTAAATTTAAATAGCCACATGTGGCTAATGGCTACCATATTGGACATCACAATGCTAGATAACTGAAACAACACATATAGCTCAGTATAGCACTTTTAAAAACATGTCATCCCTACTCCTTGAGAACAGTGACCATCTGTTACTAAGTATTAGATCTTCAGTGCCTGACATAGATTTAGAGCTTAATAAATGTTTGTTGAATGAATACCTGAAAGGCCAAATTTCATGTTTTCTCTTAACTTAGTTTTTACGTTTCTAAAATAAAAAGGATGTACACTTAGATTTCTTCTAGCTCAAAAAAAAAAGACCCTTGTAAGCAAATATTCACTCACTCGACAAATATCTATCAAACACCTACTGAGTGCCAAGTAACTTCATCACTGTAGCAGTCTTAGGAAACTATCATTATACCACCCAAATAACTGACTTTCAGAAAAGGGAAATAATTTGCCCAAGCTCATGCAGCCAATACCTGACAAGGTCTGAATTTGAACTCAGGGGGCACCTGGGTGGCTCAGTTGTTAAGCGTCTGCCTTCATCTCGGGTCATGATCCTGGAGTCCTGGGATCAAGCCCTGCATTGGGCTCCTTGTTCCCGGTGGGAGGCCTGCTTCTCCCTCTCCCACTCCCCCTGCTTGTGTTCCTGCTCTCGCTATCTCTCTCTCTCAGTCAAATAAATAAAATCTTAAAAAAAAAAAAGAATTTGAACTCAGGTCTGTCTAGCTGTTTCTTTATAAACAGCTTCTCTTTTTGTCTTGCTTCTATATAAATTATAAATGTAAATATTTTAGATAAATATAAAATAGCAAATAACTTAGCATTGGGAGGGCAGGGTGGCACAGAAACTATACTGGATTGAAATATAGACCTTCCTCTTAGGAAGACCCTGTTCTACAGGTAGATTCTTGACTCCTGGGTGAGAGATGCTGGCTCTGCAAGAACACCTGGATTACTGAGAAGGGGCAGATGCTCTTCAGCCCTCCTGACCCTGCGGAAACCGATGAAGGGAGGCAGGAGGGAAATCAGCTGGAACTTACCATAATCAATACCTAGAAATCTTTGAGTATTATCTCCCCTCTGTTACTAGCATATGAAAGCTTCAAATAGAAAGATTTCCTCCTCATGCCTTCCACAGTCACATTCTTACAAAATGTTCTTTTGGAATGTTTAAGGCTAAGGAGTGAGAACATTTTTCTAGATGTAGGCATAATATACTTTTGACTCAGTAATTTCAAGTCTCAGCATTTATCCTAAAGAACTAATTAAGCATGTATATCAAGATTTAGTTACCAAAACTGAGGGAATGTAACTAAAAACATCAAACATTGATAAGGCAATCAGAGAAATCTAAACATTAAATATTTGATGATACTATGGAATAATTACTTATTTTAGGTGTGACAACAGTATTTTTATTACTGTTTTATTTTTTAAATGAGAATCTTTACCTTTTAGAGCTATTTATTGATGAAATAAAAAACAAAGATTTCATTAAAATATTTATTCCACCTCTTTTTATAGTAGTAAAAGACAAGAAAGGACCAAGTGTCTTAGAACTGGGTATGCTGTAAGTTTGGTATATCCAAACAATGGAATAACATGCAGCCATTGAAATGAAGTTGTGTATAGATATGGAAGGATACACCAAAATGTTGACAATGGTTATTTTTCGGTGATGACTTTTCAAACAATTTCAGTCTTCTTTCTGCTTATTTATATTCTCTGAAATATTTTCATTGAACATGTTATTTATGTAATGGAATAATTTTAAATTGATTTATAGATATTTAAGGTAGAGAGAGGTAAATCAGAGAAAGATTTGGCGAAGAAATTTTAAAGGTCAGCAAATATGCGGCTGTTGTTTTTTTGATCACAAAAAGACACCTGGCACAGAGGCAGCTCAGAAGCTGACACAATCAGTTCAACTGACACTTTTGTTTTTTCCTTCTTTGGATGAATTCTTCCTCCCCAGACTAAGGTGAATGAAGGCTCTTTGTGCCTTGAGTGCTCGTTGTCAGGTCTTCTGTTAAGCCTTTTGTCCTCTCTGCAGAGTAACTTCTGGGTGAATTGAGACCTCACCCTGCCCATAAACCAGTGCTTCAAGCTGGTGCTATTTCCAGGAGGAATTTATGGAAACACAGACTTGATTTTATGTTTGGGGTTTGCTGTAATCAATTATGCTAGGACTTGGAATCGCCAAAACACCTGGAATCTATAGTTGTCTTCTTGGTTACAATTAGGTGTCATCTTGCAAGATGAAAAATTAAGTAGCAACAAGCACAGTCTTTCAAGACCTGATGGGCCAAAGAGAAGAGGCCCTAGCTCATTCAGGACCCCAGGTATATTTTTAACATTTACAAATGTGTTTCTCCTGCTGAAAGCCTTGAGCTCCACACAGGGATGATGAAAAGGAAACCTGGGAGAAGACTGAGTGTTTGTGGTAGAAAACCAGAAGAGTGGTCAGGAGATCTGGGAGTCAGTTCTGGCTTCCCTGGTCACTCTCCATGGAACGTGTGGTCAGTCATGTCCCCTGTGTCTGGGGTTCTTTTTGTGTTTGACAAGATTAGTAGTTTTGTTATTAAAACACTTGCTTAGTTTCAACTTTGTGCAAGACAGTTTGCTAGCTCTAAAGAGAATAAAGTGTCAAGGAACTTTTAGGCCTGAAGGCAGTGCAAACATGAACATGGCAAAAGACCAGACTGTGAAAATAGGATGGTAAGCAGTGATTTTTTGGTGGGGGGGGGAGGGGAATGGGAGAGAGGGGCCAGGCAGGGAGAAATATTTTGTCTTGATTGAAGGATTGATTTGTTTTCTACTTTCTTTTTAAAGATTTTATTCATTTATTTGAGAGAAAGAAAGAGAGAGAGAGAGAGAGAAAGACAGAGAGAGACAGAAATAGCGAGAGAGAGCACGAATGGGGAGGAAAGGGAGAAGCTGGCTCCCTACTGAGCAGGGAGCCCAACTACGCGGGGCTCAATTCCAGGACCCAGGACCCAGGACCCCGAGATCATGACCTGAGCTGAAGGCAGACGTTCAACCAACTGAGCCACCCAGGTGTCCTTGTTTTTTACTTTCTAAATATAACAGTTACGTTTTTTTAGTTTCCCTCTAGATTTCTAAGAAGTCCAGAGCTGGTCTTGGGTTCTCCCAGAAGTAAACTCTGAGACAAAGATTCCAGTGCAGGCAATTTATTTTGAAGGGGATCCCAGGAAGTGCTAATAGAGAATTGGGGCAATGAGACATGGAAGGAAAACAGGTTACCATGTGGGCTACTGTAGCCCCACCCCCTCCAGGGTACTCTGGGAACATTACAGAATATGCCTCAAAGTTATCTCAACTATGGGGGAGGAAGCTGGTGTATTTATTCACCAGCTCCTCATTCATTATTGGTTATAGGCTGTTTCTGGAGGCATTCACTCTGGCACATCCAGCTTACATTGTGTGCAGCAGAACACACCCAATGACAGAGGGTTGCAAATGCTGTCAGATTTCTTATTTTTAGATATTCTTGTTCCTTCTGTGACATACTATTAGCTGTTCTACCACCCCAACCCCATTCATTCCCCTCTTTCAAAATAAGAGTTTTAGTTGGACACACGGCCACCTAACTAGAGACTTCCGACTTTCCTCTCAGGTAAATGTGGCCAAATAACCTAGTTATGGACAACAGGGTGTGCCTGGAAGGATGTATGCCACTTCCAAGTCTTACTCTTAAAAGGATGGGACAGGTACTCTACTACTTCCTCAGCCCCACTCCCCATTTTTTTTTTTTTCACAGAAAATCAAATGAAAGGATTGGGGGTGGGTGGGGCGATACAACTGGGGAGTGGCACACAAAAGTATTCTAAGGTACTAGTAACACCACATGTAACACACACACACAAGTGCTCATCTCATGATTGTTCTTCAGATTGCATCTATGCATTCAACAAACTCTTCTGAATGTACAATATATTTCACAATACATACAATACAAGGGGCACATGGGAGGCTTCTGGAGGCAATGTCTTATGTCTTGACTTGGGTGATGGTTACACAGATGTTCACTTTAGAATAACTTGTTAAGGGACGCCTGGGTGGCTCAGTCATTAAACGTCTGCCTTCGGCTCAGGTCATGATCCCAGGGTCCTGGGATCGAGCCCCCCATCAGGCTCCCTGCTCGGCGGGAAGCTTGCTTCTCCCTCTCCCACTCCCCCTGCTTGTGTTCCCTCTCTCGCTGCGTCTCTCTCTCTGGTTTCGAGGGAATGGCTCTTGCTCTGGCACACTGTGGCTCTGCTTCTGCTTCTCTCCGCCCCCCATCTCTCCCGGCTCCACCTGCTTTCGGTGGGGGGACAGGTCTTCACTGCAGCCCCAGGGAGCCCAGGAGGGCCTGGCTACACAGAAGCCTCCCATAAGTTGCCCACACAGTCCCGGGTCAGGGCTCCAGCACTGCCTTAAAGATCCAGCCCCCCTGGGCCAGAGGCTAACTGGCCCCGACGCCCAGCCCCACTGCCAGCCCCAGCCTTCAGCCTCCTCACCCTTTTTTTTTTTTTGCCATTATGGTCCCAGAATCCTAAAGTTCTTGACAGAAAAGAAACACTATCAAATGTATGCATCTCAGCTTAGTTTAGAGGGGATGCTGAGATCAGAGCATCCAACCTGGACTCAGTGATAGAAGCTACATGTGAATGATGCAGGAGCTATTCGTCCAGCTCTTGAATGTATCTCCCATCATGTAAGACGGAAATAACATTTCTAGTTTAAACATTGTATTTGGGTGTCTCTTTGTTATACCTGCTTAGCCTGTATCTTAACCAATACACTCCCTCCCTCTTAGGACTTTTTATTTTTCCCTTTTAGCCTTATTTTATAACTTTTATTGGATTATACCATTTAATATGATTCCTTACATCTTTCCTGGAAAGAGGCAAGAGGCAAGTAATTAAAAAAATGAAGAGCAACCAAACCCTGTTTTTGATATTTGCCATATTCATTGCAATCATCCTTTAAATCCTCTCTATATTTGGGAAGTTTATGTCAAATGTAAATACAGCTAGACATTAGACAGATTTTATTAAGTAACTGCTGACAGCAGGGGAAAATACTGAGCTCCATTCCTATTTGTGCAGAGTTGACTGGGCATTTTAAAGGGAGAATGCAGTAATAGGGAGAGGGAGAGAGCAAGGGACTCATGTGAAAAATTATAAAGGGTTGTTCAGCATAAATGTGATTAGAAGAGCTGTTCTCTTGACTGGCAATTGTGGAAGTTAGGATTCTCTCCTCCCATATAGACTGGGAGACAGAGGCCCCATCTCTCCTGATGATGACTTTTTAAAGGAATGGCTTTCAGGTCCTTGAGAAAGACACTCCTGAATTGTAGGAGATACACATGCATCTTGAAGGGACAGAGGAAGGATTCACATTTGCAGTTTTTTTTTTAAATAAATTCGCTAGGAAAGGGAGATCAGAGACCTTCAAGTGTTGGCTAGTATAGACAGTAAATTCCTTTGACAGCCCTGAGCTTTTCCAACACAGGAACTCAAGAGGGGGCTGGCTTACCCCTCTCAAAATCAATAAAAATAGGTCAACACACCGACATCTAATAGTAAAACTTACGAGTCTCAGAGACAAAGAGAAAATCCTGAAAGCAGCTCGGGAGAAGAGAGATGTAACCTACAATGGTAGAAATATTAGATTGGCAACAGACCTATCCACAGAGACCTGGCAGGCCAGAAAACACTGGCATGAGATCTTCAGAGCACTAAACGAGAAAAATAGGCAGCCAAGAATACGATATCCAGCTAGGCTCTCATTGAAAATTGAAGGAGAGATAAAAAGCTTGCAGGACAAACAAAAACTAAAGGAATTTGCAAACACAAAACCAGCCCTCCCAGAAATATTGAAAGGGGTCCTCTAAGCAAAGAGAGAGCCTAAAAGCAGCATAGATCAGAAAGGAACACAGACAATATACAGTAACAGTCACCTTACAGGCAATACAATGGCACTAAATTCGTACCTTTCAATAGTTACCCTGAATGTAAATGGGCTAAATGCCCCAAGCAAAAGACACAGGCTATCAGATTGGATTAAAAAACAAGACCCATCAATATGCTGTCTGCAAGAGACTCATTTTAGACCCAAAGACACCCCTAGATTGAAAGTGAGGGGGTAGAAAACAATTTACCATGCTAATGGACACCAAAAGAAAGCTGAGGTGGCAATCCTTATATCAGACAAATTAGATTTTAAAACAAAGACTGTAATAAGAGATGAGGAAGGACACTATATCTTACTTAAAGGGTCTATCCAACAAGAAGACCTAACAATTGTAAATATCTATGCCCCTAACATGGGAGCAGCCAATTATATAAGGCAATTAATAACCAAAATGAAGAAACACATTGACAACAATACAATAATAGTGGGGGACTTTAACACCCCCCTGACTGAAATGGACAGATCATCTAAGCAAAAAATCAACAGGGAAATAAAGACTTTAAATGACACACTGGACCAAATGGACTTCACAGACATATTCAGAACATTCCATCCCAAAGCAACGGAATACACATTCTTCTCTAGTGCCCATGGAACATTCTCCAGAATTGATCACATCCTGGGTCACAAATCATGTCTCAAACAGTACCAAAAGATTGGGATCATTCCCTGCATATTTTCAGACCACAAGGCTTTGAAACTAGAACTCAATCACAAGAGGAAAGTCGGAAAGAACTCAAATACATGGAGGCTAAAGAGGATCCTACTAAAGAATGAACGGGTCAACCAGGAAATTAAAGAAGAATTAAAAAAATTCATGGAAACCAATGAAAATGAAAACACAACTGTTCAAAATCTTTGGGATACAGCAAAGGCAGTCTTGAGAGGAAAGTATACAGCAATACAAGCCTTTCTCAAGAAACAAGGAAGGTCTCAAATACCCAACCTAACCCTACACCTAAAGGAGCTGGACAAAGAACAGCAAATAAAGCCCAAACCCAGCAGGAGAAGAGAAATAATAAAGATCAGAGCAGAAATCAATGAACTAGAAACCAAAAGAACAGTAGAACAGATCCATGAAACTAGGAGCTGGTTCTTTGAAAGAATGAACAAGATTGATAAACCCCTGGCCAGACTTATCAAAAAGAAAAGAGAAATGACCCAAATCAACAAAATCATGAATGAAAGAGGAGAGATCACAACCAACACCAAAGAAATACAAACAATTATAAGAACATATTATGAGCACCTCTATGCCAGCAAATTAGATAACCTGGAAGAAATGGGTGCATTCCTCGAGATGTATCAACTACCAAAATTGAACCAGGAAGAAATAGAAAACCTGAACAGACCTATCACCCCTAAGGAAATTGAAGCAGTCATCAGAAATCTCCCAACAAACAAAAGCCCAGGGCCAGAGGGCTTCCCAGGGGAATTCTATCAGACATTTAAAGAAGAATTAATACCTATTCTCCTGAAACTGTTCCAAAAAATAGAAATGGAAGGAAAACTTCCAAATTCATTTTAAGAGGCCACCATTACCTTGATCCCAAAACCAGACAAAGACCCCATCAAAAAGGAGAATTACAGACCAATAACCTTGATGAACATGGATGCCAAAATTCTCACCAAAATACTAGTCAATAGGATCCAACAGTCCATTAAAAGGATTATTCACCATGACCAAGTGGTATTTATCCCTGGGCTGCAAGGCTGGTTCAACATCCGCAAATCAATCAACGTGATACAATACATTAACAAAAGAAAGAACAAGAATCATATGATCCTCTCCATAGATGCAGAAAAAGCATTTGACAAAGTACAGCATCCTTTCTTGATCAAAACTCTTCAGAGTATAGGGATAGAGGGTACATACCTCAATATCATAAAAGCCATCTATGAAAAACCTACAGCGAATATCATTCTCAATGGGGAAAAGCTGAGAGCTTTTCCCCTAAGGTCAGGAACGCGGCAGGGATGTCCACTCTCACCACTGCTATTCAACATAGTATTAGAAGTCCTAGCCACAGCAATCAGACAACAAAAAGAAATCAAAGGCAACCAAATCGACAAAGAGGAAGTCAAACTCTCACTCTTTGCAGATGATACAATACTTTATGTGGAAAACCCAAAAGACTCCACCCCAAAACTGCTAGAACTCATACAGGAATTCAGTAAAGGAGCAGGATATAAAATCAATGCACAGAAATCACTGGCATTCCTATACACCAACAACAAGACAGAAGAGAGACAAATCAAGGAGTTGATCCCATTTACAACTGCACCCAAAACCATAAGATACCTAGGAATAAATTTAACCAAAGAGGCAAAGGATCTGTACTCAGAAAACTATAAAATACTCATGAAAGAAATCGAAGAAGACACAAAGAAATGGAAAAACGTTCCATGCTCATGGATTGGAAGAACAAACACTGTGAAGATGTCAATGCTACCTAGAGCAACCTACACATTCAATGCATTCCCCATCAAAATACCATCCACTTTTTTCAAAGAAATGGAACAAATAATCCTACAATTTGTATGGAACCAGAAGAGACCCCGAATAGCCAGAGGAATCTTGAAAAAGAAAAGCAAAGCTGGCGGCATCACAATTCCGGACTTCCAGCTCTATAACAAAGCTGTCATCATCAAGACTGCATGGTACTGGCACAAAAACAGACACATCGATCAATGGAACAGAATCGAGAGCCCAGAAATGGACCCTCAACTCTATGGTCAACTCATCTTCGACAAAGCAGGAAAGAACGTCCAATGGAAAAAAGACAGTCTCTTCAACAAATGGTGTTGGGAAAATTGGACAGCCACATGCAGAAGAATGAAACTGGGCCATTTCCTTATACCACACACAAAAATAGACTCCAAATGGTTGAAAGACCTAAACGTGAGACAGGAGTCCATCAAAATCCTAAAGGAGAACTCAGGTAGCAACCTCTTCAACCTCAGCTGCAGCAACTTCTTCTTAGACACATCGCCAAAGGCAAGGGAAGCAAGGGCAAAAATGAACTATTGGGATTTCATCAAGATAAAAAGCTTCTGCACAGCAAAAGAAACAGTCCACAAAACCAAAAGACAACCGACAGAATGGGAGAAAATATTTGCAAATGACATATCAGATAAAGGGCTAGTATCCAAAATCTATAAAGAACTTATCAAACTCAACACCCAAAGAACAAATAATCCAATCAAGAAATGGGCAGAAGACATGAACAGACATTTTTTCCAAAGAAGACATCCAAATGGCCAACAGACACATGAAAAAGTGCTCAACATCGCTCGGCATCAGAGAAATTCCAAATCAAAACCTCAATGAGATACCACCTCACACCCGTCAGAATGGTGAAAATTAACAAGTCAGGAAACGACAGATGTTGGCGGGGATGCGGAGAAAGGGGAACCCTCCTACACTGTTGGTGGGAATGCAAGCTGGTGCAACCACTCTGGAAAACAGTATGGAGGTTCCTCAAACAGTTGAAAATAGAGCTACCATACGATCCAGCAATTGCACTACTGGGTATTTACCCCAAAGATACAAAGGTAGGGATCCGAAGGGGTATGTGCACCCCAATGTTTATAGCAGCAATGTCCACAATAGCCAAGCTGTGGAAAGAGCCAAGATGTCCATCGACAGATGAATGGATAAAGAAGATGTGGTATATATACACAATGGAATATTATGCAGCCATCAAAAGGAATGAGATCTTGCCATTTGCAACGACGTGGATGGAACTGGAGGGTATTATGCTGAGTGAAATAAGTCAATCAGAGAAAGACATGTATCATATGACCTCACTGATATGAGGAATTCTTAATCTCAGGAAACAAACTGAGAGTTGCTGGAGTGGTGGGGGGTGGGAGGGATGGGGTGGCTGGGTGATAGACAGTGGGTAGGGTATGTGCTATGGTGAGCACTGTGAATTGTGCAAGACTGTTGAATCACAGATCTGTACTTCTGAAACAAATAATGCAACATATGTTAAGAAAAAAGAAAAAGAAGAAGATAGCAGGAGGGGAAGAATAAAGGGGAGTAAGTCAGAGGGGGAGACGAACCATGAGAGACTATGGACTCTGAAAAACAAACTGAGGGTTCTAGAGGGGAGGAGGGTGGGGGGATGGGTTAGCCTGGTGATGGGTATTAAAGAGGGCACATTCTGCGTGGAGCACTGGGTGTTATGCACAAACAATGAATCATGGAACGCTACATCAAAAACTAATGATGTAATGTATGGTGATTCATATAACAATAAAAAAATTTTTAAAAATTAAAAAATTTAAAAAAAAAGAAGGGGCTGGGTTGTCCTAGGGATGCAGGCAATAGGCTGCTAGAAAGGATGTAAAATTTTGGCCAAGTCTCTTAGTGCAGGGGATTGAATGTAGTATTCGTGCCGAGTGTTTTTGTAGTTCTCAGTTCTCACATTATGAATCCTACCTCTTCAGCATGGGAGTTGGAACTCACATTTCTTGAAGTTAGGGTGCAGGCATTTGACCAAGTTTCTACTATACTCTTGGGTGGATAAATGAGCAACATGATGAGGAGCCAGGCTCAGAGAAAATGATCTTTAGGTAAGCACGGTGAGGAAGATATTGGTATTTGGGGGCAGCAAGGCTGATGTCTTTGAGGGGATGTGGCAAGACTGGGTTTGAGAGTATATACATACCGCAAATGGACTTGTTTGCTGCTCTTGAGACCAACTGCCACCACCGGGATGGAGGACTGCTGCTGGGGTAATGCTGACAGGAACGAGAAGGAAAAACAAGAAAAGATCAAGCCCCTTTTCCTTTCTCCAGCCTTTTGGTCTCCTTCAAGCAACCCCTACTGCCTTGTAGGCAAAGAGAAATATTGTCCGGAGCACAATACCCCAAGCAGAGTATTGAAGGGCGGATTTGAAACTGAGAAACGATAGATTAATAACGAGCACAAAACTCAAAAATAAAGTTGTTATATGTTCTTAGGTGTCTGTTATTTCTTGCAATGGAATAAACCCTTTGATTATTTCCTTTATTTGTCTCTTTTCTCCTTGGCCTATTCTTTCTTCCTCAATGATCTCTTCCAGGGTTCCAGTTATGGTCTCTATGAACTTATCCCCAAATTTCTATTTCTAAGGCAGACTTTTTTTCTGCACTGTAGTCTTGTATACACAACTGCCTTCTCTGTATCTTCTCCCCTTTGTCTCTCAGACCCCTAAAACTTAATGTGTCCAAACTCTTTTTTTTAACGATTTATTTGTTTATTTTAGAGGGAGCGAGAGGACACAGAGAGAGTGCCCACGTGTGTGAGGGGAGGGGCAGAGGGCAAGAATCTTCAAGCAGACTCCTTGCTAAGTGTAGAGACTGTCATAGGGCTTGATCCCATAACCCATGAGATCATGACCTGAGCCAAAACCAAGAGTCTGATGCTCAAGCAACGCCACCCAGGCACCCTGTGTCCAAACTCTTAATACTTCCCCTCTTACTCATTTTTCACATCCATTTAGTGCCAAATTCTGTGGGCCTATCTTCTCAATATCTTTAGATGTCTTCTTCACTTTTCTCCACATTCACTATGTCTGCCTTGGTCCAAGCCACCATCTTCTCTCACCTGAGGTGTTGTAATAGTCTCCTAAACAATTCCTTAGATCCACTTTTGCTCCCCACCAGTGCAGTCTTCTCAGTGATCCCTTACAAGTATGATCATAACACTTCTATGTTTAAAGCCCTTCGCTGGTTTCCCATTATCCTCAGGTTAAAGCCTAGAATTCTGATCATGGCTTGCAAGGCTCTGAAAGGTCAAACTCTGCCTACATTCCCAAACCATTTTACATTCCTCTCTCTCTGACTAATTACACACTAGGCCATGGGTCTGCTTTCAGTCATTGCTTTCAGTCATTTCATAGCTCCATCTCTGTACTGCCTTATGACCTTTGTACATGTCTGCTGGGATTTCTTTTCCCATATCCTGGGCCCTTCAACTCATTATCCTCTACTCATTCTTCAAGTCTTAGCTTAAAGGTCACTTCCTCAGGGAAGAGAAGCCAAGATCTAACCACTATCTCTGCCACCTATGCTAAGTAAGGCCTGCATTTATAAGCTTTAATAGCATCCTCTAATTCTTCTTGGCATTCATCACCTTATAATAATTATTTGTTTAGGGGCACCTGGGTGGCGCAGTTGGTTAAGCGTCCAACTCTTGGTTTTGGCTCAGTTAACGATCTCAGGGTTGTGAGATCAAACCCCAGGTCGAGCTCCACGCTTGGCATGGAGTCTGCTTAAGACTTTTTCTCCCTCTCCCTCTGCTCCTCCCTGCCGTGCTCACTCTCTCAATTGCTCTCTCTCTCAAATAAATAAATCTTTAAAAAAAGTTAATAATTATTTTTAATATGTCTTCTCACTACACTTAAGTTCCATGAGTACAATGTCTGCTTTGTTCACTGCATGTGGTCCTAGCTACATATCACTGTTCAAGGCACAGTAAT